>NW_027185588.1:5312447-5396231 GCF_028583685.1 Petaurus breviceps papuanus | reverse complement strand
TCTCTCTCTCTCTCTCTCTCTCTCTCTCTCTCTCTCTCTCTCTCTCTCTCTCTCTCTCTCTCTCTCTTTCTCTTTTTCTCTCTCTCTCCCTTCCTTTATCTCTCTCTCCTTCTCTCAGGAAAGCAGAAGTTACCAATTTATAAATGAAGATAAAGTAGAAACAAAAATGATCAATACAAATTGCAAAGAAAGTCAGATATCTGGGGGGGAAATGGTTGTCTAATTGAATTGAATTCTTGACTCTCTGTGACAGGATCCAGGCTACCTGCCGGGCTGTTTGTCAATGTCAGTAGACAAGGCTGGAGGCCAGCTACCCAGAGCTAGTGTTTGGATGAAAGTCATTTATAAGAGTCATTTATGGCCCTGTAACAAACTCTGGTTTCCAATGGATTCTGCTTTAGGGTTAAATGTTGACCTCTTTGTATGACTGGGGCAGTCTCTCAGTGGAGGATTATTCTGCTTTGCCCAAGAGGTCAGAGCTAAGATCAATGGGGGAGAGTTACAGTGTGGCAGATTTGAGCTTAATATAAGGAAGAATTTCCTAACTAATCAAGTTGTCCCACAAACCATGAATTCATTCAACAAACATACATTTTTACCTAGCTTACTGTTCCAGGCAACAGGGGAAATGGGAATTTAAAATAAGACATAGTCTCCTCCCTCAGGGAGCTTATAGTTTATATCTAATACATGTAGAAGACATATCATAGAAAGTTATAATGCAAAGTATTACCTGAAAAAGGACATTTGATTTGTGTATGTGTGTTTATGTGCGTATCTATCAATTTGTGCCTGGTACAGAGTAGGTGCTTAATAAATGTTTATTAACTACAGAGTAGGTGTTTAATAAATATTTAACTACATATAATCTGTGTTCAATCTCCTCCCACTCAATTCTATCCTTCCCTTAGCTTCCAAAGTGATATTCCTTAAGTGTAGGTCTGACTATGTGGTCAATAAAGGCAGTACCTGAGATGTTCTGCTTGCTAACTCCCTCTTCTTGTCTTCCTTCAAGCTTCAGCTCTCAACTCTGCTGCAGAGCCCTTTCCTGGTACCTCTGCCTCCCCCCAGCCCTCGGAGTTCACCCTCCGTTTTCCCTGTGCACCTCTGGAGTGCACAGAACAGTTTGAATGGGTCTTCTCGTTAGTGTGAGAGCTCCCTGAGGGCAGGACCTGATTTTGTCTTTCTTTGCACATAGATACTTGTTGACTCATTGATATGTGTACATGTACATAGAATGTAAGCTCCTTGAGGGACAGGCAGGGACTGCCTGGTTTTTTGTCTTGGCATCCTCAGTACCTAGCCAAGCGCCTGGCACATAGTAGATCCTTGAAAAATGCTGTTGATTAGAGAGACGCAAATGGGCAGTTCTCTTCTGCCAAGGAACAGACTACGTCAGGAGCTTTCTATCACTAGAGGGGCAGGAACAAAGATGGTATATGGTCCCTTCTCAGGGTTGCTGTGCGAAGGATTTATGCAGGAGGTGGGGGAAGTGTTGGACTGGAAGGATCCCTTCCTGCCCTGAAACTTCATGATTTCATGTTTGTAGCTTTTCTTACCTTTGCCTTCCTAGATTCTGGAGGTGCTTCTCATCACAAACACTTGCCAGGTAGATAGCACTGAGCAGCAGGGGAGCTGTAGCTCGGGCCGGAGCTCAAACATTATCCCTAGGGGCAGGCATTTCATCTCTCACCTGTCAGGCTGTCGGGATCCCTGGCTCACAATGAAATGCTAGCTGATCCCCTCTGGGCACGGTTCAACGATTCCCTTTACTACCACCCTGCCCCCTCCCTTGTTCCTAGCTTCTCTCTTTCTGCTTCTCCTGTGTCTTTGTTACCCAGGTCAGAGCTAGAAAGTACCTGAGTATATAAAAAAGCATTTTACAATTTGAAGAGACTTTGGATTGTGGAATAGCCCAATTGAAAGAGCCCTTGGACCATCCTTAAGCCCTTACTTACAGATAGGGAAAATGACACACAAACAGTGGTTGGAAACTGACCAGAACTGGTTGGGTTAGAAGGGCACTAACTCTAGCCATATCTCTTCATGATGGCAGCCTGCATTTTCCAGTGAGGTAAGAAAGACGAGTCGGATCCTGGCAATCTTTCTCACGTGAATCGATCATTGCTCCTGTGCCTGGTCCCTGGGGCTGACTCATCTGACCTTGTACTTTTCCCACCACAGTGCAGGTCTTGCATTTTTACTTTTTGGGGGGACTGGGAGTCATGGGAGTAGAACTGAAAATGTCAAAAATGCATGAGAATCTCTCAGAGGGAGGGACCCAAAAGCCAGAAGCTCTTCCTCCCAGGCCCTCCCTCTTCTCCACTCTTAAACTCCAGTCTGTTTCCAGCCCTGATGCATGCTTTGCATTCCACACCCAAGAATGAACATTTATTTATATAAACGACCACCCATTTCATGTCTGTCTCCACTAGGTCAAAGAAAGCAGAAGCACTTTTTCCTGACCATTCATTCCCCTTCTGTATTTCCAGACTTTTTTTTAACCAAACACAGTTTTACATTAAGAAGTCTGATTAACTCAGTCACTTCCTGAGGCCTTAACCAGGGTATCATTAGGGTAGGTTGTATAATGGAAAGAACACCGGACTGGGAAGGAGACCTAGATTTGTATGTTATGTCTAACACGAGTTGACTGTGTGACTTTAGACAAGTCATTTCCCTTCTGTCCTTTATCTCTAAATGGTTGGATTTGATGATTTCTATTGTTCCTTCCAGCTCTGACACTGTGTTCTAAGGGCTCTCCCATCTCTGACATTCTGTGTTTTGAGGGCCCTCCCAGCTCTGACATCCTGTGCTCTAAAGGTTCCTCTGACATTCTATTCTCTAGCTCTGACACTTTGTTTTAAGGGAAAATTTTCACCAAAAAAAACAACAAGCAAAAAAGGTTGATTAAAATCCCCATGCCTCTGACTCCAGAGCTTAGGTCATGACTGTGTTTTTCCACTGACAAGTAGTTATTCTGGTCGGGATGCCCTTTCAGCAGACAGGAAGTTATAACTGCCATAAGGAGATCCTTCAGGTGAACTGACTCTGCTTGTTTCTGTCCCATCTGGTCAGAGAGCAACGATCAGGTCACAATCCAGAAGAGGTAGCTGGGGAAGGAGTGCCAGGGGACCAGAAAGAGTCAATCAGAATGTGGGAGGCAGCCTGGGCTCACTGTCATTTTAACAAATATGAGCAGTTAACCAGTAGTTCTTAATCTGGGATCTGTGACTGTGTGTATATGCATATGTGTATACATGTTTATGTACATGTAAACAACACATACATATGTGTGAGAGGATTGCAATGCATGTATGTCACTATATGCACATGTGCCCATATACACACGCATGTGGTCCGTAGAATGAATGATTATGTATCTATATAAGTACCTACATATGTATTCCTGTATGTTTAGACACATACCTGTATTCTATATGATGTATGCACATATAAATATTATATATAGGCATAAATATACATATAAGGAGGAACCCATATATCTGTGTTTATATATATGTGTATATTTGTATATGTTGATGTATACATTTTATGTGTATGTATTTCCTATTTTAATATAATTTATTTCCTTTGTAACTATATTGATTTAATTGTATACATTCAGCAACAAGATTCTGAGGAGTCCATCCACAGGCTTAATTGCCTGACCGCTTGGAGGATCCAAACCCAGAAAGGTTAAGAGTCCTCTGCCTGCAATAATCCTGCGATTAAATTTAGGCAAGAAGCAAAATAAACATATAAACACCCGGAGAAGACAAACAAATCCCGTTTGTGAAATATAATTGGCATCTGATTTTATTTTCTTCCTTTTTTCTTTCATATCCCTTTTCTAGGTACTTTATTACTAAAAAGAAGCCACTAATGGTGTTAGATCAGTTAGAAAACTTAGAAAGCAGAGTGGAACAGTAGAATTGTTGAGACAGGAGAACCAGTTAAAGCTTTTTCTATTGACCAAATGATACCTGAAGCAATCCTCTCCCCAATTGCTAAAATAACCGGAGGGAAAGTGGAAGATCTTTAAGATTTCTCTCCAGGGCCTTAAGGGCCCTCCTAGCTCTGATATCCTGTGTTCTAAGGGCCCTCCCAGCTCTGCCATCCTGTGTTCTAAGGGCCCTCCCAGTTTTGCCATCCTGTGTTCTAAGGGCCCTCCCAGCTCTGCCATCCTGTGTTCTAAGGGCCCTCCCAGCCCTGACATCCTGTGTTCTGAGGCCCCACCTAGCTGACATTCCCTGAACTAAGGGCCCTCTAAGTTCCGACATTCTATGGTTCTAAATTTGTAACTTTAACCTTTTTCCTCAAGAATTAGGAGGCAGGGGACTTCGATGGGACAGACGTAATAGGTCTCAGGTCTGCAAAGTCTCTTCACGGTTCTTTTCCCTTTGTACTTCCTTCATCCTTTTGGGATTGTTCTTGCTAGTTGTCATCCACGAGCCTCACCAAAAATTGCCTGAAATGAGAAAAGCTGGGAGACGCCATTTAAATAAACCTGCAAACTGGGCCCCTTCCTCCTTTCTCTGACTGAACTGAGGGGCCCACGAACCTGCTTCCTTTCCTCATCATGGCCTGGCCATGTGTTGAGGGGAAAGCTATTCCCCAAACTACCATTGCTTGCCTTGGACCACACTGTGGGTGGGTGGCCAAGTCCAAAACAGAGCCCATCTGTGTGGACACCCAGTCCCCACATGCTCTCCCTACGTTCCCTGCTCATAATGGGAACTGTTCATTCTATTTGAGTCAATGGAAAGTCTTCCTGGACACCATCTCACTTCTGTTCATGAATAAGTCATTGGAGAGGATGAATAATTCAGTGATAATCCACCCAGCGTGTGGCACATTTGGACTGCAAAGAGGCAGGATTCCTATTCTTTGTCGAACTCCTTAATCGCATTAGAAACAGTGATGACAAGTCAGAGAAATAGAATCCTATGCCTTTCTGGGGCTATGAACAGCACATCCATATACAGATGGCAAAGCTGAAGATAAAAATCAATGAAATTGCATTTCCAGGAGTTGGGGGGAGATAGTGGAACTACTTTCTACAGGGTCTATTTTAGCACAATCTGGAGTCCAACCCTAAGTCCTGGCAGACCTCTATGCCCAGTCCAAATGCAAGATTCTACAGTTTGAGGTGCTGTGCATTTGGCATTTGGGACTCACTCTGTGGTCGGTTATTTCATTTTGTGACACCCACTTTCTACCAAAACATGCTTATGTTGTTGTGATCATAATGATGAAGATGATGGTAATGATTGTTATGGTGAAGAGGATAATATTATGGTAATATAGACTCCTGGGGAGGAGGAATTATTTCCTTGTTTTGTTTTCATATTTCCAGCTCCTAGTACAGGGCCTGGTGCATAGTAGGTGCTTAATAAATGATTGTTGATTGATCAATGATAGCTAATGCTTAGATAGCACATTTATGGTTTGCAAAATGCTTTCCATGGGTTATTTCATTAGAATGGAAGAATTAGAACATGTGAGTTTTTAGGCGGGCAGGGAAAAGGGCTGTGGGGCAGTAGAAGTCTTACTGAGAGGCCATAGTCTAAGAGCTAGAAGAGTTATCAGAGACCATCTAGCCCAACCCACTAATTTTACAGATAAGGAAACTGAGACCCAGAAAGGCGAAATAACTTGCCCAAGGACACATGGCCAGGAATCAGCAGAGTTAGGATTTGAACTCAGGTCCTGTGACTCCAAATCCAGAGAACTTTGAACCTTATCAGCTTCCCCTTGATGGCATTATATCTGTTTTCTAATTCAGTCTGCACAATAACCTTATAAGACATGTAGTACAATTACGATGTCCATTTTACAGGTGGAGAAACTGAGTCTCAAAGAAGTGGAAGGGTTGAGGTATGGTCACAAGGTTGGTGAGGGGGTAGAGCTACCCTTGCACTTGGGTCTCCTAACTTCAATGACAGTCTTTTTCCTGTTTCATTGTATAGTGTTCCTCAGATAGATTTCCATAATCCCTGGGCTGGCCACTGTGGAACATGAATCCATGCTTCTTTTGGTCCATACATTCATAGGCTGAAAATATTCCAGTGTCCTACCAGCTTGGGTGTTGAAACTCAACACAGGTTCAACTTTTGTTTTTTCCTTTTGAATTAGCCATATTATAGCCAGTCATCTTTTCTCTACTTGGAGAATTTGTTGTTGTTGAGTTATTATCAGTCATGTTTCACTCTTTTGGGGTTTTCTTGGCAAAGATAATGGAGTAGTTTGCCATTTCCTTCTTCAGCTCACTTACAGATGAGAAAACTGAGGCAAACAGGGTTAAGTGATTTGCTCAGGGTCACACAGTTCCTAAGTATCTCGGGCCAAATTTGAACACAGGAAGATGATGAGCCTTTCTGACTCCAAGTCCTGTAATCTAGTCTTTGCTTCACCTAGCTGCCCCCATTTGGAGAATAGCAGTTTATAAAACTGTCAGGCAGCATGCATGTCGTGTCCAGATAGCCAGCAGTCAGTCACAGCATGTCTGATGGCCAGGCCTCTGGCAGGCAGGAGCTGTTGTGTTGGCTGCACAGGGAGAGGCAGATGCTCCTTGGGTAGCCAAGGATGAGAGTGGCAAAGTGGTGGCCAGCCTACAAGGGGGTGGAGGGTTAAGAGCAGAGAGCTGAAGGGATGAGTGTTCACAGACCACCAGGCCAAGCCAGACTGAATATCCAGGAACAGGTAGTGCACATCTAGGCAAAGAAAAGTGTCCAGAGGAGTGTGTGTCGGACAAGCCAAAGAAACCCAATTAAGAGAGGCTCAGACCTGGAAATCAGCAGTTTTCTAGCGTTACTACATGGCAACTTCTTCCCTTTCTCCTTCCTAAAGGAAATTTTGAACTGAGAGTCATATAATAGAGGTACTAGGTGCCTTGGTGGAGAGAGCCCCTGGACCTGGAGTCAAGAAAACCCGAGTTCAAATCCAGCCTCAGACACTTACCAGCTGAGTGAACCTGAGCAAGTTACTTAACCTTGTTTGCCTCCGTTTCCTCACCTGTAAAGTGGGAACAATGATAGCACCTACTTCCCTGGGTTGTTGTGAGGATCAGATGAAATAATACTTGCCTGACACAGTGCCTGGTGCATAATTAGATAAATGCCAGATGTTACTATTATAAAAGCAGGAAGGGACATCAGCAGTTAACCTGGTCAAAACCATTTTACAGAAGAGGAAGCTGAGGCCAGGACAGGTGAAGTGATTTGCCCAATACCACACAGGTATTAAGTGTTAGGGGCAGGAATGGAAAAGATACAGAGAACCATTGTTGGGCCTCTGATGTTTTTCCAGCATGAATAGGGATACAAGGGAAGGTAAGCAAAATTGGAGAGGCAAAGGTACCTAAATAATTAATGAAAACATGTGAGATCGATGGACTGAATTTTAATAGACAGGCTAGAGGTCTAGATCCAAGGAAATATGTTGCAGATTATTTTCTTCTTTGCTTTTGTATTCCCAGGAACTAACATAGGGCCTGTTGTAGATGCTTTAAAAATGTTTATCATTCGATCAATGGAATTCCCTAGAGTTCTCTCACCAGAAGAGATGACATCTGAAAGAAATCTTAGATGATCCCCAAAGCTCCTTTTGGTTCTAATGACTATGCTTTAAGAATAAGAAAATAAAAATAATCACACATTCAAAACACTTGGAAAACCATAATTTATATTTTGAAAATAGATTCCTTGAAGAAATCTATGCTGACAAACTTGAAAAACTGTTGCCCATGCACCAGCTAAACTGTGCTGTTCTCTGTTCCCCGGACATAATTTGTACTTTCTAGTCTTTCTAACTGCTGAGACTGCTCCTATCTCCGATTCTTCAAGCCTCAACTCGACTGCTCCTCCTCTCAGAAACTTTCACTGATAACCCCACCCAGGAAGGATTTCTCTGGTTTCTGATCTCACAGCAATTTTGCCAACACCCTGTTCAAGTCTTCATCACCTCTAACTGATAATATTGTAATTAATAATCTCTTTTTTTTCCTTAAAGTTATGGCTAGCTTTTATTTTTATGTAATTTCCATTTCTCAATGCATCACTCTTCTTCCCTCTCCCTCTTCCAGGGAACCATCCCTTAAAAACAAAAAAGTGGAAAATGAAGGGGAAAAAATAGTTCAGCAAAATTAACCAACATAGACAAAGTCTAAAATTAGATGAAAAAAAAAATTTCTGTCACTGAATGTAGTGGCTTTATTGATGGTACACAATACAGGACTCTAGGCTTCTCCCCCCTACTACAGAGGTGCTTTGGGGAAAAAAATTTTAATTAAAAAAATTACATGCAATGTTTCATCCTTATTGCTCCTCAATTTCTATACAAAGACTATATGGGAATGGGACAGGTAGGTGGTGAAGTAGATAAAATATCTGTCCTGGGGTCAGGAGGACCTGAGTTCAAATCCTGCCTCAATTATTAGCTGTGTGACCATGGGCAAGTCATTCTGTATATTATTCTCTTGTTTTGCCTACTTCACTTTGGACCAACTCATATCTTCCCATGTTTCTCTATATTTATCATTTTTTTAACCTAGAGCACAGCAAAATTTCATTACATCCACATGTCACAATTTGTTTAGCTGTTCCCCCAATCAATGGAAATCTATCTTGTTTCCAGTTCTTTGCTATTACAAAAAAAATGCTGCTATAAATACTTTGATGTTTATTAGTCGTTCTATTTTTTTCTTTCGGCCCTGACCTCCTTGGAGTACACATCTTCCAGTGGAATCCTTGAGCTAAAGGGGATGTGACCATTTTAGTCACTGTCTTCATTTAATTCTGAAGTTGCCCAATCCACAGCTCCACCAATGGTGTATCACTTGCCAGTCTTTTTCAAATCCCACCAGTGTTGACTATTTCCATTTTCAGTTGTTTTATCAACTTGTTGGGTGTGGCATAAAACCTCAGAGTTGTTTAGATTTTCATTTCTCTAATTACTACGCTTTGGAGCATGAATGCATAGGGTTGTTAATGGTTTACAATCCTTTTGAGTCAAGTCCTTTGACCACTTCGATACTGGGGAATGGCTTCATTTCCTATATATTTACTAGAGGTCTCAATATATCTTTATTATCAGACCTTTATCAGAGATATAGGAGATGAAGATTTTTTTTTCCTGGTTGACCAAATTCTTCTCATCCTAGTTTCATCAATAATTTTCTTCACAGGAAGCTTTTCAATTTAATGTAGCAAAGAATACATATTTTACCTTTTATAATTACCTATTCCTTGATTGGTTAAGAACTCACCTCCCAGCAATAGGTGGGAAAGATATGATGTGCTTCTCTTTTAAATTTTTAATGGTATAATCTTGTTGATTATTTAGGTCACATATCCATTTTTAATTTATTGGGTCATATGGTTTACAATGCTGGTCTAAACCCAATTCCTACAAAATTCCTTATCCAATTTCCTAGTCTTTGTTATCAAATAAGCTATTTCTTCCAAGGCAATTTGTATTTGGGGGTTTATTGAATATAAGATTATTGAGTTCAACTATTTCTGTCTCATCCTTGTTATGGTCTGTTTCAATCTACTTTTTAATTTTTAACTGGTACAAAACCTTTCGAGTCTCTCCCCCTCTCCTCTCCAATTCTTCCTCCACATGACTGCTAAAGCAATTTTTCTAAAGCATAGGTTTGACCATGTTACCCTTGTAAAAAAAAAAACTCTAATGACTCTCTGTTGTTTCTAGAATGAAATATAAATTCCTCTGACTCTTAAAGCCCTTCACAACCTGGCCCTAATCTACATTTCTAACCAAATTGACTTTCTTGTTCCTCACAGGGGACACTCAGTCTCCTGTCCCCCTCTGCCTTTGCAGATTTAACAGGGATTACTGTGGCCCCTATAACCAGCAGGCCAGGTTTATTACACTTCATCCCTCTGCCAGGATTCTTGGCTACCCTTAAGAGATTAGGGGAGCATCTTGTGTCTCACATTGGTTTAAGTTCCTACTTACTGTGTTACCCCAATTTCAGGGATCCAATACCTCAATTCCCTTTAATCACTTAAAAGTCCTATTGGCTTTTGCAAAGGAACATTTACTTCAAAGCTATAGCAAGAACAAACACACAAACATTTCCTCCCCACCCCCACTTCCTTGGATTCTGGGGAGAGGAGGATTAAGTTAACAGTTTAAATCAATTCCTACACAGCATAGCCCCACCCAGTTCCAAGTCTAAAGCCCCTCCCCCCAGCTTTTATCCTAGCCCCCCTCATTTCTCAGGGCTCCCCTGCTGCGCCTGCAGCAACATCCAGCCCAAGCCCAGAATCTTGGTTCCAAGGTGGCTGCAGCTTAGAACTGAAAAGGAGAACTAAAGGAGACCAGAACCCCAAGCCTGGTTCTTGGGGCCACGTGGCCTAAGAGAAAAGGGAAGGTGCACCTTCCCCCACCAAGCTTAGTCTCCATGCCCAAGGTTGCAGATGAACAAGATCTTCCACCATGGATACCACCTGAAAAGAGAGGACAAGACTCTCCCTGCCTGCTTGTTTTACTGACTGAGCCATTCAGGTTACGCAGCTAATGGAGTCTGTTCTCCCCCAGATCCAACTAGTGGTATGGTGGATAAGGTGCTGGCCCTGGAGTCGGGAAGGCCTGAGTCCAGAGACTCTCAATAGTCCTGCAATCCTGCACAAACCTCTGTTTGCCTCAGTTTCCTTGACTGTTATATTCGTAAAAAGAGATCGGTGCAGGGCCTGGCACAAAACAGACCCTTTATAAATCCGTATTCCCTCTCCTACCCACATAAACACATCATAGGAGATCAAAGACAGAAGCAGGTCCCTGCTGTATCCCACACGGGTACTTCCATCTTAGGTGGTCTGGGCATTTGCCAAAGCCAGGTTACATATTTACTGCTCCTCATTCCTGGAATTCACTACCTTCTTACCCAGGCCTCTTAGAATGCCCTTCCTTCAAAACTTGGCCCCTTTTTCATGAAGCCTTTTCTGAACCCTCTTAGTGCCTTTTCCTCTCAAAATTACCTCATGGGGTTCTTTTGTTCTTTTATTTTTTAACACAAAGATATGTAACCATTGTCTCAATAAAATCTCAGCCCCTTGCAATAAAGAATGGTTTTCTTTTATCTTGTTTTTTCTAGGACCAACACAGTGCCTGGCACCTATAAGCAGTTTTTGTTTGTTTGTTTGTTTGTTTTTTTGCTTTTTGGATGGGGAAAGGTAGGGCAATTGGGGTTAAGTGACTTGCCCAAAGTCACACCTCTAGGTGTTTTGTGTGTGTGTGTGTGTGTGTGTGTGTGTGTGTGTATATGTGTATGTGTGTGTGTGCTAAGTGCTGAGACCTGATTTGAACTCAGGTCCTTCTGACTCCAGGGCCGGTGCTCTATTCACTTCTCCACCTAGCCACCCCACCTGTAAGCATTTAACAAATGCTTGTTGATTGATTGATCTATTTATCTGCCATTCTATTAAGGCCCTCCTTGTATCCTGCTTTCTGTTAAGGTTATCATCAAATACTTCTCTTCCCTAGTAGACTAAACTCACTGAGGGTAGAGGCTGTGCCAAAACACTGTCTATAGGATGCTCTAGGAACTGTGTAGACATTCATAATTGAATTAGGGATTGTAGTTGAATGATCAAGAGGATCCACTCCCTGTTTTTGAGGGATCAAGAAGCCAATTAAAAGGCTCCAAGTGTCCGTGGAATTAACTAGATTTGACTGGAATTCCCTGGGTTGTATTTGGAGAAGGGACAGACAAGTGTTCTAGGAGTAGGGCAGTAAGGAATGAGGCTGGCTGTTAGATCCAGATGCTGAGATCACCTCCTGAGATCAGGGGAAAATCAGACAGAGGGTGATTCTAAGGGTCAAGAGAGCCAAAAAAGAAAAGGAAGGAGGTGAGGATTCCTCACCAGAACCAGCAGGGAAGCTGGGGATTGTGTATTAAAGCTAATTCACACAGGGATAGGACTAGGCCTGATGGGACCACTCAGCCAGATATAGCACCCTGACACCATCAGAGCCATGAGGTATCATGGTGCAATGGAGCCAGAGAACCTGGGTTTGAATCTTGGCTCTGAATCTTACTATGTGACTTAGGATCAATTACTTACCCTCTCTTTGCCTCATTTATAAAATTTTATAAAATTAAGGAGTTGGACAAGGTGGCTTCTACATTCTCTTCCAGCTCTAAATCTGTGATCCTATAAATAGCAAAATATAAAAAAATGTCAACTTGGAGCAGTCACAATTTTTATCATTATCACCAGCATAATTACTAGCATGAGGTCAATTTGATTAACTTACTGAGAGGAAAGGAAGCTAAGGAGCAAAGTGGATAGAACACTAGGCCTGGGAGTCAGGAAGACTTGAGTTCAAATCTGGCCTCGGGCACTGACTAGCTGTGTGACCCTAGGCAAGTCACTTCACCCTTTTTGCCTCAGTTTCCTCATCTGTAAAATGAGCTTGAGAAGGAGATGGCAAACCACTCTGGTATCTCTGCCAAGAAAACCCCTAATGGGGTCACAGAGAGTTATGACTGAAAAATGACTGATCAACAACTGAGAGGAAAGCATCTCTGGGCACTCCTGATTTACTTTCCCAGGGAAGGTGTGGCCATACCCCTTGGGATGTACCTATCAGAGGACAGGTTTCACTGAGAGGGCTAAACCCAAGATGAACAGATTGCTTAGTTCCATGTGAGAAAGGCACCTTTGTGAGAGAAGGCACACCTTTGTGTTCTACAAAGGGAGCCCACAGATTGCTTTTGACAGCCTTGTGGTTCCAGTGGACAGAGTGCAACCTGTGTTCAAATCCAGCCTCAGACATTTACTATAAGCCTGTGTGACACTGAGCGAGGCATCAAACCTGTTTGCTTTAATTTCCTCAGCTATAAAATGCTTTTAATAACAGCACCTACTTCTCAGGGTTCTTGCAAGGATCACAAAAGATAATATTTGTAAAAAGTGCTTAGCTAGGGGCAGCTAGTGACGCAGCAGGTAAAGCACTGGCCCTGGAATTAGGAGGACCTGGGTTCAAATTCAGCCTCAGTCACCTGACACTTACTAGCTGTGTGACCCTGGGCAAGTCACTTACCCCCAACAAAAAAACAAAAACAAAAAATGTGCTTAACCAGCACCTGGCACATATAGAAGGTGCTAGATAAATGCTTATTCTTTTCCTTTCCCTTTTCTCCCCCAGTCCCCCATTACCATTTTCCATGTTCTTCTGGAGTGATGCTTAGAATGCAGCAGAAGAGGAAGAAGAATAGTAATGAATATGCCTGTGCATGTTGCCTTGAACACTTGTATAGTTTCTAGGGACCAACATTTGTGGAAACTTAAATTTATATGCAAGCTATATTTGGAAATTTTCTTGAGTACGCTTTGGGTGGAGGGGGAAAGGAGCCTTAGTAACCTTTTGGGGTTAGTCCCAAGATCATACCTGGTTCGTGTGCGTGACCTCAAAGATGGGGGATGGGCCACAGGTTACACTAGTGTTCACACTTGGAACTGCCAAGAGAACAAAAGAAAATCCAGGCCTTACATTTACAGAACCCTCCCCCACCCTCTTACCTGCACCAAATTCGAAAGATCTGCTTGAGACTGTAACTGTGTTACATTTTAACTGTAACTGTGCTACACTTTAGGACCTTGCTTTGTTCTGGGACACCCAGACCTTTCTCAAAGCCCCTTCATTTCCCCAACTCACCTACCCACATCATTCCTTCTGGACACCCAATGCAAAATCCTTTCTGATGCTTCTGAAGATTTCCACAATGATTTAAGGAGAATATTTTAATAACTCCTATTCATCCCTCCATATTTCTGCCTCTGGGCTTCCCTGTTTTCCTTCTAATCTCAGCTAAAATCCCGTCTTATGCAAGAAGCCTCTCCCAATCCCCCTTAACCAAGTTCCTTCCCTCTGTGGATCATCTCCAGTATATCCTAGCTGCATTTTATTTGTACAGTTGTCCCCCTCATTACACCATGAGTTCTTTGAGGGTCAGAATCATTTCTTGCCTTTCTTTGTTTCTCCAGCACTTAGCCCAATGCTTAGCACAAAGAAGGTATTTCATAAATGTTTTTTGACTGACCGCTCTGCGAAGCATTTTGTTCCCACAATCCTGTGAGGGAGGTACTACGTGTATAATGATCCCCATTTTATTAATTGCAGGCTCTTTCTCCAGGGTCTTATTGTGGTGTGATGAAAACTCCAGGGGATCCAAGGCTTCCCAGCAGGATTTCAGCTTCAATGGCTCCTACCAAGCTGGAAAGGCTCAAGGATTGAGTGTCTATTGCCTAGAGGACCTGACTCCCTAATTTGGGTGAGGCTGAGTTCCAGACCATTGGACGCCCAGTGATGAAATTTTTTTTGGCTGCAACAACTGGGAAAAAAACCCTCTTTACCTTAGGTGGTAGAGGAGTTTAACCTATATTGGTGGCAGGAGTATCATCCCAAAGAAAGCCGTAGGTCTGGGATTGCAACTCAGGTGTCCCGATCCCCAGTCCAAGGCTCTCTGAAGAACTGCTCCACATTGACACCAAACTATTGGCATAATCGTTTATAAAGAAAAGATCCAAATTTTAAAAATTTAATGGCAAACTGAAGAATTCAATTAAATTGACATTTAAGTGCTTACAGTGGGATAGGAAGGCACAGTGCTAAGACAAAACAAAGGCTGGGTAAAAAAACAACAGAGGTTGGTTCCTCCAATCAGTTACCCTCCTCGGGCCTTTGTACTGGCTGTTCCCTATGCCTGAAAGGAAACTTTATGCATAGAATCTCTCGCTTTCTTCTACTCACCTCAAGTACCACCTTCTACAGGCAGCCTTTCCTGATCACACCCCCCAACCACCACTGCTGTTAGTATCCTCTCTCCCTAAACTCTTACATGTATTTGGTACATCCTCATAATATGTACTTGTTGTCTTTTGCAGGAAACTATAAACTCTTTGAGGGTAAGGACTGTTTCATTTTGGTCTCGTATCTCCTAGTGCCTGTTTGGCATATAGTATGTGTCTTATAAATGCTTGTCCATTGAATGCTTTCAAGAAACTTACAGTTATAGTATAGTAAAGAGATAAAAAATGTTCACACACTTTTGGGGCCACTCCCCCAGATTGCACTTACATTTTGGGTCCCCAGAAGGGCAGTTGCTACCCCCTTCATGGTTTTAGGGTTACCATTTCTAATACTGTTGTCCATTAGCCCCTCCTCAGTCAGCAGACATTATTTAACTTTTTAGCAAAGGACAGTTGCTAAAAAAAGGTATTGTAAGAACAGTTGGTATGAGCATTTCCACATTCCTATGAAAGTTTAGGGCACACTTTCCCACAAGTACACACAGGTCCATGAGAGAGTGAGCTCGAACTGTAATGACCACATGTGGTCAAAGGACAAACGTACCTCCTATGGACTGTAATTGTATGTGTCCTTGTTTGTCTTGGCTGTATCACTCTGCTCTTAGCTGGATACTTTTTCTCCTACTGGTCCAGTCTCTCTGAGGACCTGCTTAATGGGGGTTGAAAGTGGGTCATACCCTTTCATCACTATCCATCCCTTACTGCTTTTTGATTTAGGTACAAGGCTCTGCCTCTTCAAAGTTCTCCCAATCCTGGAGTCTTCTATCAATGGACTGCCGCTGCATGGAAGAAATGTTGAAATTCTTTTGCTATTGTAAAGTCCCCAGCCAGTCAACTAACAAAAGCTTCATTAGCTTTTGTTTTGTGTGAGGCATTGGCTAAGGGATGAGAATGTCAAGACAAGCAAAAATGTGGCTCCTGACTTCAAGTGAGAACTCACAATGTAATGACAGAAACAAGATGCAAATAATTGGACATTCAAAATATATACAGTTTAAATGGAAGGTATTGTCAAAAAGGAAGGACTCCTGGCAGCTAGGTGGCACAGTGAATAGAGCACTGGCCCTGGAGTCAGGAGGAACTGAGTTCAAATCCAGCCTCAGATACTTAACATTTACTAGCCTTGTGACCTTGGGCAAGTCATTTAACCCCAACTGCCCTGCCCTCCCCCCTCCAGAAAAGCAAAAAACATAAAAAAGGAGGGACCAGTGACTTCGAGGCCTGAGAAATGTCTCCTGCAGTAGGCAGGACATGAGCTAAATCTAAAAAAAGTCAAGAAAACCGAGGACAGAAGTGAGGTAAGGGGGCAGGAAATTCCAGGCATGGGGCATAGCCAGTGGAGTCCAGAGATAGTATTGTGTGTGTGTGTGTGTGTGTGTGTGTGTGTAAATACCTGGATAATAAAGTACATGGAGTTTCGATCATATCATATTGTATCATAAGATGGGAAAGGTAGAAGACCAGGTTGTGAAGTCTTAAAAGTCAAGCAGATTTTATATTTGGTCCTAGAGATAATATGAAGACACTGGAGGGGAAGTGAAACTTCTTTTCTTACACACAGATACTCTGGAGATGGTAAACAGCATGTGCTTAATCCCTGTTTGATTGATTAATTTTTAGGTATGATGTGGGCAATGATTCAGGTAGGAGGAGGGAAGGTGTGTTTAGGGGTCAGAGAATAGCTCATTTTACAATGAAAAGAACACTGGACTTGAATGTCAGACTGGGGGTTCACTCCCAGCCCTATTAATTGCTACCTGTGTGATGATGGGGAAACCTTCTTTTTAGACTCAGTTTCTTAATCTGGATGACATTCCTTCATCTTCCTCTTTATCCCCTTATCTTAAAATAGGAGGACCAGATCAGATCATCACTAGCATTCTCTCCTATAACCTTGTAAGAAATAAAGTTGTGACGGTAGGTTGGCATCAGATTCTGGACAACCTTGAATTCCAGGTAAGAAAAAAAAGCTAAACAGGTAAAATATGATCAAAGCAAAAGATAATTTATTTTGAAAGTGAAGATTTTAAAAATCTTGTCTTTGTCTTTTATATCATGATAGATAGCCATCATTGGAGCCTGTCCTATAACAACAAATGAAAACCAAATCTGAAGTTTAACAGAATCGACCAACGAAGCAACACCATCTGAGAGCATATGCACCATTCCATACCTGTAGTCTCCCACCTGTTCTAAACAAGAGGAGGAGAAATTTGTTTTTCATCAATCTATTCCTCAGGCTTGAGGTCCTTTGAGTTGTAATTTATGGCCAAGGCCCTCTAGCTCTGGGTTTACTGAGTATATTACACCCTAGGAACTGATCCTCCAAAAACACTTTAGCCCATGATGCCTCTGCTCAGTTTACTATGGGAAGTTTTCCAGTGTTGTTCATATCTAGGTCTCCACAGATGCAGATAGCAGCATCCTCTCAGCTCCCATACCAACTCTAGATAACAACAGAAGTTGCTGTCGTTTAGTCTTTTTTCAGTCATTGTGAATCCATTTGGGGTTTTCTTGGCAAAGATACTGGAATGGTTTGCCTTTTCCTTCTTGCACATAGTAACCTTTTAATAAATTATTATTTTCTTCCTTCCTCCCTCCCTCCCTCTTTTCCTTCCTTCCTTCCTTCCATTAAAATGCATGCTCCTTGGGAGCAGGGATTATCTTTTTGCAAATATTCCTATCTTCAGAAGTTAGCACTGTGCCTACTACACAGTAAGCATTTAATAAATGCTTGTTTGCTTGCTTGCCTGTTGCCTGAAGAACTCATGGTAATAAATTTGGGTCTTTTACTCCTCCATGCCTTTGTCCCTTAACTTTCTTCCTTTGCAGGGGTCATGTGCTTGACCTATTGTTAATTATTTCCCATTTATCCTATATGTAGCTTGCTTTGTATGTATTTGTTTGAATGTTGTCTTGCCATTAGATTGTAAGCTCTTTGAGGGCAGGGATTATCTTTTGCCTCTTTTCATATCCCTGGCACTTAGCGCAGCATTTGGAGTATAATTTGGAGTATGCTTTAATGTTTATTAATGGATTTACTTAGAGAAGGGAAAAAGAAAAGCAAAGGCGTGTAAAAACTCTGCTCTCAGGACTTGAGGTGTGCCACAGGATAGCCACTGATATCCTTTGGGTGGATGGGTGAGCCCTATCCCCCACCAGGGCAAAGGTGAAAACTTCCTGAGTCCCTGATGAATTCAATCAACAAGCATTTGTTAAGCTCCCTGGGGTGTTCCTAAAGTCTGGACACATAGGAAATCTCATTAACTATGCATATTTTCAAGAAATCAAAGGAATGAAATTTTCAACATTTTATTTAATTAGCATAAATGAGATTTCATAGGAAGACATAGAAGACACATAGAAAATCTCATTAATTAAACTAAATTAATCTCATTAATATGGAAAATAGTCCCAATAACTAATGAAAGCTTTTATTCTGTATGAAATTGTCATGGCTAAATTTTATGCTAATTAAATGTTGTTGAAATTTTCATTCCTTTCATTTCTTTAAAACATGCATAGTTAATGAGATTCCCTATGTGTCCAGACTTTAGGAACACCCTGTACTATGTGCCAGGTACGGGAATAAGCCTGAGAATGCAAAGAAAAGCCAACAAAAGAGTAAGGAGCTTCCAGTCGAACGGGGGAAACAATGGACAAACAACTGTGTACTCACAAAATACAGGCAGGATAGCCTGGAGATAAACACCAGAAGAAAGGCAATAGTATTAAGGAAGATTGGAAAGGGTTCTTATGGAAGGTGGAAGTTTAGTTGGGACTTGAAGGAAGCCAGGGAAATCCAGAGGTGGAGATGAGGAGGGAGAGCCTTCCAGGCGTGGGGAGCAGTCAGGTATGGCAGAAAGAACATTGGCCCTGTGGTTGGAGAACCTGCATTAGGTTCCAATGCTCACTGCCTCTATGACTTTGGACAGTCTCTCTGTCTGTTGGGGCCTCAGTGGTCTCATCTGTAAAATGAATGAGTTGGATTAGCTGACCCTTGAGGTTCAATCCAACTGACATTTATTAAACGCCTGCTGAGTACCGGCCACTGCTCTGGGTGTTGGGAATCTAAAGTAAAAAAGAAACAATGCTAGCCTAACCTCTAAGGAACTTAGGTTATTCATGTACACAGACAAACAAATACAAGATGTGTGCAAAATGAAATCAGTCATTTGGATTGTGGGTGGAGTGGAGGGACAATTGAGGGAATCAAGAATTGTCTCGTCTAGGAAGTGTCATTGGAGCTAATCCTTGAAGGGAGCTGGGTGTGACAAGAAGTAGAGATGGGGAAACAGGTAAGGACAGTAGGTAAAGTGCCTACTGAATTCTGATTCAGTCTCAGACACTAGCTGTGTGACCCTGGGCAAGTCACTTAACTGCTGTCTGCCTCAGTTTCCTCATCCGTAAACTGGGGATGATGATAGCACCAACCTCTCAGAGTTGTGAGGATAACATGAGATAATACTTTTAAAACACTTTGCAAACCTTAGAGTGCTATGTAAATTCTATAATTATTACTATTATTCCAAGCATGGAGGACAGACAGACTTTAGAAAGATACAGAGGGAGGAGATGGGATGCCAGATACAAAGGAGGTCAGTCCAGCTGGAGTTACAGAATGCATGAAGAAGAGTAATAGGTAACCGACCTTTTAAGATGGGATGGACAACAAACCACAACATTGATTTCTTTATTTTTTTTCTTTTTGGAGGGCAATTGAGTTTTTAAGTAACTTGCCCAAGGTCACACAGCTAGATACAACATTCATTTCTACTGGCAGAGAGAATTCCTGTCTAATACTCACACATGTAGTGTGAGCCCATACTGGATTAGACCCCATTTAAGAGAATTATTTCTTGGTAGTCTGACTCATCACTATACTAGGAGAAAATGTTTTCTTTTCTTTTTTGCTTTTTGGAGGGCAGTTGGGGTTAAGTGACTTGCCCAAGGTCATACAGCTAGTTTTCAGTGTTAAGTGTCTGAGTCGGTGCTCTTCCCTACCTAGCCGCACCCTTTTTCTTTTCTTTTAAAGATTTACTGATGTCTTTCAATTTACCCCCCTACACCACCAGTCATTTGCCAATGTCCTCTTCCACACTTACTGAATCCTCCTTCATGACACATAAAAACAATAGAAATTAACTGACCAAAGGACACATTTGATATTCTGATCCCATTGTCCCTCACCCCTCTACAGAGGAAGGTCTAGTACTCAATATACTATACCACCAAAGGAACTGGGTTCAAATCCCACCTCTTACGTCTATACCCTGTGTGACTAACGTCCTTGAGATTCAGATTAGACTAGATGACCGCTGAGATCCCTTTTTCCATCTAAAACCATCATAGGTCTATGAAAAGAGATTCTCCCTCTGACAAGAGCCCCCTAGGGCCCCCCCCCCCCCCATTTTAAGAATCCCAGGTCTGGTATACAAAGAAAGGGAAAAAACAAAGTCCCTTCCTTCTACGGTAGGAGCTCACATTCTAAAGAAGGGGGGAGGGGCGGGAGGGAAACAACGTGCAGATAACATACCCAAGCCGGTCTCCTTCCCAAAGGTGCTGGGGGGAGGGGAGGGGTCCAGCCTGCAAAGGCCTCCTGCTGGAGGTGAGAGTTTGAGCTAAGCCTCATAGGAAGCTGGGAAGCCAGAAGTGAGGAGGGAGAGCATTCCGGGCGTGGAGGACCGCCCGTACCAAGTCATGAAGTTGGGACCTGGAGAATTAGCAAGTAGGCTAGTGTAGCTGGATCAGGGAGGGAAAAAGATCCAAGGAAAACTAGAAGGTAGTAAGAGCTTGGAATATCAGTAGATTTCATATTTGATCTTGGGACACCCTAAGAGCTTGTTGAGTAGGGGGTGGGGAGAAGTATATGGTCAGCCCCATGCTATTTTTTTAACCCAGAATTTGTTCTTTGATTTACAATGATGAGCATAACTAAGTACAAATGAGTTTCAAAGGTGTAGATTTCCCCTCATTTATCGTCAATAAAATAATCCCTCTCTCCCTCCCTCCCTTCCTCCCCACCCTGGAGCTAAATAGCATTTATACCGCACTTTAAAGGTTGCAGGGAAATCTACATACTTTATCTCATTTAAACATTTTTTTCGGTTATTGCAAAAAAAAAAAAAAGGCAAGCCAAGCAGTTCCTTTTGGGGGCTGCCCCCAGTTCCCGAATTCGAATCCAGAGATACCCAGAGTCTCCTCCGAAAGGTTCCCAGGAGCACATCCTCCCTCCCCAAAGTTAGGTGGGGTGGTAGTCTAAAAGCTCACCTCCCGGGAGGTTGTTAGGGGAACTCCCATTACGAGATTAATCAGAGTCAAGGCTGAGAGGCAGCCGCCTTTTGGTGTCCTGGTCACTTCGCTGACCCGACACTTTGTTCAGCGGTTTACTCGGCACCAATTCACACATGCTTTCCCAAGTTTCTCTGCACTCCCCCTTTTTGTTGCTTCTTCCAGTCCAATAATATCCCCTTACATTCGTCTCCCACAGTTTGTTCAGCCATTATCCAATCCTCGGGCACCGGCTTTGTTTCCAGCTTCAAGCAAAGGTTTGTTTACAAAGCTCTGCATAGTTCTGAATGCCAAAAGGACCTTGAGCTGGGAGGACTCCGAAACCGACGGGCTGGGAAACCTCCGGCCGGCTCCCCAGAGAGGGCTGGGACTGGGGGCAGCAGCAGAGGCATTCCCCTGCTCCTCTGGAGCTCTCGGGGCAGCAATGCCCTCGGGGCAGCGACTTCGAGATGCATTTATGCTCCCCTCTACTAGTCCCAACCGAAACTACTTTTCTCAAAAGGCTACAGCCTGAGAAAGGAAAGGAAACAAACATTGGACGCGTTATTAAGCGGGATGATATTGGTGAATTTGGGGTGAATATATTTGGATGATCTGGGGACCCCCACTGTTTGTTTGGGGTGGCTGTAGTTCTGCCGTTCCACGACGGAATACTCGTGACGGGTGAATCCGATTTTACCAGCCTTGCCTTAAGAAATAGAGATTTTTGAATCAGGGCTGGACGACCTCATAAATTTTGTTTCCTCCAACAGATTTATGTGCAAACAAGAGAGCTGATGTGTCAGCACCCGTTGATGCTTCCTCCTTGCCCTATCAATCATATTACCTCCTAGGAGGGAGACTTAGCCACTATTCCTCCCCGCCCCATCCCCCCAGCTTCCTGGTAGCCTTTTCCTGTTTTTGTCCATTGTGTGTAAAAAGGATCCAGAGACTTAGGGAACCTTAGAAGCCGGACCACTCGAGGGCTTGGAAACAGTCGGGGGGGGGGGGGGTCACTTTGTCCTATGCTTCCTTTGACCTGCAAGTTCATGAAAGTAAGGGAAGACCCAAGAGCTAGTCTTTTCTCCTTCCTCTAGAACTGTTCCCCTCTGGGTAACATCATGGGACTGTGGTCAGCTAACAGATATTTATTTGTCATTGATCCCTGCCTACTATGGGAATGCAGTGACCAATATATACAGCCTCTTCAGCAATAAGCTAAGCAGGTTAAGTTGGACTTGAAGGTTCATCCCTGCTAAAATCAGCATTTCAAAAGAAGGATCCAGGAGGTTCAGATCCTGGTAGCTAAAACATTGAAAGGAAGGAAACCACCATTTGCTAATCACCTACTATGTGATCAGGCACTGTCCTAAGTGCTTTACAAATATTTTCTCAATTGATCTTACCAACTACCCTGGGATGTAGGTGCTATTATTATCTCCATTTTGCAGTTGAGGAAATTGGGGCAAGCAGAAGTTAAGTGACTTGCTCAGGGTCACAGAGCCAGTAAATGTCTAAGGCTGTATTTGAACTCAGATCTTCTTGTCTCCTGGCCCAGTGCTTCCAGGTTCGAATGGACCTTTGAATACAGAATATCAGGGTGGGAAACTAGAAACTAGAATGTTGGAAAGGGAAGATGCCTTAGAATCTGAACTCTGAGAAGGTGAACTCTGAGGTCCCTTCCTGCTCAGGAGCTAGGATCTAATGGACCAAGTTGAAGCTGTAGAAACGGAATGAGATTTCCAAAGGAAAAAATATGGCTTGGGGCAGCTGGTTGGTACAGTGTAGAGTACTAGGCCTGGAATCTCAGGAGGAACTGAGTTCAAATATGACCTCAGACACTTATGAGATGTGCAATCCTGGGCAAGTCACTCAACTCCAATTGCCTCAAAAACAAACAAACAAAAAAGTGTAATGAGGGAATAGGACTTAGAGCCAAGATCAAGGGTTCTTCATGGATGTCCTTGGACTTGATTATATTTTTTTAATATTTTGATAACTATTTTAATATAATTGCTTTCCTCTGTGATGCATTTAACAGCAAACTGCTAGAAGAGGTCCAGAGGCTTCATCGGACTGCCTAAGGGGTCCATGACACAAAAAAGGTTGAGAAGCTGTCATGTGATGTGGAGGGATCTTAGAATGTACACTATACTATAGCATGTCAGAACTGGGAGGAACCCTAGAATAAAGAACATAGAATGTCTGCTGTGACAGAACAAGTATTTATTAAATGCTTACAGTATGTACAGAGTACAGTACAGTACTAGGGCCTGAGAATACAATACAAAGAAAAGATGTGTTCCTGCCTTCAAGGAGCTTATAGTTTATTGAGGGCCATAGAGAGCCACAAAGGGGATAAAACATTTGGTAGGCCTGTGTCTTAGGAAAGGGGAGAGACAAGAATCTAGCACTTTGACTAGGAAACTGGTGCAATAGATTGTATGACTTGAAATTAGATGAATTCAGAGATTGCCCCAGAAACTTACTAGCTGAGTGATCTAGGATAAGTCACTTGATTTCTCTCAGCCTTAGTTTCTTCATTTGTAAAATGGGGGTAATAATAATACCTCTCTCCCAGGGTTGTTGTGAGCATGTATAGTACTTTACAAACTTTAACTCATTATGTAGGCACCTGTTATTAGCATTAGCTAGGTGGTGCAGTGGATAGAGCACTGGGCCTGGAATCAGGAAGATTCTTTCCTCTTCCTGAGTTCAAGACTGGCCTTAGATACACTAGCTGTGTGACCCTGGGTAAACACTTAACCCTGTTTGCCTCAGTTTCCTCATTTATAAAATGCACTGAAGAAGGAAATGGTAAAACATTCCAGGATCTTTGCCAAGAAAATCCCAAACGGGGTCATGAAAAGTCGGACAGGACTGAACAACGAAGATATTAGCATCATAGTCCAAGGAATAGGACCTGAGCTAAGGACAACAACTGTGTCCAATGTAAATTGAAAGTACAATAACTATTGAAATAATTAACAACGGAAACTGAAAAATTGGAAATTAGAATGATCAAACTTGGCCCCAAAGAAGAGATATGAAAAGATACCTCCTTCTACTTCTTTGCCGGAGTGAGGACTATGGGTATGGGACACTGCATATGTGACACTTTTTCAGATCTATTGGTTAATTGTGCTGAAATTTTTTTCCCTTCTTATTTTCTGTATAAGGGATAGCAAGTGTTCACATGGTGGTCAGAAGAAGTGATATAAGGACACTCAGGGTCTCTCTAAAGAACTCTGGAATTAATTACATGACTTAGGAGATTCTGGCACAGGACTACCCAGCATGGCATGCCCTCATCCAAGAAGATACTGTTGTCTATAAGCAAAGCAGAATTGAAATAGCTAAAAAGAAACTCGAGATGTACAAATTTGGAGAATTCACCCCAAATGTTCACATGGACTGTTTATGTCCAACCTGTGGTAGAACATTCCCAGCTCGTATTGGCCTGACCAGCCCCAGGCAAACACTGGGACACTGTAACTTGACTCTAACCTAGCGATGTCATTTTGGCCTTCTTCGAGAATGAAGGACAACCACCAACCAATAAGAGATTGCTCTCTGGAGGGGTTAGGGGAGATAGGAATAAAATTTATTTTAAAAAATGATTCATACTTTTCTGTTTTTATATCACCACCATCTTCTCTCCAACCCCCCTTTCCCAGATACACATCCCTTGTGTAAACAAGGCTGTATCCTGGGACATAGGAACAGACTTGGGTCTGGGCCACTTCCAGGAACATGTGCTTTCTGCTAATGGCCTTGGTACTTTGGGATGACTCAGTAAGCCTTGAGTAGTCCGCTGGTTCCCCCTAATTCCTCATATCAGGGATGTGTTGGGGGAACCAGGGGCTGCCAGGCCAAAACTTCAAAGAAAGACTGGGAGGGAACAAAAGGAAAAAGCAATTCATCAAAATTATCAAGATTTTCAATATTCTGTAGCCTTAGTTCTTTTTTTTTTTCTTAAGCAATCGGGGTTAAGTAACTTGCTCAAGGTTACACGGCCAGTTATTTCTGGGTGGGTGCTAAGTGTCTGAGCCCGGGATTCAATCTTCATGTCATTCCAACACTGGAGCCGGTACTCTTACTGTGCTACCTGGTTGCCCCTGTAGCCTTAGTTCTACATTTCTGTTTCTTCCTATGTTCCTTGAAGACAGGGAAAAAGAGTTTCCCTTTGTATATTTGTATCCTCTGTGCTCTCTACAATGATTGGCTCATGAGAAAGGCTTTGTGAGTAGTATTTCATTCATTCTATAAAAAAGAAAGGGAGGCAGGAATGTTTTCTTAGGTTTATCGTTTCTTACAGCAAAATTATATTCCACTACATTTATATGCTACACTGCATTTTGCCATACCTCAAATAATGAGCAACCACTTTGTTTCCAGGTTTTTTATTACCACAAAAAAAAAATGCTGTCAGAAATTAAAGACTCCTTCCCTCTGGCCTTGACCTCATGGGCTCTCTATGCTCAACTATGGTATCTCTGGGGCAAAGGATATGGACAGTTTAGTGATTTTTCGGGTGTAATTGAAATTGTTTTCCAGAATGGTGTTTGTTTTTTAACTTTAGAGAATAAGAGCCTTCAACATTGGTGAGATGAGGCAGGAAAAAATGACCAACAATAGTGGTAGAAGGGAGAAAAAAAGCAAAGGAGAGTTGGAAGACCTGAGGGCTAATCTTAGCTCTGCCATTAACTTTCTCTGTGTGACCTTGGGTAGTGTATCTCCCTTTCCTGATTCATTCTCTGTAAAATGAGGGAGTTGGACCAGCTGATCTCTGTGTTCCCTTCCCCCTCTGACATCCTATAATTCAATGGCAGACTGTCTGACTATGCTAGGCAATGTGTGGGGGGATAGGAAGTGGTAAAACACCCCCACCCTCTGCCACTAAGCTTCTATAAGTCAGCAAGCCAGACATACACACAAGGAAAAATAACCAAGAAATAAGACAATTGCCTCCTGTGTGTTGGCTCATGGTGCAAATATTAAGCTCAAAAATAGTTTAGTGGGAATGCTTCCTGTGTGTTAGAGTGGTCACAGAATTTTAGGATTTCATAACTTTTCATGTACAGAGACAGAAATTGAAGCCACTATACCAAAGATGCCTCTTTGAGGATTCAGGGCTCCTGGGGCCAGGTTGGGGGCTGTTTTCATTACACTAGGCTGGGTCTCCCAGGCTTCCTGGGGAAGGTGGGAGTTGAATTGGTCTTGGAAGGAGGCAAAAAGCACAGGAGACTCCATGGGAACACAGTTCAATGGATAGCCTGGCATATGGGTTAAATTATTTTCCCTGGAACAGTTGTGTATTAGTATTATGAAGCTTCCTTCTTACACAGTGTTTGTCCTGTCCACTGACACATGCATTCCAAAGGGGGGTCTCCCAATGTGGCCAGATTTCAGAAGAGGCCGGGGAAAGGCTGGTTTAGTTCTTCTATTGCCCGATGGCCTGGGGAGTATTATCATCGCCCATGACTTCAGCATGTTTCTGTCTCCACTGCTTCTCCCTGCTGACTCATTTCCTGTGCTGGAGAAGGCAGAGTTCAGTTTTGCCAGTGAGACTCAGCAACTGAGGGATGCAAGAGAAGTGGATCTCTCTGAGACTCTGACTCTAAGGGTATATTTGTGCATGCCTTTAGGATTTGGAATGGAGAGTAAGCAGGCTCTGAGAGTCTAGGTACCAAAGGCAGAGAAGCAAAGAGAGGGAGGAGAGGACTGAAGAAAGTGTCACAACGCAGAATAAAAGAATTTGGTCAGCAATTATTTATTACTAGCTTACTATGAGCCAGGCACAGTGCTTAGGGATGTGGATGAAAAGAAAGGGAAAAACTTGGTCCCTTCCCCCTTCTTGAAGTTCAAAGTCTTGGGGCTGGGGAGACCACTATGTGCACAAAAGACTCAAATTCAATGTCAATAGGAGATAACCTCCAAGAGGAGGCTCTGAGAAAGGCTTCCCACAGAAAGTGGGATATGAACTGAGTCCAGAAGGAAGCTGGGAAAGCCTGGAGGCCAAAACTAGGAGGGAGATCATTCCAGGCTTGGAAAACCATATAGGGGAAGAAGACAGAATCCAAGTTAGTTGTGTACAAGGAACTGCAAGAGGGCTAGTGTAGCTGGATTTTGTAGTTCGTGGAGTGGTGCAAGGTATAAGGAGACTGGAAAAGGGAAGAGGGGACTAGGTTATGAAAGGCTTTAAAAAAGATTTTATATTTGATCCTGGAGGTGATGGGGAGTCACTGGAATTTTTTGAGTAGGAAGCAAGATAATTGGACCTGTGCTTTAGAAAAATCACTTAGAAAAAAAAAAATCAATTTGGCTGCTGAATGGCCAATGAACTTAGAATGGGAGGAGACACAAAGCAGGCAGATCCACCAGTAGGCTATTGCCAGCCATAAGGTGATGAGGGCCCACACTAGAGGGGTGGCAATGCCAGAGGAGAGAAGGGGCCTTTACTTGGGAGATTTCTCAAAGACAGACAGGATAGGACTTGGCATCTGATTTGCTCTGTGGGGCGAAGTCCTCCTGGAATTCCAAACTCAATGTAAATGAAGCAAAAAGCATTTATTAACCAATTACTATTTGCCAGGTGCTGTGCTAAGTGTTGAGGATACAAATACTAGATAAATTAAAATTTTAAAAAGGATACAAATACTAGATAAATTAAAAAAGAACAAGCTTGGTTCAATGAAGAGATAGAAGACTCCCCCTTCTTCCCTCAGTCCCCATCCTTACCCTCACATACACTTCTAGTCTTTTGTAGAAGTCCAGATCCATGGGAATAAAACATTATTTTTTACATTTTGTAAGTTTTCAATGCATTGTTAGGTTTTGCTGAATTTTTTTTTCTATTCTTCATTTGTTTTTTTTTTAAGCAATTGGGGTTAAGTAACTTGCTCAAGGTTACACAGCCAGTTATTTCTGGGTGTGGTGCTCAGTGTCTGAGCCTGGATTTGATCCCCAGGTCATCCCGACACTGGGGCTGGTGCTCTTACTCACTGTGCTACCTGGCCGCCCCTCTTCCTCTGTTTCTTAAACAAATCATTTGTTGGGGTGGCCAGGTAGCACAGTGAGTAAGAGCACTGGCTCCAGTGTCGGGATGACCTGGATCAAATCCGGGCTCAGATACTCAGCACCACACTCAGAAATAACTGGCCGTGTAACCTTGAGCAAGTTACTTAACCCCAATTGCTTAAAAAAAAAATCATTTGTTATAATGATGGCTCTGGGAGGATAGTGGGGAGAAGGATAGAAGAGAATATCTGGGTGATGTGAAAACAATAGACTGAGTTCCTGGAAAACAAGGATTGCTTTTCCTCTTCCTTTCCAGTAGATACTTAATTAAATGCTTGTTGACTAATAAAAATCTTTTTATAAAAAATAAAAAAGCCCCTGCCTTCAAGGA
Organism: Petaurus breviceps papuanus; assembly: GCF_028583685.1. Classification (NCBI taxonomy): domain Eukaryota; kingdom Metazoa; phylum Chordata; class Mammalia; order Diprotodontia; family Petauridae; genus Petaurus; species Petaurus breviceps. Next base: position 5,367,707 of record NW_027185588.1, on the reverse strand, counting down.
GTTTCTATTCCCAAAGAGAGAGATAGAAGTATATTGGTGAGGTATATGAATAATGGAATACTATTGTTCCATAAGAAATGATGAGCAGGCAGAGTTCAAAAAATCTGGAAAGACTTACATGAACTGAAGTTGAATGAAGTGAGCAGACCCAGGAGAACATTATATACAGTAACAGCAACACTGTTTGATGACCAACTTTGATAGACTTAGCTCTTCTCAGCAACGCAATGAGCTAAGACAACTGCAAAAGACTCATGAAAATACTATCCATATCCAGAAAAAGAACTATGGAGTCTGAATGCAGATAGAAGCAGACTATTTGCTCTCTCTCTCTTACTTTTATTTCTTCTTTCTCGTGGTTCCTCCCATTGGTTCTAATCCTTCTTTACAACATGACTAATGTGAAAATTTGTTTAATATGAATGTATATGTAGAGCCTATATCAGATTGCATGCCTTCTTAAGGGAGAGGGGAGAAAGGTAAAATTTAGAACTCAAAATTTTATGGAAGTGAATGAAGAAAACTAAAAATAAATTAATAAAAAAAATATCTTCAAAGACAGGGGTAAAAAAAGAAGTATAGAGTTCAGGTAGTCCTAGAAGGGTGATATTGGGGCAGTTGATTGACAATTCTTCCCAGCTATCAGTGGAATGTATTCTTTAGTTCCATTTAAGCTATCTCTGATTCTCTCTTCCAAACTTGCGAATTAGTTCCATTGTCTTCCTAGTTGTTAAGGTTTGCAATTTCAGAATCACTCTGTAGTTTTCTCTTTCCTTCATCTCCAACATCTAATCAAATTGTGAAGTCTGATTGAATCCGTGTCCACAAAATGTCTCCTGATAAAGGTTTGTTTAAAAATGAAACCAACTCTATTCCTGTCTCTTCTCTCCAAGACTGCCACTGAAGTCCAGTGTTGGGAGGGACTTTAAAGGTCATTTCTTCCTCCCACCCCCATTCTACCGATGAGCAAACTGACAACCAGAGAGGTTAAATAAATAACTTGCCCAAAGTCACCCAAATAGTAAATGGCAGAGCAAGCATTCAGACCTGGGTTCTCTGAGTCCTGAGGTAGGCTCCATCCAGTGAACCTTGTGGCTTTGCTCCCAATTCCTCAGGTAGGCATCTATAGCCCTCACCTACCTTTCCAGTCTCATTTCATCCTTCTCCACTGTCACTATTTCAGTCAAACTGTTCTCTGTGTACCAGATTTTATCTTCTGTCATTGTTTCCCCTCCTTCCTCACCTCTGCCTCTTTGATTCCCAAGGTTCCTTAAAAGCAAGGGCTCAGGCTACCTCCTACAGTAGGCCTTTCCAGACCCATTCCTTAAAGGACTTCCAGAAACCTGTCTCTGTCATGAAATTTACATTTTATTTACTTGTGAACTTGCTATATCCTCCAATCAGTTAATCTATCAATCAACAAACATTTAGCAAGCCCTACTATGTACCAGGCACTATGCTAGGTGCTGGGGATAGGAAATGGTTTCTGCCCTATAGGAGATGATATTTTTCAGGTGAAAGTGGGCTCCTAGAGGACAGGGGCTATTTCCTTTTTGTCTTTGAATCTTCACCATATAACACTGTGCCTGGCACATAGTAGGGCTTCATTAATGCTTAAGAGAAGCTTAATGTTTATTGCATTGAAACATCCTCAAAGAAGAGTCAATGGGTCAAAAATCCTGGGAATTTCCCTTTCTCCCTTCAGGAAATGTGTATCAATCATCTTAATGTTTCTGGAAATGAGTTGACCAGACTACTCCTTCCTAAGCATTCTCCCCAATCACCTTGATGAAGTGATCCATTGTATAAATAGGAAGCATCTTTTAAAGCCTGTATACATGTTAGTGATTGCTGTTTTTGATTTTATTGACTGTGGGTTCTTCTTTTACAGGCCTCTCCTTATTTAATAGACAGCGGTTTCATGAGCTTGTATAACCAAAAAAAAAAATCATCACCTGGTGAATAACCTGCTAGAGAAGTCTTTTGACTTAAGCTGGTTCTTGAGTAACAATAGTTCTCAGTTATATAGAGAGGCATCATGTCATAGAAGCTGAGCTGGGTATCTGACACACCCTGGGGCAAATTGCTTCAACTCTCAAGCGTTCTGGACCAGAGGTGTCCCACATGCAGCCTCCCTCCCTCCCTCCTGAGGGCTGCCTGAACTAGATTAAAATGTAATTCCTATGTGATTTTAATGTGTTGATGTAGTAAAAAAAAAAAAAAGAAATATATGAACATGTGTGGTTTTCTAAGATAAAGTGTGGCCCTCAAAGCTCCTCATGTACATTTTAGTGGCCCTTATTCCCATTTGAGTTTGACACCCCTACTTCACGCACCTTTCTAAGTCTTTCAGTGGCAGAGAAGGTCCCTCATTGGTTAGGGAGAGTTTCCTCACCTGGAGTTCCTTGTGCTGATGAAATCACAGGTCTGATTTTAAAAATTATATAGACACACACCTATGTAATACATAGTACACAAAACACCCACAAATGCACATACAACACATACATATATGCATTCACACATGTTCACATACATGTATGTGTTCCTATCTACTTATAACTTTCTGTCTCATTTGATCACCACAACAACCCCGGAAGGTTTGTACTCTTATTTTTATAAATAAGGACACTGAGAATCATAGAGGTTATGGAGCTTATCCAATCACAGAGCTAGACAATTTCTAAGAGAAGATTAAAACTCAAGTCTCTGATTCCATTGGTCTCTCCAATATACCACACTGTTTCCTGACAATAGTCACTAACTAGGCTGGGCACCTTGCACTGTCCTCAAAATTTTTCCCAGTTTGGCATGACCTGAATTCCCAAAATCCTGGGCACAAATAATTAAAATCCAAAATAGAAAGGACAAATGAGCAAGAATAACACAATGCCCCAAGTCAGAGGAAGGAAAACTGGTTTCCAATCTTATCAGGGTCCAAGGGAGTTATCAAGGAAGGTCTGCATGGCCATGTGCTCCAGAGTTAGTTCTCCCTCCTCCCCTCCTTTTCCCACTGATTCTAAATGAGGGCAATTCTTGTTAGGTCTAGGGTCCAGGTGTTCCCGAGTGACAGGAGAGTCAGGCAAGCATGCTTACTACTGTAGGGGGGCTCCCATCTCTGATGAAAGAAGTTCTCTAGTCTTCCTCACCTAAACAGCCAAAGTACCAAAATAATACTGTTACTACTTTCACTTTGGCATTGGAGGTGTGGGATTGGATGCAGGCAACAAGGAGAAAGCTCCTCTGAGAGGAAGAGCTGGCAGACAAACCTCCCAAAGCAAGCTCTATTAGGAAAGATGAGACCTTTGTTGGGTATGCACATGAATACTGACCCCGAGAGGTTCCCTTCTCCTCTCCTTCCTCCCTCCCCCGAAGAGGTCTGTTGCTAGGGTATTTGGTAGATAACCTACACACTACCTTGGTTTTTCCCCTGAAATACCTTTGCACCATTTTGCACCATTTATTAAAAGGGAGATATTTTGATACCAAGACAGAACTCTGAACAAAGATGTAAATGACACATTACAAGTTACCTTGGTCCTTCTGGAGGGAGAGGAGAGGAAGGGAGGGGGTTGTAGAATTTCAGGGGAAACAATAGGATAGGGAAAGAAACAGAAGCTCAGCCATCCTTGAAATAGGGTGTGCCATTTTTTTTTCTAATACACAGTTAACATATGGATTAAAAGACCCCTGGGGCGTCAGAGATATCACTGAGCATAAATAGTTTATAAAGTGGAATTCAACACCTTTATCTCCACTGGAAAGAGCAAGAGACTCAGGTAACCTGCTTCAAATCCCCTGTCTGGGGAAGCCTGATATCTGAAAGAGTCAGAATAGAAGTTACATTTCAGTTTATATTGAAAATGAAGGAATAAAGTCCCTACTGAAGGGCCCTCATTTCATCGATGAATACACTGATCAGATAGATGGAAAGACTGATGAATCAGTGGCAGAACAGAAAACCTGGGTCTCTTTATCTGCTGGGCCAAGTCTTGGCTCCTGCCTCCACCACAAAGCTGAGGCCAAGTCACAAACCCTTCTCCCAGGGTGCCACTAACAATGAGGGAGTTAAGTGCCCTGTTGGAGAACACCAGAGGGGCTGCTGGTGCTCCACAAGCACAATCCTTCAGGGTGAGGGTTCTTACTTTTGAGCTACTTAGTAAGTTCCAAGACAAGCAGACCTCAGAAGAGCTGTGAGCATTAGGCTACTGTTGACTCTTCATAGGACTTGACAGAGTCCTCTCCCAGGTCTCAATTTCTTCTTCTATGAAATGAGGAAATGAAGTTGGATTAGAAGGTCTCTAAGATTCATTCCAGTTCTGACTTTCTATGTTCTGCTAGAGAGAAGTGTGACTGGCCTGGTGCGAAGAACACCAGACCTGTGGTCAAGCCCTAGATTTCAGTCCTTCCTTAGACACTAATTGTGTAACCATAGGGCAAATTACTTAACCTCTCTGAGCCTCAGTTTCCTTATCTGTAAAATGGAGATAGTAATAGTATTTTACCTGTCAATCAGTAAACATTTATTAAATGTCTGCTATGAGCCAGGGCACTGTGGTAAGCAATAGAGATAAAAAAAAGGCAAAAAATAATCCATACTCTGATGGAGCTCACATTTTAATGGAGGGGTGACAATATGCTATGTACACCTCACAAGGTACAAACGAGATATATGCAAAATAAATTGGAAATAAGCAAAAGAGGGAAGGCGCTAGAATTAAGGAACTGGAAAGGTTGCCTGTAGAACAGTTGTCAAACACTAAAGCCATACCCAGCAATACTTCTGATTAGGGCCTGAACCAGATTAAGATGTAATTGGGAAATATTTAACAAAATGAGTAAAAATACAAAGAAACCCCATAATAATACATTAAAAAATTGTCAATATATGTTCTTCAGGAATCCTTATGTATGGATTAGTGGTTCCCATTTCTTATTAGAGCTTGACATCACTGGTATAGAAGGTAGGATTTTAGTTGGAACTTTCAGGAAGTCAGGCCAATCAGGAGGTTGAGATGAAGATGGAACATGTTCCAGGCATGGGGAGCAGCCTGTGAAAATGCCAGAGTAAAGAGTCTTGTTTGGGAAACTTCTAGGAAATCAATGTCACTGAACTGAAGAGTATATGGGGGGAAATAAGGTGTAAACATTGGAAAGGGAAGAGGTGGCTAGATTAAATGAAGGGCTTTGAATATTAAACAGAGCATTTTTTTATTTGATTCTGGAGGTGGTAAGGGGCTACTAGGTTTTTTTGAGTTGGGGGTTGGGTGTCAGGGTCAGATCACTTTAGCTGCTGAATGGAGGATGGATTTGAGAGAGACTTGAGGCAGGCAGATCAACCAGCAGGCCATTGCCAGTCTAGGTGTGAAGTAAAGCCCTTTACTGGAGGGGTGATCATGTCAAAGGAGAAAAAGGGGAGTAATTAAGAGATGTGGAAAAGGTGAAATCTGCAGACCTTGGCAACAGCTTGGAAATGGGGGGTGAGTTTGAGAATCACAAGGAGTTGTTGCAAATGTAAAGTGCTTTTCAATCTTAAAGCGCTATGTAAATATGTTAGGGCCCTCCCAGTTTAGCCATCCCTCGTTCTAAGGGCCCTCCCAGCTCTGACATCCTGGGTTCCAAAGGCCCTCCCAACTCTGACATCCTGGGTTCTAAGGCCCTGCCTCCCTGACATTCCTCATTCTGGGGGCCTCCCTGGGTTCTCGGCTCTGGGACTTTAGCATCACCACTGCACATATGTGTCGGGTTGGCTTAAAACTTTTTCACTAGCCAACTTTCCACTTGTGTCTCACACACTAGTGGGCTCCAGGCTATAGGTCCCGCCAGCAGTTTCTCTTAACACACTGTAAAACAGGGAGGGGGTTGGTGCAGCTTAGACTCAATTTTGGGCTGTTTTCCCACAACGATGATGGCCACAGGGTAGTCCCTTGCCCATACATAATATGGCCGCCGCACAGCTTGGAGAGGAGGACTTGCTTTCTTAGCACCCAAGATGGGGAACTTTGAGCTTCCTGCCCCTAGACAAGATGGCTGCCCTAACGGGCACCACGCTTCCCGCTCTGTGAGTCGCCACGTACCCACTCTCAAGATGGCTACCGTTAACCCACAAAACCACACTCAAGATGGCCGTTCAGTGGCTCATGGACGATCACGTGGGTCGACCTTTTTTCCGTTCCTACAGGCTGTTTCCGCCTTGGGCATTGACAGGCAGCCATCTGGTCTAATCATGCTCTCTATTTTCTTTTGGTCCCACCCTCCAGAAGACATACCAACGAATTGGTAATGCTGGCGGGTGACTGCAAGCCTTGCCCCGCCCCCTCTCCTCAGTCGGAGCCAATGGGCAGGGCGCGCGGGGGACGTGGTCGGGGCGTCTCCGCCATTTTGTGAGTCTATAACACGGAGCCGTTGAGTCGGTTCCTGCTATTCCGGCGCCTCCACTCCGTTCCCTTCGGGTCTCCTCGTGTGCCATGGACGGGTAAGCCCTATTTTCACCCCCCAGAATACTCCTGTCCACGGCTACCGCGGTTTTGGCTTTTGCCGGGCGCTTCCTTCCCTCAGCCGCCCGACCCGCGGGCAGCGCCGCGGGGGCCGCCTCCGCTCGCTCCTCATGGCCGATCCTAGTCACGCTCCCGAGGCGGGCCGGGTGCCACCGGAGCTTGGGACGGGTGCTGAGACGGTGGGGAGGTGGGGATTTGTGTGCGAGGGGCGCGGGACGCCTCGCGCTTTTCGGGGCTGGGGGGGCAAACGGCTCCCCTCCCCCTTCGGGAGCCTGAGCGCGCGTGCGTGGTGTGGCGGCCGGCGCGAGCCCGAGCTTCGCTGCAGGCACCCTTCTTTTCTCACTCCTGGAGCTTGGTTTTCGATTTTTTTTATTCATCATGGCCCCTCACGCACGCCCCCCCTTTTCCGGTTGCGGTCTCTTGGCGCCCCTTTTCGCTGCCGCACGCGGTGGCTGCCTCCTCGTGCCTCGCCGCGGCCTTTCCCGCTCTCCTCCCGCGCTCAGGGCCCCTCCCGCCTTCCCGCCCCTGGACTCTGCTCCTCCCCGCCCCCACCCGCCCGACGTGCGCCTTTCCGGGGTGGAGGCCTGAATTCACCCTCCCACCCCTAGGTCCCGGCGGGTGGGGCTGGGGGCGACCCGCCCTGCCCGGAAGGAGACGGGACCGGGGCGGGGCAGGGCAGGGCGGGTGGGTCGCAGCTTAAGCTGGGCCTCGAGGCCCTGCCTGGGCCCGGCCGCCGCGGGAGCCTCGGGGTGGGGGCTGTCTTAATTCCCCGTCCCCCTTCTCACCCCTGGCCTCGCAGTTTTCCCGGAGGTGCGAGTAGCTCCACGTCGTCTGTCCCGAAAGCAGCCGGGGAGGCCCTGGAGCCTTTGTGCCTCAGTGTATTCGAACTCCCCCCCAGCCCCTTGAGCAGCCTGCCGGACTGGAGGGCTGAGAGATGGAAGCCTTTCCTATCATTTCATTACCCTTGACCCGCATAATCAGGCTTTCAGACTTTGTAAAATCCAGTTTATCTGAATAGATGGGATGGCGTTAGTCGGAATGCCTTCAGTCGTGCAGTTTCATCTTGTGTGGGGCACTTTTTGTGACCCAGTATAACTTAGTCACATTTTCATTTGATTTCTGAGGTATGAAAAAAGTAATTTCCACTTTTATAGACTTCGAAAGATTTGACACAATTCTGCCAGTTATGAAAAGTTGGGCAAGTGATCTAATCTCTCAAGGGGTTGGACTAGAATTTGAAGTTACTTAGCTGTAAACCTACATTCTTATTCTGCAACTCGCCAGAGATGAGACAGGTCAACCGGTACAGCTGAAAAAGCCTTTTCCTGGCATTGAATTGAATTTCATGAACTGGTCCCATACTTCCTTTCCTAGAGGAGGCATTCTGAAGCCCTGAGAGGTTAAGTGACTTTCCTAAGGTCATTCAGGTAGTGGCTCTGGAGTGGAAAAACTTGGACCAGACTGCCCCTTAAGTCTAGGGCTCTTTACATACCACACCGTCGAGGTGCTTTTTAAAAAAATGCCTATGTCCTTTTTCAGTGTTTTTTTTGGGGGGGGAGGAGGAGCAGGTATGGAGGGAAGGAAAGGAGACAGCTCGAATATAAAAGTACCATCAGCATATGAACTCAGAACTTTGCAAGGTCTTTAAGAAGCTATTTCTCTTGTTCCTCTTTAAAAGAAAAATATTCTCATTTTACTCTTGAGCAGGAACTGCACTAGGTAAAGAATCCCGATGTTTTCGTAGCCAGTGTAGTATTTCCAGTGACTTGAATAAGCCTAACATAAACAAATGATAATAAAGCAAGCCCCCTTGTGTTGTAGGAGAGTAGTATTTCAAAATCACTAAGTGGATCGGTTCAGTGTTATGCTAAATTTGAAATTTTATTTACGAGAGTTATGTAGTGGGAAAACTAAAAAGGAAATGTTGCATTCTTTTTTAAACTTTAAAACTTTTGAATGCATTGGCAGTAAAAAAAAGATACATTGACCAGAGGAAAAAAATTTTGGGTAGGTAATAGTTTTGAAAAAGCTTATCTGTTTATCTTTGCAATCCAAAAGTATTTTGGCCCTTCTGCTGTTAACTTATGGGTCTGGAGCTCAGCCACTTTTGAGTTGCTTAAAGTTTTTGCTACATTTTAGCCTAATAGTCTGGCAAGTGACTTAGAGATTTTGTTTAAACGAATCCTTTCTATTTCATTTGGAAGAAAAAGACCATTGTAATTGGCTTTTTGGTCTTGCATTTTGTATGTTAATTTGAACTAGCTGTGAATATGAGTCCTTGGAGAAAGCCATACACCTTGCATATTCAATTTTGGAAATTCTTTTTTATTTTTGATCTTTTTATCTAAGATTTTCTATGCATAAAGTGCTCTATTTTGGGAAATTTGATATAGCGAGCTCTCCTTTGAGAATATTCCAGGGCAAAAAAGTCCTCAGTCTTTAGAATGAGAAATTTCACTATTGTTTTGACTGGAGTCTGGAATAGGTAGATTTTTTTTAAAATGGCTTTGAAAATGAAAAACTGGATATTCTTGGAGGGTCCTCAAATTTTTTTAAATGCCTAAATGTTACAGGAAAATGAATGTGACTTAATGTAATTCAGATATTATATGAAGCATCAACTTTTGAGTTTATCTTTTGACATAATTACTGTATTCTCTGGTTTGTTAACAGATGAGTCCAAACAGCAGTTGGGGTGGGGGATGAGTTTGAAATCTCTTCCTGTTGAAACAATTGAAATATTTTCTATAAAGACTACTTTATATAAAACATTTCCTGTGTCTGAGGCCCTCCTGAGGAACAGGAAGCTGAAAGAAATGGCTGATAACTTCCAGTACTCAGGAAACTTTGGTTTTTCCAGGGCTACCTCCCCGTTAATAGTTCTTTTGAAAACAAAATGAGCCACCTCTGGCAGAACCTTCCTTAACCTTTTTATTAGAGAGGAAAGTGCTAAGTGTCCTCATTTTAACGTTGGAAAAACTGCTACAAATGAGTTTCTTGTACCATCTGATGCAAAACCTGTTCATAGTTTTCTTAGGTAAATATACCAAATAAGGTTTAATTTGAAGATGTAATTTTTAATAAACTTTTTTTTAACTTGGAAAAAACATCAGTAAAATAATTTAAGGAGGAAGTCTTGGGCTAGGATGTGTTCAGCAAGGTCAGGCTGTCTTGAGATATGGCTATTATATATAACGAAAATCTGTTGTCTGTTTAAAGTTTCACTTTCCAGCTTTGTCATCAACTGATTTGGGGGTACTTGGGGTTAGACACTACTCTTTATTCTACTCAAAAGTATGGGTGCCAGTCACTTTCCAGCAGAAATAATAAATGCACGTTGGATGAGTTAATCAAAGCCAACATTACTACCAAGAGAAAGGAAGTAGCTACTCTAATTTGGACCTCAGTTTCCTTTTCTGTACAATGGAATTGAATGTGTTTGTGACTGGACCAGATATCTCCCTTTTCCCACTCTCCAGCGATAAAGTGCCTGGTCTATACCCTGGAGCCTCAGTATGCTAATTAGGGTAGTAACCTGGTTGAAATCCCTTAGGCCAACCACCTTTGTGACTTTTTTGAAAGTTACTTAATCTTTATGCCTCGGTTCTTCTATTTTTTAAGAGTTTTGAATAAAACCTTATGTCATAGGATCATCTATTATACAGACTTAACAAAATTTGTGGAGAAGGGCATGGAGAAATCTTGGATATGACATTAGATAGCATCCTAGTTGAATTGATGAGTCAATTTCAATTTGGATAAAGTCTGTACACTTAACTGCTTTTAGATCAAATGGTGGTTGGTAGAACTGTTGTAACTATGAATTTTACCTGCCCTTCCTTTCAACAAGGTTCTGATTATATTTCTCTACTATACTTGGGTACTTTTTCTCCCTTTGTCCCTTAACAAAAAAGAAAGGGTGCAAGTTCTGCATTAGGTCCAATATTCACAGATTTCCTTTAGGTTTTGATTCTTGGGTCTCCCCTTCCCGCCACCTAACATCTGTGATACATTTTATGCTCTTGTGTAAGTTCTTCTTTGCTCCTTGTGGAGACAGCTGTTCACTTTGACTAGCTTTTTTCCTTACTGCTGTGACTGTGCTGATGATTGTGGCAAACCTATCTAACCTTTTTATCCTTTTCTTTCTTTTTTTTCCTACAGCATTGTCCCAGATATAACAGTTGGTACAAAGGTAGGCACTTTTCTCACTTTTCTCTCTGTTACACTTGCTGAGGATCTGATCTAGTTTAGTATTAGCCCACAATTGAAAAGACTGAGAAATCTTTATCTACCTCTCCATTGTTTAGGTAGATCTCTTGTTTTATTTTCCAGTCCTAAAGCAATGTTCCTGCTCTTCAGCAATTTGAATCTGGGAATTAAGGAATTTTAAGGCCAGCATCTTTTAATTTCAAAAAAATCTCACCTGAGCACTGAATCAGCATCAAATATTGGAATGTTATTCTGTTTGGCTGAACTAGATGTCATTTAATTTAATCCTTGACTGTATGCTGTAGTATCTTTACTCCTGCAATACCTGTTGATTCTTACCTTTTCCTTTTTAACTGTAAATGCAACTTTTAGCCTTCTCCAGGCTTTGGAGGACATTTCCTAAAATTCAAAGTGCTGACAGGAAACAACCTTTTTAACTACAATCTTGCAGTCTCTTTAAAAATGAATAATTCTTTACCCTGTTACATTTCATCCTTACTTGATTTTTATCTGAAAAATACTGCCATTAGTGTTCCTGTGATGTAGTGAAAAGAGCACTGGTTCATCAGTAGGGGGTCCAAGGATTTTATAATCCAGTCTGTCACTTAGTTGTGTGACTTTGTAGTGTTATAACTTCTGGACCTCAGTTTTTTCCTGGTTGGGTTAGTGGAATAGCTTTGTATACTAGGTTACTCTGAAGCTCAGGTTTTTAATGGTTTTTGTTTTGTGTGTGGGAATGAAGTGAGCAATTGGTATCAGGAAGAAAAGAAAGACATTTAAAAATAAGGGGGGAGGAACTTTGCCATATTTTCATAAACCTGACATTGTTGAACATTTTGATTTAAGATCCTCAAACTTCCCGGCATCATGGGGATATTTTACTAGTTTCTTATCCAAAACAGTAGGGAAGGGGGGGGCATTCTTTCTCTGGTTGGCAACTTGTGGAAGTGAAAGACCTGTTTGGAGTTAGTAAAAGAAATACTGCTGCCCCCCATCTTTTCCTTGTGATTGAGTGAAAGAAGCTAAAGGCAAGGGAACTCCTTAATATTCTAAAAATTCGACTGGAATGAAGAATAATCAGTTATTTTCACTTTTGTCCAGACTGGAATGTAATTAGAGCCCACTTCCAACAGAATTGGGATGCTCTTTTCTGCTGCCTCTTGTTTCATTTCTAGGATTTCTGCTTCTTACCCTGTAACTTCAGGGAAAAGGCAACATACTCAAAGGTGTTATTTAAAAGTCACAAGGATGAAAGTCAAGCTTAATGTCCTAAATTTTGTCCTTAGAAACTCATCTAGCCTCAATCCTTGTAGACTGAGCTTCCAAGGAACATTTTTGGTTTTATTTCCCTGGTGCTCATGACTGTATTTGGCACCCGCTAGCACCTTACTGAATTCAGCTCTTCAGGTGAGCCTCAGAGAGAAGAGAATGGTTGGGAAATTTTCATTTCCATTTCAGAGGGGCATTTGTTTAGGTCATTTCACCTATGAAAATAGGGGAAATGGTTTGGCAGTTACTCAGCTGTTTGATCCATTTGTGTGATTTATCTACTTTTACTGGTATTGCTGAAGCAGCTTATTCTAGGCCTTTAAGTTGAAAGGGATGTCTGGGAAGTTTTGCAGAGAGGTCAGAAAATATTCTACAGGTGTCCACCATTATGTTGGTTTTTTTTTTTCCTTAAAATATTGAAGTCTTAACTTTTGTTTTGAAAAAGACTACTAGTGTTTACATGTTGCATGTTCATCTTCAAATTATTTGCAAATGCAGACTTCCCTTTCAGTATGGGAGAAGTAAATTATATCCACTGAAACACCTTCAGTGGAGTTCTGGAGTAGTCTTTAGGTTGCTATTTGGACTTGGATTCAGCTATTCCTTTGTCCTTAATCTCTAGTGTGACCTGGCCTCCAGTGTTTTTGTAAAGGGCCCAGTTTCAATTCTAACTAGCAGAATAATACTTGGCAAATCATATATAAATTGAGCTCTTTTTTTTTTTGAGGGAGGGGAGGGCAGGGCAGTTGGGGTTAAGTCACTTGCCCAAGGTCACATAGCTAGTAAGTGTTAAGTGCCTGAGGTCATATTTGAACTCAGGTCCTTCTGACTTCCAGGGCCGGTGCTCTATTCACTGTATACCACCTAGCCACCCTGAGCCTCCTTTGTTAATGTTACTGTTATGTTTCTGTATGGAAAGTTGTGTAGCAAAAAAAGATGTTAAACCTTCCTTTCATGGAATTTGGCCAGGCTATAAATACTGGCCATAGTCCCACAGTAATAAATACTGTGGATCACAAAAAAGGTATGTTATTAAAAGCCATGGTAAAATTCTCTGCATGGTTGGACTTGAAGTATATATGAGGTGGAGCAAATTTAGAGATTGTGTTTAGAAGAGGATCAGCAATTAACTACAGAAGGTCTGACAATATGTGGGTGGCCCTGGAAGACCTAAGGCATAAATCATAGACATCTGGTATAGTGAAAAGAAAAATGACTGGACACCAGGACACTTGGATTGTAGTCCTAAGTGCATTGAAGGAGATGGAATGGGTGCTGTCTGTGTAGGTGGGTAACTTTTTGTGGTTCATTATGTTGCTAGAGCAGTAAATCTGGGAAATGCCTCAGACACTTGAGACATAATTACCTAGATTTTGAAATGGTGTTGGGATGTTGATGTTAAAGCATTATGATCTGTAGTTCATTACTTGCCTCAGCTTATAGGAGGTACTTTTAAAATTCTATTTTGGGAATTAAACACAAAGAATTTGGAAATGTATTAAATACAAAACCACCAAAATAAGATGGTTTCCTCTTTAAACGTAAGAGCAAATAATTCTGAATGAATCACTGGACCTTGGTGAACTGTTCATAACTACTGGGGTTAATGTTTAACACTTGCTATTTGAAAATTGGGAAGATTAGGGGAGGGTCCCGCAGGATTTAAAGAAGGGCAGTATAGCCTACATTTCTTGACTTATTTCTGGCAAAAGACTAAATAATTTAAGATTTTTTTTAAACCCTTAAAATGGGAACCTGTGAGTACTTACATATACCAGCATGACTAGAACAATGGCCAGACCAACCTAGTTTTTACCTTTTTGACAAGGTTACTAGAGAAAGTTTTAACTATAATATGCCTGGATTTTGGCAATCCATTTGACAGTGCCATGGTATACTTGTGGGCAAAATGTGGATTGTAACCTGATTGAACAGTTCCAGAATGACTCAGTTTCTGACATCTAAGGACTTCTTTAGGAGAAGGCCATATGGGCCCCCTTTGGTCTGATTCTATTCAACTGCATAATCTGGGACTTCAACATAAACAAAAAACTCAGCAATTTGCAGATGATTTGAATCTGAGTACCAGTGATGTCTTTGCATCCAGAAAGAGCTCAACAGATGAACATTAAGCTGAATTTCAAGAGAAGAAATGGCAAGAGAAGAAAATTGGGACCAATTAAAGTCAAGGTCATTTGGTTTTAAGAATCAGTTAACATCAAATACAGATGTGGGGGTAGGGGAGGGTTCTTGGGAAGGTGTGATCAAGCTTTCTTTAAAAAAAATGCAAGATTATTGAGTCATGTGTGACATAATCAGGCAAAAAAAGCTCACTTGAGTTTTAGGCTACCTTAACTGATGCATAGAAGCAGATTATAATACTACTCAACTGTTGGTTCATTTCTTCCTTGTTTCACAAATAACATCCTCAATTTGGAGGGTGACATAAGGGATAAAACTAAGGTGAAGGAACTGGAAATACTTTGGGGAAGAAAAAAAATTAGTTGAAGGACTGTCATGTGGAAAAATTATTACTGTACATTTGCTTTTGATTGACATCCCCACACCTTCCCCTCCAGAGTTTAGACTATTGAGTTATAGCTGCAGGAAGTAAGATATATTTTCAAATTGGCCATTAAATTGCTGATAGGGTGCCTAAGAAGAGATTTCTGCAGATGTACCTTCTGAGTTTCCTTCTCATTGAGTCATACATTAAAATACTATATGTTTTGTAATCAGCTAGCTGGTTGGGAGAGTCAGAGCTTTTCTACTCATTTAATCGAGTCCTATGCAAAGGATTTTGGAAACTACAAAGATAAGGGAATACACATTTTGTTTTCCTGTAGGTTCTAGCTCAGTTGGGGAGATTCTAACTAAATCACTTGACTTTTGCTACCCTTAATTGATAGATTGTTCTTGTCCTTTGGAAGGATTTGAAGGTTCTTGAATAAACATGGGGGGGGGCAGAATTCTTAAAATATGCTTAGGGGGCAGATTTTTTTGAATAATTTTTCTTATTTTCAAAATATACCTTGTTTATAATCCCTTTTCCCAGAGAGATTGAGGGTTCTGCATAGCTTGAGCTCAGGAGTTCTGGGAGTCAGTGGCCTAAGCTAATTGAGGTTGTCTGGCACCAATAGGGTAAACTCTCCTCCTCCTTTCCCCTGTAGCAGCTGGATGCTTCCTGGCTGCCTAAGTGGGGTGGAGGGCTGGGACAGCAAAGCATTGAGTACAGGTTGCGCTTCTGGCATAGGCAAGATGAGATCCAGGTTTTCTAGCAAAGACTTCTCATCAAACCAGTCAGACAGAATTGCACCTATGTGACTTGGTGGAGAATCACCATTCTATATAGTTTGGTATAGAAATGCAGTTACATTGCATGTATACTTTTTTTTATCCTTTATTTAAAAATTTAAACCTGAAAATTGGTTCTGGGTAGTAATAGTTGAAAGATAGAAAGAAGCTTAGCTTTGCTTAAGGCATCTAGCCACAAATTATATATTTGAATTTTGTTACACTGGGATGAAAGTTGTCAAATTAAGGGACTCTTTTACATGATAGTCATCACATGCTATTAAAGTCTGCTATTACTGTACCATATACTAAATTTGGTTAGAACTTCAGAAAATGGCCCTTTAAAAACACCAGAACAACTAAGGCACTTCATCTGAGTGATATAGCCTAGTTGAATAGAAATGTTTTTGTCATTGAGCCAGGATCTTTGCCATGGGAACAGCAATTATGGTTTAAGGCACTTAGCCAAGAATGTGGTGAGGAAATTCCAACCCTTCTCTTCTCTCCCCACTACCCCAATCTCCCCCTTACTGCTGTAGTTCAAAGACTGAAACTTTTTTTCAAAGCTTGCTGTTGCTGGCATGATCACACATGTATGCCACATGTTTAATACCGTTCTCCCCCTTCTCCAGATACTTGCTAATTGCTTAATTTACAAGCAGTAACCTGTTCTGGGGAGGAAGGGGAGATATGGAAACCTGGAACATACTAGAAGTGGCTTAAAATTCTAGTCCCTGCCTTTTCTACATATGCGTGTTCACTTCAGTCTGCTAAATAGGGTTTATAAAGCAGTTGATTATAAGCTTAGATAGAGGATTCCTAGTTTATAGAATTTTTGAGCTGAAAATGTTATTAGATATCTATTTCTAACTCTTTATATTCCTCAATAGTTTTTTTTATTGCATCCTCAATAGTTTTTTAACAGATGAAGGAATTTAAGGTCCAGAGAAAGAAACAACTGGCCCCAAACCAATGATCTTAGGTTTCTTTTCTCTGTCAATGTGCACCTTGGTCAGCTATACCTTGGCTTCCAGAATTATCTTTTGCCACAGCTGGCTGTTTGAAATTTAATGCTCCTTTTTGAACCAGAAAGAATGTTACAACTCAATCTAGTATTGCATTTTTGTTTTGTTTACTAATGTTTTGTGAGAGGAGGCCTGTTTTCTTGTATATTATTATTATATATTATTTAATTATATTTATAAATATGTAATATGTTATATATTATTGTATTACTGTATATTATCCCTCTGGTCTTTTGTTGGGGGGGCAAAATAAGCTTCCCCCCCCCTTTTTGGAGGGCAGTTGGGCTTAAGTGACTTCACACGGCTAGTTTTTCTGTTAAGTGTCTGAGGCCAGATTTGAAGTCAGGTCCTCCTGACTCCAGGGACGGTGCTTTATTCACTGCGCCACCAGCCAACCCTGAACTAAGCTTCTTTTTAAAGAAAGTTTAAATTCAAAGGAATTTTTGTATCCTGTCATACCTAAGGAAGAGTGAGGGGTGAGAGTTTACATACCATTTAAATCATTAATCCTGAAGAGTTAAAATGTCACTTGATTCTCAATGCTCCTGGCTGTAGGCTTGGGTGTGTAGTATAGTGTACAAAGCAGGAAGAACTACATTACTTAACTTTTAGGCTCCAGAATTTTTTTGGCAGTTGAAGGCCACCACACCTTTTAGCTGGTTTGTTTCATAAGGTGTTTCCATAGTTGCTAAGATTAGGCTTTTTATACTCTTAATATTGGAGAATTAGCAAAATATTGAAACGTACAAAGATGGTATTTTTTAATTGAACCTCTTTATATTTCAGTCAATACAGTTGTAGAATTAGTAAGGGGATGAAGAACAGATTTAGTCAGGTTTTGATCCCTATTTTTCCTGAGTTAACAGAACTTCTAAGTGCTGAAGAAGCCAGTCTGTTCAGTTTAACAGAAGGAAGGAGTTTCATTTTGTGACAAGGGAGCACTTGGGGTCCACTACTGGTCTCTTCCTGAAAGGACAAAATTGATTTCAAGGACTCATTCTATAGCCAAGTTTAAAGTATTCTTTGCCACAAGTTTCTAAGCCAAAGTTGAGGGGGGAAACCAAAAAAGAAAATATATTTTTTACTCTTTTTTGCAGTTTCATGTATGTTCCTCATCTTACTGTGCTATGTGAGTATTTGATCACCTTCATTCTTCCCCCTCCCTCCCAATGCTTCTTTGCTATTAACGACATCTGGCAATTCTTAGAAAAAGCAAGTTGACCTGACATGGATTTGGTACGTAACTGAAAAAGACCCTGTAAATCAGCTAGGTGGTCCAGTGAATAGTCTTTGATCCAGGAGTTAGGAAGACTTGAGTTCCTTCCACTGTGGCCTCAAACACTTTTAGATGTGTGATCCTGGGCAAGTCACTTAATTTTTATCTGCCTCAGTTTTCTGATGATAATAATAATACTATAAATAATATTATATATAAATATAATATAACATTATATAGCATATATATAATAATAGATAATAGCATTATCTCTTAGGGTTAAGGATCAAATGGGATAGCATTTGTAAAGCTCTTAACAACAAGGCTTACTTTGTCATAGCTACTTTTACCTTAACCCCCCCTTAACTAGAGGGGGTATATATATCATTGATCTAATAAGTAATTATTTTTTTTTCTTCATAAAACTGCTGAGGGTACAGGTCTTATTTTGTTTCTCTTTTTAATGAGAATTCTCTTAGGAAGCTTATGCTTCTGGCATACTAGATGTAAAAAGTCTGCAGGCCTTGAATTGGGAGAGATCCAAGATTTGAATTTGAGTTCTGTAGCCATGGGCAGCAAATAGGTGTATATGTGTGGGGGTGTATAGACACTTCCTCTCATTGTGGAGAAAATGCTACATAAATGTTTTGGTCTTCTAGGGATAGGCCACTGCATAGTTAACTTTATTCTTAGATATCTACAGGAGTTGGGAATAGCCTCTGTTCCCTCACAGAACAAAATCTGGCCATTGGTTTTAGAACATTGTATGAGCCCTTGATCTTAGACTTGATTTTCTGGTTATGGTGGGGGTAGTATAAGTTTTTTGGCTTGTAAAACAAATTTAGTAATTTCGACTTTGTGCATTGTACATAAGCACCATTGTACAGTCCTGGACCTTAGCTTTGGAAAAAGCTAAACTGTCATGTCCCTAAATGCCCTCCCCCTTTTTTTTTTAGTAGATGAGGAAACTGAAATCCAAAGAGACTTAGAGCTATGCAGAAGAATCTTCAGAGGTTTTCAGATCCTCTTGCCTATTGTACATCAACAATTAACCTAATTATGATATTTTTGGATGAGGTGCAATCATATGTGGGCTTAAATAGGGAGGAATAAGAGACTTTTTTTTAAATGCTGACATTAAAGATGTCAAATGTCAATTTTTTAATCAAGCAATGAAGTTCTTATGTCCTTGACTCACTACCGCTTATGAATTTTAGATCAGAATGTGGATGTTTCATTTCATTCAGCATTTCTTTGAATTCTTGGTTCATGTGTTGGGTGGGGGGGGATGTGTGTCATAGAGATGAATGATGCATAGTTCCTACCTTCAAAGTACTCAAAGTACTAGTGGACATATAGATTATTTAGTAATTTCTTTAGCTGATAGTAAATGGCAAAAAAAGGGCAGGTGTATGAAGGAACAGATTAGAAGGATTGCTTAGCTAATTGAAGATTAACTTAATAAATTCTGTGGGAGCAACCCTGAAATTCCTAGGACAAAAAAAGTGCCATTCAAAACAGTTTCTAGCTCAAGCAGATTTCTTCCATTCTGTAGTAATCTGAACTGGATAATCTATCAGATTTCACTTTTGCAGGTAAATAGTGTTTATCACCTGTCAGTAGAAATATAAGCGGGCAGGTTGCTAGGATTTATTTTACCATAAATGAAAGCTAATGTCTTCTGTGCTTTTAATGTCCCTACTAGAATGAGTTCCATAATATGGAACAACTAAGATTTAACTAAATTTTTTGTTTATGCTAGTTCCTCTTTCCCTTTTTTGATAGCATTTGGTGATTTACAAAAAATAATTTTATCGAAGCAAGATCTAATACAGGTCTCTGCAGATCACAGCTTTATTCCACCTTCAAAAACAAATTCCTTGTTAGAGGTGGGGTGAGAGAGTAAGGGGAATTGTACTGATACAGACATTTAATCTTCATTTAATGTGATTTAAAGGTATAAGATATGATTCTTAAAAATATATTACACATGTCCTTGTGCCACTGGTATCTTTTTAGTTGCATTGTTTTTGGTGGTGGTATGGAAAGTATTAGATTTGGAGACTTAGAAGTTGAAATTGCTGATTATTTCCTTCTGTGTGAGGCCTTGGAAAAAATCACTTAACCTTTCCCAGCCTTATCTTTTTCCTTATCTTTGAAATAAGGGGATTGTAGTAGATAACTTTAAAGGTCACTTGGAAATCTGATCATATAAAGGGTTGAATACATTTCTCCTAAAATTTGCCTTAGATGACCCATTTAACAAAAGATAAAAAAAAAGCTGATTTCTGTGGAGAGAATTGGGTACAATGGAAGAACATATTTGGAGTCAAAGATCTGTGTTCAAATTCTAACCCGCTAATGTAACCTTGCACAGTTTCCTCAACTATAAAGTGAGGGAATTGGACTAATTACTCCTCTGGTCCTTTTCATTTTTAAATCCGGGATCTCATCCTATTGAAAGTCTGGAGGCTCATAGTTGGTACAGACCAGGATTTTTCTGAGGTAATTCTGGGAAAGGGACTTTGAGTCTTGCATTATTGGAAAACCTCCAAGGTCTCAGGCCTATACTGCCTACTCTAGCATTTGAAAGGATCTGTTTGGTGGCTTTTTGATGTTTTGAATTTCATTATTGATCCTCATCTAAGGATGCCCGCCCAAAACTATGAAAAAAACCCTTTGCTTCTAGAGGGTCTTACCATAAAAGATCAGTTTCAACCAATGCTATTCAGATAGTTGACAGACTAAAAATTGCTAAAAATTTTCCTGTATTTAAGATATTTAATAATTAACAATATTTTCAACCAGTCATCTTGGTTAAAGTTGGTTGACAATTATCCTATTTTCACTTCTGTGATTTTTCTTTAAGAAAACTTTTCTTAAAAATTTTTTTAAAGAAGACTCCTTTTGTTTCCTTTATGAATTTGACCCTGGTAAAAAGTAAGGCTTTGGGTTTTACTGTTGGTGTAGTAGTATGTAACAGACCTCAGACAATTAAATTAGTTCCAAGTAGGGCTATATAAGTAAAATGAAAGTAAAATTGGATGGGGAAGGATATTGAAGGGAGATAGATGTAAAGTTGCCTTATGCCACTGCTTATGCTGTGTTCCCTTCTCTTGCTGAGAAAAGCAAGCACACTGAACAGTCCTTGACTTTTAAATTGCTGACTTTTTTTCTCAGTGCATGCTTGAAGGTGTTTTTGTAGATTTATTATCTCATTTATTATATTTAATAATATTTATTATTATAATTTATTATCTCATCTACTTTGTTTCATAAAACCATGGACAACTTTGTAAATTGAGAGTAAAAAATAGTAACTTTTGAAGCTCTCAAGGAAATTATTAATTTCTCTTAACTAAATTAAAAGTGCTTATCTTCACTCTCCCCCCCCCTTTTTTTTTTTTACTCCATTTGATCTGTCACAGAGAAGACATCCTGTAATTTGTAATTTTGAAGTGATAATGTTTCATGTGGCCACAAAGATAACACTAGTAATTGGAGTAGATTGGGGGCTTTTAAAAAAATTATCAGTTTAGTTATCTGGTAGGCTTAAATGATCTTGCTTTTCTGAATAGCAGTAACTTTAATAAAATAGTGCAGTTGGGGAAAAAGAAGTAACTTGGAGTGCAAGTGTGCACCTTTGTTCTACAATAATTTAAAAAGTTTTACAGGAAATGTGTTTATAACTTTATTACCCTTTTAGCTTAACTTTTTTTCCCCCAATAAAATCTTTCAGTAATCTTCAAAGTAAACAGGTGCTTTATTTAGTTCCAGTGTGATTTGTGAAATGATAATCATTCTAGTATTTTCTCTCAGATTGAGGGAGAGGGTGGAGTATTTCTTTGCTTTTGATGACTTTCTGTACAGTATCATTGTCTCAACCTCAAAGAACTTGTTTTGCTTAAAATTGAATTAGTGAAAAAAAGTAAGATATATTTTTATCTTTTCCACACATTTGGAGGTGGGGACTCAATCAAAGTTAGTTTCTCTGTAGACAGTTATGAACTTGTTTTTTTTTTTTTCTTTTGACCTAGTTTGAATCCTAGACACTGGAATGACTGAATAAATAGCACTTGTATTTTGAAGTGATACAGTTACCCCACTTGTCACTGGATAGTGCTTGATAAAAGAGATAGTGTTTTGAGTAATCTCTGAAAATGTGACAAAGCAGAGGGTATGGTTTCATTGGAACTGCTGGAAAATAGGGCATCTTCCTGTTGGCTGCATTGCAGGCTATGGAAATGGAGGTAGCCAGCTTCCTATTCACAAGGAGTTCTTTGTCACTCATTGGATCACTGCAGTCTAGCTTTATGTGATAATTCAAGACAAATGAAATCTTTGAATTTTTAGCAGAGCTTTGGTCATAAATGGACAAATGCTTTTTGCACTGTTTTGGAGCCTCATTGTATACTGCTTTATATACTAAAGGAAAGAATTTTAAAGAAATGTCAGTGGTAGGACTTAAGATTATTAAAAACTTCTGTTGTATGGACCCCAAATATAACTGACTTTAGAAAATGACAGGAAGAACCTGGGTACTTGAGAAGTGAATTTTAGTGCCCATCTGCTTTCTTCTCAGGACCACCCTCTGGTCATATTCAGGAATATCTGTTGACTTCCCAGTAATTGCTAGCTAATAACATCTTGTAAATCCGTAGAGAGAGGGATCTCAAATGTTACACACTTCCATTGTCATGCTTGGTTTAACCTGCAAAGAAATAGTCTATCTTAATATTAGGACTTTAGGGAAAACATTTTTAAAATAATTGTCTTTTGGGACTGTCAGAATTTCTGGCTAATCTTTTCCTCTCAGAGAACTTGCATCCTGCTAATCCTTATGGCTAGTTGACACTTCAGGTAACATGTTGAACACAGGTCTTAGAATCCATTGAAGTCTACTTTTGAAGGTCTAAGCTAGCACTACAAGAAGTACTGTATCTTATCACTTGGCCCTGTAATCTGATTTCAGAATTGTTCTCTTCTCAAAGTACTTTAAATATTTAAATTTAGTAAATACAACTCATCCTTTTCCTTTTTTCTTCCAGCGGGGATCTGACGAGCTTTTCTCTACTTGTGTTACTAACGGACCCTTTATCATGAGCAGCAACTCTGCTTCTGCAGGTAAAATTGCTAGCCAAAGTATTTGGAAACCTATGGCCAGATGTTAAAATATGGAAATTTTTAGTAGCCTGTTCTTCTCCTTCATTCATCATACCAGTTGGTGTGCCGGGAATCTCTTTCTAGTAAATAAGAGCCACCTTCCTTCATTGTATACTACATTTGTGTACTATACTACTACATTATATACTGCTTCATATACTTCCTTCATCTACCTTGGGAACTGAATTTGGAGCATTCAAATATCAGTTTGCCCAGAGTCCACAGTTAATCAAAGGAACTTAGGAAAGCTAAAGGAATTACTTTATAGAAGCATATAATCATGAACTTGGGAATTAATGAATATTTTATCTTTGATAAGTCACTTTTTTCTTAATTCATGGTTTGGACTTATTTCACTAAAGCAGATGGCATAACCTGTATATAGTGAGTTTCAGCTGGTGCAATGTGGTCTGAACTGATTTAGGAATTGTGCTGCTTGTTTTGTGTAGTTTGACTTGTGAACCTTGAAGCATGAAAGAAACTTAAGGAAAGGCTGTGATAATTCTTTTTATGGGCCACTGAATCTTTTAAGATGTTTCCTGATTCTTGTATTTTAGGAAATTTTTTAGAAAAGTTTTTGTACTAAAATTTCTTTTCCTTATATGTGAGTAAAAGGGTAATTTATATATTCTAGCATCTTTGGGTTTTCTAAATAGATAACTAAAATAGTATGGAGTTTGGTTTGACTATTGGAGTCAGAATTTTTCAGTTTTTAAAAGAAAACACATTAAAGCAGGGAGAGGGAAAAATGGTATGTTGCATTGATTCTTATTAAATCTGGACCCTGGAAGTTTTTCATCTAAATCAGGTACTTTCTGGGATCCCTGCAAGGGGTGGGGGTTGTGGTGGTTAGAATCAGTCTACTGAATTTTATTTGAGAATGGATCACTTGACTCAGAATTTATTCCAGTCACAAATGGAAAGGGCTCTTGTCCTTGTCAGAATGATTTTATATGAGTGCTTCAGGTATGAAGAGGTTGAATGGTATTCTGAAGGGTGTATGAAGAGCAAGAAACAATGTTGTATAGTGTTAGATGAACATTGTGCTGAAAGCCCCTGGGGTTTGACTCCTAGTCAAGAATGGGCTGGTAATAGTAGTAAAAACAGATTTTCGACAAAACTTAATATCAACTGAGAGTTGGTCTTAATTGTAGTGCAGTTCACTTAATATTCAGGGTTATAAAAACATTTCTTTTCAGCTAATGGAAATGACAGCAAGAAATTCAAAGGTGATAACAGAAGCACAGGAGTCCCTTCCCGAGTAATCCATGTGAGAAAACTCCCAGGTGACGTCACAGAAGCTGAGGTTATTTCCCTGGGATTACCATTTGGCAAGGTCACCAATCTTCTAATGCTGAAAGGCAAAAATCAGGTATTGATACTTCTGTTATGTTAAGTATATTTGGAATATAATTATGTTGATTAACCTTAGACTTAAGACTTAGAAAATTGACCAAATCAATTTTAAATTTCAGCAAAAGCTGTATAAGCTGGCTTTCAGTCAACTCATAGTATTTAGTGAGCCTAATAGCACTTCAGACGCTACCTTTATCTGGATAAGGGCATGTATGAGGGCAGGTGATAGTCTTTCCTCAGACAAACCTTTTCAGTTTTTCTTTAGTCCTGGGGCAGCTCTTCTTGGAGCAGAGATCTTCTGTTCCTGGATCTGCTCCTGACTTTCAAATCAATACCCTCATGTAAATTACTTTTTCTGGACTTCAGTTTCTTTATCTTAAATATTATGGTAACTATCTACATCACATTTAAAGTTAGGATCAAATGAGATAATGTGAATACTGTAAACAAGCAGTATTTTTTTAAGTCAGTTTTTAAACAATATATGCAAACTATTAAACTATTTTCTCTTCCAATTTTGACCTTTTGTGTGTTTTGTTTAAGAAAGACATAGAAAAGTCTTAAGAACTTATAGAATCTTAAGAACTGTTAACTATCTTCTCCCCCCCTTTGTGGATGAAGAAACAGACCTAGATAAGGAAGCATAACAAAAACACAATACCAGGTAGTAAGTAGTCTGGACTCCAAATTCAGTATTCTTAAGCTTAAATCTTCTCTACTTTGATGTTCAATAGCACATGCTTTTTTCTTCCTAAGTGTGCAGCTCTGTTTGGTGTTGGTAATAGTAGAGTCAGGATAGTAATCCCAAATCATGGGAAGTAAGATTTAATCCCAGGAAAATTACTTTCTATCCTTTTCCATAGGAAGGGGCATGAACTGAGTCTGAGTTGATTTTGATAATGAACCTTAGATTAGCATTTTATTCTTCCCTAGTAGGTAGCATTTCAAAACTGTGAGCCACTCCCATTTTTTTTTTTTTTACGATTCCATTCTATTTGCTTTAAGGTTTATTAGCAAATGGGGAAGTTTTCATAAATCCCACTGTGGTGTGGAAATAATCTTGCCTATCTAACTAAGAAAGATAAACCACTTGTGGTCCTTTCTAGACTGGTATAGGCTTTTTTCAGTATAAGCCCTTCTGACTTTACTTATTTGGGACCACTGGGTTACCTGTGTGGTGGGGTCATGAGTCCGAATGAGTGCCCATGGGTTTTATGAAGATGGGATTTACTCAGTAGCCAGTAAAAAAAATGTCAGATTGTTCAAAAATTTTTTTATGATTTTTGTTGTTTTTTTCCCCAGTGTTAAATAATCATACTGTCTTGGCTTTGAGATCTGAGAATTGATTTCTTACTCATAGTCCTGCTATTAAAATACTTTTTATCACTTTGAGCAAATCTCATCACTTCTGGGCCCCAGGAGTTGATATGGTCATCTACAAGAGAACATTTCCCCCTCCTTACTGATTGATTAGTTTATACCAACTCACTGAAGGATCCTTAACTTTTAGGCTTTCCTTGAAATGAACACAGAAGAGGCATCGAACACTATGGTAAGTTACTATACCACAGTGACTCCTGTCCTCCGAAGCCAGCCTATCTACATTCAATTCTCAAACCACAAGGAGCTCAAAACAGACAACTCTCCAAACCAAGCAGTGAGTATTAATTCTCATTTACTGTTGAGTCTCAATTGCTTCTTCCACACCCCACCCACACATTGAGGTCTCTTACTAGGTATTCTTGGGAACACCTTTTCCCACAGATAAGAAGGATTGGTATTCCCTCCCAAAAACTCAAGACAGACATAAAGCAAATTAAGGCTGTTATATAATAAGATGATTTGTACCAGCATAAGGTTTCTGAGAGAGCTTTTGAGCTCTAGCTTCTTAAAGTGGATTTAAGTTGGGCTTGGGAAGGATAGGGTAGGTAGAATTTAGATGGTGAAAGCAAGTATGAATGATCAAAGGTAGTATCAAGAACCCATAACCATGGAGCATGGAAATGAAAAAATCAGATCGGAAGAAGACTTGAACTCTGAGAAAAGGATCTTTGCGCTTAGCAAAGAGGGCTGAATAGGTTGGATAGGATCAGATCATGGAAGACCTTGAAAACCATACAGAAGAGTTTAGAGAAGTTATATAGTTGTGATCTGCTTTGGAAGTTTCTGTTGGAAATTCTTTGGGTTGTGGAACAATATACAGAACAGGGAGATTATCCTGGGGTGTTAAACATAGGTATAACAGGAAGAAGCAAATCTAGGTAGTTAGGGATAAGAAAGGTTTTAGTCTTGTTGAGTTTGAATATTGGACTCTTACCCAAATAGATGTTGACTCTTAAGGAACAATTACAAATAAGATTGGAGGTGTAAGAGGTCTAGAATTATCTTAGTGAGCAACATAAATTGACCAGAGTATGGATGCCTTTTTTCCTTCCAGGTTCCAATACATTCTCTGACTGGTTAAAAATGCAAAGATGATTGGTATTGATTGGAGAGGGAAGGATATTTTAGTAGAAATAGGATTCTGAAAGCTCAAGGAAAAAATATGTGTTTGATTTAATAGTCCCACCTAATTAATTATATCATGTAATATTTGACTGTCACATTTTGAATTGACTTTTCTGTGTACATTAAAACTCCATATCAGTGAATAAAATTATATTGGAAATTCTTTAGTTTTCTTGTATTTTCCCTGTGCCTTTGACAGGAACACTGAAGAGACACAGTGTGGAGCCTCTGTATAATAAGATGACT
Organism: Petaurus breviceps papuanus; assembly: GCF_028583685.1. Lineage (NCBI taxonomy): Eukaryota > Metazoa > Chordata > Mammalia > Diprotodontia > Petauridae > Petaurus > Petaurus breviceps. Next base: position 5,340,924 of record NW_027185588.1, on the reverse strand, counting down.
GTTCTGTGGGTCTGCCCTGTTAAGACTGTCTTACACTCATAGCCTTGGATGAACCCAAGGAAAACACTGAAAATGAAAAATGATTATGGGAAAGTTTTGGTGTACTATATCTTATGTTTGGCATATTGACTTTTAAAGATATTTTAGCTATTATAGGCTTGAAATTACAGCATTAGAAAGTGTTGCCGTTTATCCCTGAGGACTATCTGTCAAATAAGAAGTAGGAACTCTGTTGTTCAGCTTGTGGTAGTGGTTGTAGTAGCAGTATGCAAATGAAGAATTGGCTACACGTGATGAAATAGTATGAATACCCTGTAGGTTTTGGACATAGTACAAGGAAAGTACTAACCAGATGGGAATGTCTTCCACAGCGTGCCCAGGCAGCACTTCAAGCTGTAAACTCTGTTCAGTCAGGAAATTTGGCCCTCTCTGCCTCTGCTGCAGCAGCCGATGCAGGAATGGCAGTGGCTGGCCAGAGTCCAGTTTTGAGGATCATCGTAGAAAATCTCTTCTACCCAGTAACTTTGGATGTACTTCACCAGGTGAGATTGAACTATGGGTAACAGCAAATTAGAGATAAAGACCATAGGTTTTGTTTGTGCCCTATTTACAATTCTAGGCTTCCCCTTGGCACTGCTTTAGGTATGTTTCCTGTTTAATGCTCTTGGCATGGAGAATGAAGCTGACTCTAGCTTTTCATAATCCTTCATAAAGTGAAGTGGTTTTTTTTTTTGTTGTTGTTTTTGTTTTTGTGTTTTAAAGCAGTTGGGGTTAAGTAACTTGCTCAAGGTTACATGGCCAGTTATTTCTGGGTGTGGTGCTAAGTATCTGAGCCTGGATTCGATCCCCCCATGTCATCCCGGCTCTGGGGCTGGTGCTCTTACTCACTGAGCCGCCCCTAGTTCTCAAACATTTTAAAATATTCTCACCTCAAAGTTAGGAACCCCTAGAGATGATTATGTAAAAGAAAGGTTTTGCAAAGGGCTTTTGATATTCTAGAACATTCATTCTGTTTAAGCCAACTTCCCTTTAAAGAATTTAAGATTAGGTTAGGATTTTTCAGATTTGAATGCAAATCATACATACTTGGTCATATCTAGCTATTTGTATAACAGATACTGAGTCAGCCTTTGAACTGTTGGGTAACTTGCCAACGTTCACTTGTTTTACAGATTTTCTCTAAGTTTGGCACAGTACTGAAAATAATAACCTTCACCAAGAACAACCAGTTCCAGGCTCTGTTACAATATTCTGACCCCGTCAGTGCCCAGCATGCTAAATTGGTGAGTGCTTCCAGTGTTATTTAGTAGTGCCTTCTTCCTTCTTCCTTTGAAATGGTTTGACCTTATGATAGGAGTTGGTCTCTTTATTGCTCTTTATCTCTGGCTTCTTTTTCTAGTCTCTGGATGGGCAGAATATCTACAATGCCTGTTGTACACTGCGCATTGACTTCTCTAAACTCACCAGCCTCAATGTGAAATACAACAATGATAAAAGCAGAGACTATACCCGTCCAGATCTGCCATCTGGTGACAGCCAGCCTTCTCTTGACCAGACTATGGCAGCAGCCTTTGGTAAGGACTCTTTCCCATCTTAGCAGCTTCTGGAGCTTCAGTAAGCCTGGTGGTCACATACTGATCTGAAATGCCAACCTGCTGATACTATTTTTTATGTGCTAAGTATTAGTAAGAAACAACTTGCTCATATCTGTCACTGGCTAAAAAGTTCCCTGCTGCACAGCTGAAAGGAATGTTTAATATATACAACAATAAGCCCTGTGAAGCACGTAAAGCAGAAAAACCCGCCACGCTTCCACTGTCACATTTCAGTTTGGGCACCAAAATTAGGGTTTTCCGAAGATAAACATGTAAATAACCCTTGAGCCCAGGCAAGAACAGCTTCTGTGCTTTATGACATCCTGACTTTTGACATTTACTTAGGAATTCAATAGAAATTGGTGGGGGAAAGAATGTTTAACTTTTTACACAAGCAAAGAAATAAACTAGGGCCTAGATAGATGTCTTTATATCCTATAAATATGACTAGTGATTTTAAATGCCTTCTCTCATTTGAGGATACAATAATAGCCCCCTTCTAATTAGCTGTGTCTAGTGCGCTCTAGTACCATTAAGAATCCTAGAGAAATTTTATTTTGACTCATTGGTTATTTAAAAATAATACACTGGGGGGGACCGCGTATGGAGAACATAAAAAGGTGCTTTTAAATTTTGAGCCTCTCCCTTTAAAGCAAAGCATGGTGTATATTCAGTACAATCTCTTGTTGTTTGGGATTCATTCTGACATTTTCTCCTGGAGGTTTGTGGGTGCGATGATTAGTATTTCGTTTATTTCTAGGTGCACCTGGTATAATCTCTGCCTCTCCATACGCAGGAGCTGGTTTCCCTCCCACCTTTGCAATTCCTCAAGCTGCAGGTATTCATGAATTTTGTGATCATCACCCGTAGTTTGATTATGCATGCCCATTTTTCACTGTAAAAGCAAAATAAAAACCACAAAAGAATCCCCCCCCCAACACACATACACCACATTAAAAAAAAAAAAAGACCATGCCCATGACAGTTTAAAAAAAACCAACCAATTTAGAACTATTCCTAATTAAACAGTCCTGAGTGCACAGGTAACTTGAGGGGAAGCCAACTTCCTGGGAGGCCTTGCTTAGCAACACCAGGGTAATAATTGAAGTGGTAGGAAAATATATGGAGGTGAACTTTTATTTTTATTGATGACAGTAAGTGAATAGGAGAGAGCCTTCAAGATGCTAATGCTTGTAGTCTCATGTTGGCGAGAGCCTCCTCGCTTATCGCCAGTTAACTTGATAGTGTTCTGTGGTTCTGGTTCCCTTTCAAGCTTCCAGGGGAGATGGCCTGAACTGAATGGTTGAAGTTTATTCATAGTAAATTGAATAAATGGCCTGGTAAGCAAACAGCATACATGAGATTAAGAAGCATGATGACAATGGGCACACCTAAAAACATTTTCATTCAAGTACTCTTGTTTCCGTGTGGCAATTCCTTATGCTTTCTCCCATTCGTCTTTGGAAATCATTCTGGTGCCCTTTGGGTGGTTTATCCATGCTGTTGCCCATAAGAGTGGAAGATTGTTTTACTTACATGACAGTGGACCGAGACTAATTGACTCATTTGGCCTCCAGAGGGCCAGTTGCATATTCTGTGTTAATGTATTTGATTATATGCATGGAAGAATGGCGTACTCAGCATGCAGTTGGTCAGTATGGTTTACAGACACGCTGCTTGTAATTCTTTTTTTTTTTCCTTCTGTTTTGCACTCATGGACCCAAAGCTTTGTGCTATGTTTGATCGCATGTAGAAATTAAGAATTCTGAAGCTAGTAAGGTTGTGTTTAAAAATTAAACAGTAAGCATCATTGGAAGAGTTTTAAAGTAATAAACATTACTTAACAGCCTTAGTATTAGTTTTTTATAGGAAAACGGGCTTTTAACCATTATCATTTGCATGGCACTGGGAAGATTGAAATTTCTTCCCTCAGCTGCAGCCAGGGAACAATAGGCTATGTACTGGTTTTATATTGGTTTCTTCTCTTTAATTTCCAGGCCTCTCCGTACCAAATGTTCACGGAGCCCTTGCTCCACTGGCGATTCCATCAGCAGCTGCTGCTGCGGCTGCAGCCGGGCGAATTGCCATTCCTGGCCTCACAGGGGCAGGGAATTCTGTCTTGCTGGTTAGCAACTTGAACCCAGAGGTTAGTGGAGCTTTGTTATCCCCTTTTATTCCAGTCAACTCTTAACTTTTGCTTTCTGGAAACTTTCAGAATGTTTCACCTTAAATCTCATTGCCTTTAAGGAAGCAGTCAAACTAGAAAAGCCAGTAGGGTTGGTCCTGGCTCATCTTAGTAGTGATTTCTTTAGAAATGGGGTAATATCACAAAACCCTGGATCATTCATTTTCATGATTATAAGGAAGGGGAATCCTGACCCTATCCTCTTTAATTTTCCAACTGGTGATGGTTGGTTCCTCTTAGTTAAACTTCTTTTTCATTACAAGAGTTTTTAAAAGAAATATTAAATTACGTATGAAGAGAGTCTGTTCCTGCACTCTACTCTCTGTAAATGTCTTTAAACCTTGCCAGCTTGGCTTTTGTGTACTCCTGCCATGTTTTTCCCCCTCTGGCCATTTGCTTATTTATTTTCCTTTCCGAAGATTGCTTGAAGTTTTCTTATTCTCCCCCTAACACCTTGAATTTACATTTTCAATTCTATAATTTTACTCAGAGTTGAAATATTTTTTGTTTTCCAGTGAAGGCAATCTTTTTAAAAAGCAAAATTGAAGTGAAAACCAAAGGATACAATCTAACCAAACTTTATTTGGTGACTTTCTGTCCAAATAAGTTTTTGGATTGGAAGTATAAAATTTCCTTTAGCACTAGGGGAAGAAACCTTGGAATTGGTGATATTTGAAAATATATAGACCATATATGAAAGGAAATGTATTAATTTTATATCAAATTAATAAATTGCCTCAAAGAGCTTGGATGAGAGAGTAATGCTCAAAATACTTAACTCTTGATGGGATTAACATTTAATTAATATTTTAAGACCATTCTTTTCATCTGACCCTCTTTCACTGTTTTCTATAAGGCATGAGATAGGGCAATTTCTCTCTCTGAAGGACACACCTTCCTCCCTTTGACTTTGCCCTTCCCCCTCTCCTAATTGATCCCTTTCCAACTGGGATCGTGATCATCATGACTAGGTATTGAGTAGAAACAATTTTAGAATAATTAGGGAGGGCCAGGATTCCTTAAATAGTTGAAATTTATTGTTCTTGGTCATTTATTTTCTTCAGTGCTAGATTGGGTTAAATATCTTGAGTCCAATCTGCTATCTACTAATAGAAGATTCTAGCACCTACTTTTCAATGAAAGGAACCATTGACTATGTCATGCCTTTTTACATTTTTGATGAGTTCTTTACTATCCATCCAGCTTATCTTTGAGCTAGAAAAACTGATACTTATAGTGAAGCTATCAACTAACAGACTTGAACCTTGTCATTCATTGCTTGTGTAATCAATGTTTTTAGAAACTTATCTTTGTAACCAGTTAGTAAGAGACAATGTTTTTGTGGAGTGAGTTTAATAATATAGGTGGAACTTTTGGGAACCCAAACTGGAAAAATTAAGATGAAGTATCAGAAAGGGGACTGGTTACTCCTTTCTCTCCTGTCCCCCTCTTCCCTATAAACCCAAACTTGGTCCGTTAGTGGGATCATCTTGGAACTGAGTTTGCACCTGTTTAAAACACTGTATTCTGGGGGATCTAAAGGAAGAACAAGCTAGTACTTCCTTGTTAATTGATGACTCCAGTTTTTCTCAGCTTGCATCGTGCAGTTGGTGCATGCAAAATCTTATAGTGTTATTGTTTTAAAAGTGTATTCTTTCAGAATAAAAAACCACAAGAAGCCAGATTGATAGCAGAAATTGTGCTTTTGGGTCACTTTTATTACGAAAAACAATTTGGCATTTTAGAAGTCACTCTGCACCAATATTGTTTCTTGTCCTCTGTGTATATCAAGTAAAGATACTTTTCTTTATCATTGTGTTCCACTAGGAAACACCTAATAACTTTCTGTAAACAAGTATTGTATAGAGTATTCTATATCTTACTGATGGAACACTACATATTTCCTTATGTATTTACTGACCTGTGTTTTTTGCTACTTTTTTTCTTTTCTCCCCTTCCCCTTTCCCAATTTTTTTTTCCTACCCTTGATCCGGAATTTCTTTGCCAACTGACTGCACGGTACTTCTGCTTCCTGTTGTTGCTTGAAACAAACAAAACAAAACAAAACAAAACACACAATAAAAATTCCCCTTCCAAAAAACCCTGCTCTTCGGAAACCAACCTGCCCTTCAATATTAACCATCTTGAAAACTTCATCATCCATCAACCAATTTCGCCATTTCCTGCGGGGACTGCCCTTCCTCGTGGTGGACGATTTGTGCAACCTCCGCTCTCCCCTTCGATTCCTTACCTTCTCCCCTGTCCCTCCGCTGCCTTGCTCTGCTGTTCTCTAAAGAGAGTTACACCCCAATGCCTCTTTATTCTTTTCGGTATGTTATTATTCACACTTTTTATTACTTTGTTTCATTTATTTGAGATTACTTTTGATGCCTCAAATGTCCAGTTGTTTGCAGTTTGCCATTTTGAATGCGTAATTTCATTTGTATTATAGTTTTGCCTTTTATATTTATTTTACTGTGATCCCTTAGATGTGCATGGTTTACTGCTTTGCATGTCTTTTAAGAGAAGAAATATATTGGTAGCATGCTAGATTGACAGTCTCTGGTAGTTAGGCTTACATTTTACTTTACTAAAATCCAGTATTCCACAATTCTGCTACACATAGGTTTCTTACAACTAGCAGAATAAATTGTAAAGTTCATTGAAATAAGACTCGTCATATTGTATATGGGATTTTCTTTTGGGGTCTTTATTTTCCTTTTTGGGTTAATTCATAGAAGTTATAATTAGTTTCTCCTAGCCTGTTAATTACTTAAGGATTGTCTTGTTTCCTGAATTTTTGAAGGCGTTTATGGTGATGTCCAGCGAGTGAAGATCTTATTCAATAAGAAAGAGAATGCCTTGGTTCAGATGGCAGATGGAAACCAAGCCCAGCTTGGTAAGGCTGCTTTATTCATTGTTCTCATAATTTGGAAAATCCTCAGAAATGGACCCTATTTTTATAGGGTAGAGGAGAGGAGGGTTGCCTTTAGCCAAGGTGGCATATTGTAGACCTGGTCTTCCATTTTATATGGTCTTCTTGAAGAACTTTTTGAAAATTTAAATCATGTCTTGATAAATTCAGAGAATGTTCCTGTAATGACTAAATTTTGTTCTTTTGGATTTTTCAATTGATGGTAAAGTAAGAATGTTTGGAAATAACCTTGTTTTTATTGGACAATGACCACAACTGGTACTTTATAGTTAGAACAGGAGTTTTCTGTTGTAGACCAAGCTTAGTGATTTTCTTCAGAAGGTACTGAATGACATTTCCACATTGGGAACAAAGGGAGGTGCCCAAAAACCCACTCTCATCTCACCTTTTTTCAGCTATGAGTCATCTAAATGGACAGAAACTTCATGGGAAGCCAATCAGAATCACTCTTTCCAAGCACCAGACAGTTCAGCTTCCCCGTGAAGGACAAGAAGACCAAGGTTTGACTAAAGACTATGGAAACTCACCCCTCCATCGTTTCAAGAAACCAGGCTCCAAAAACTTTCAAAATATCTTTCCTCCATCTGCTACCCTGCACCTTTCTAATATACCGTAAGTATACACCAGCATTTGTTGGAATATCTTGAGTGTCTTTTCTATTCCAGTGCCTTCCACTTGGGAAGGTGGTTATAGAATTGAATTATAAACTGTAGTTCACAAAACATCTTTTTTTTTCTTTGGGGGGCAGTTGGGGTTAAGTAACTTGCCCAAGCTTACATGGATAGTTTTTTTGTGTGGGTGTTAAGTGTCTAAGGCTGGAACCAGGTCCTCCTGACTCCGGGGCCAGAGCTTTACAGACTGCGCCACCTAGTCACCCCTACAAAGCATTATTTTTATATGCATTATATTAAAAACTCTGGATGTGAAAAGATGACTAGGATATATATATATATGTTGTTTTTATTTAGGGATAGCTTTTCTATGAGAGAAGGATCTGTAGTACAAGACTAGGAGGTGAGGGCAGTTTGGGAAACTGACCTTGAGGGCATCATTGTGAAGGTTTAGAAACACCAGACTTTTAATTTACTCATCAGCAATCTTAAGCTGTTTTGGGGGGAAAGCAGCATGATAGGATATTTGATTTTATATATGGTGGAATTGACATTCTATTTACAAAACAACCATTATATTAATCCCAGGTGATAAGAATATTCTTAGTAGAAATTAGGAAATGCCTTTTTCAGAGCTTAGAATCAGGTAGTTTTGTTGGAAACATGTTTCTTAGGTCTTCTACTAAAGTCCTATTTCATGGAGTATGTTCTCACCTTCCAGAAGGGAAGGGCTTTGAGTTTTGAGTAGAATGAAGGCTTTGTGTCTGACCAGGTGAACACAGCCATGAGATTCTCAATTTTTACCACTGTCCCAGCCACCCTTAAGCAAAGAGTTCTGTCCTCTCTTTGGTCCTCCATTTCCCCCAAAGAAAAGAAAAGCAGCATCATTCAGTTGACAATGAGCAGCCAAGGGGCCAGTTCAGTCCCTGCTTCCTGGTCCTTTAACCTTGGACAAGTCAGTTAAATCTTGGGGTCAACTCTTCAAGGGGTTATGTTTGGGCTTATTGGAAAACTTGGGTTTCTTGTGCCATAGTAATCACAGGTCCTGGGCAAAATCACACATGATCTCTTGCAACAAGGGGGTGGTTTGTGGGGGTGTAGAAACTGGATTTAATATAAGGAGGAGCTTGCTTAACAGACCAAGTTAGCTAAAGTATAGCTTACTTTATGGGGAGTTAAGTGAGAAACTGACCATCTGTCAAGGATGGGAGATTAATTCTCTAGTTCTCCAATATTTTTCACTTTACTCCCATAATAAAGAATGGGAATGAAGTAAAGGTAGCAAATGGTAAAGTATCTTCTTTTTTCACTTTCAGACCTTCTATATCTGAAGACGACCTTAAGATGTTGTTCTCAAGTAATGGGGGAATGGTCAAAGGATTCAAGTTCTTCCAGTAAGTAAACAAATACTAAAATTACTCTTTCAAATTGGTATATTGGGAGGAAATCACAATAGAGAAGTGTGTATAATAATTTTTAAAATAGCTTCTCAAAGAAAGTACAGTGGATGAGTACTGGACCTGGAGTCAAGAAGACCCGAGTTCAGATCCAGCGGTTAGATACTTATTAGCTGTGCCTTCCTTGGGCCAGTCACTTAACATCTGCTTGTATCAATTTCCTCATCTGTAAAATTAGCTGGAGAAGGAAATGACACATCATGCCAGTATTTTTGCCAAGAAAACCCCAAATGGGGTCACAAAGAATCAACTATGATTGAAAACCACTGAACAGAACAACAAAACCTTTCCTGAATTCTCTAATAGTTGGAATCAAAGTTATTTAGTCACTGTTAGATGCGGGGAAAAAACAGGTTCTTGAGAAGAATGTACTACCTTCCCGACATTTTTAAATGTAATGAAGCATTTGGGTTTATTTGCTTTTTGTCTTGGCAGAAAGGACCGGAAGATGGCTCTGATCCAGATGGGCTCAGTGGAAGAGGCCATTCAGTCCCTTATTGACCTTCATAACCATGATCTTGGAGAAAACCACCACCTTCGTGTGTCCTTCTCAAAGTCTACCATTTAAAATTGGGGAAGGCACAAGACAGAATGAACCTGACTGACGAGAACCCCAGGGTTTCAGCTGGTCTGTAAAGGCTGAGCACCTGGGATCACTTCCATCATTCCAGATTTTTAAAAGCCACTTTAAAAGCAGCTGAAGTGACCTTAAAAGACCAGAGATTTTATTTTTTTAAGTGAATCAGTTTACCTGTTTTTAAAAAAATTAAATCTAATTCACATTGTTAACCTTGCGGTGGTGGGATAACAATCTTGGTGACTTGTACAAAAGCTACATGATGAAAAATCACAAGTTAAGTTTACGCTTTTTTGGAAACTGCTCTGGGAATTTTCTCCCTATCCCCTTAAAAGAATCCTAACAAGTTTTTATCAGGTTTCACATTGATGCCTTTTAATTTTCTTTACCCAGTCAAGCCTTTAAAGACCCCAAACCACTGTGTGATTATTCTGTCGCCTGAGAGTCAGGATCTTGCAAAGTATGGGATGGGTCCTCTAACCTATCCAGTCCTGGGTTTAGGATCATGCTCCTAATCCTGGATTCTGCTATCCTGTGCCTTAAACTTTTTTTTTCTTTTGGGAGAGTGGGAAAGCAGGGAACTACCGTGGTGTATCAGCAGATAGGTTTTGAGCTTGGAGCATTGAAGGGGATGATGAGAAGCTCATTCTGCTCAGAGCAGATGAACACTTGGCCAGGTGGATAAAGAAAATATTGGGCATTGTCTCTACTGTCCATGAATTGTCTGATGATCTGCATAGTATCATGTATCTTTCCAATGTGTCTCCATCGGTATTCTGTTTCCAGCAGAAGTCAGTGGGATTGGTTAGAAACATTCAATTGAACAAGCAAATAGGTCTGAGCAAGTCAATTTCCTATTTTTATTCGTGTTGGACAGCAGTTGAGCCCCTGCCTTTTATGACTTGATCAAGCTTATTAAACTTTCTTCGTCATTGATTGAACCCTTTTGAAGATGAATCAGCATTAATTTTTCCAAATTTGTAGGTGCATTTAGTGATTTTTGGGGATTTCTTTTGTAGGGTAAAGCCCCCTAAGTTAAGCTGAGGCATATTTATGACTCCAGTTTGACCTTTCTTGAGACCAAGTAGTTCCTACCATCGTCCCTGTTGCTTGTCTTCAGCATTTGTTTGAATTCTTGTATTATACTTTTGATGCAGTTGCTGTCATCTGTGCCTAGCAATATTCCAGTTGACCAAATATTCTAATCTTTTTTTTTTTTTCATTTATATGCAAAAGATAGTTTAAGTAACTTTTATAGAAGAGGATTAAAAATGGTATAAGTGTAATCTAAATTTACTCTTGTGGTATTACCTTTGTATACTGTGCTTTTATTTTATTCTTTGGTAATTAAGTGAAATTGTAGGGCAGGAATTTAGTTTTGATTTATCAAGCTTTGGTCATGGCTGTGTGGTTGATCAGTAAAGGGAAACTAATTGGATTGGAAGGTTGGGCTAAATAGATGTAAATGTTCAAAGCAGCAAACAGCAGTGGCTTCTGAAGAGTTGGATTGAGTGAATGGACCCAGGCTAAAGTTCTCTCTCTCTCTCTCTCTGTCTTTTTTTTAAAACCACCCCCTCAGATTCAGAATTTAGGGAAGAAACATCTGTAAATTCTGCAGCAGATGAGTACATCTAGTGGACTGAGCCAACTTGTACTATGTTCAGGTGGCCTTACTGTATGGTCCTTGCTTCTCCCCATACCATTCTGCCTTCTATTTTTTCATAAAATCCGATGTTGCCTTACATCTTTGTTTAACCTTTAACCTGTTTATCTGCGAAAGAGATCTCTTAATACATTTTTTCAGGGTTTTTTTCTGCAAATTGTGGACCAAAGTTTTTTTTTCTTTTCTTTTTTTTTTTTTTTTAATTGCCTTTTAGTGCTGGTATAGTCATGGTATCCCAAAACTCTTGGCTGGCCCAGCACAGAAGGTTTTGAAGTCTTAACCTTTTTAGTTCCTCCCTGAACTCTTATGGGGGTGAACTGTGCTGGAAGGAAGGATGTGACAGCGAGTAAGAGTTTGTCTTGGGTTGCTGGCATAAAATGTGGGTAGTAGTTTGTCTCTTTCCATCTTGCTGGTAGGAAGGAGTGGGATATTAAATTTTCCATACGAGCAGTGATGTTTTATTGTGACAGCCTTTAAAAATTGTTATTTAATCCCCTGTGCTGGTTTAGCTGAAAGATTTCTCCAGGAGCAACCAAGTCACCTTTGGGAACTGATTTTTGCAGGAATCTGCATTTCAGTTTTGTGTTTTTTGTTATTGCTTGCCCCATCACCAAACTCCTCCATTTGGGATTAAGTCTCCTGCCTTCCTAGTTGGCCTGCTCTTTCCTCTCCTCATCTTACCCACAAGCAATTTCATGTGAATCTCCCATGTGAATTTATGTGCACAGCTGGAGATAAGTTCTCAGACCTCATTTGGCTTTTTGTTGGAATGCAAGTGAGGAGGTTGGCCTGTGTCGTAAGCTTTTTTTTGATTTTGATTTTGCGAGTAAAATAACTCAGCAATCGGGCAGGGGTTTTTATTTTTTGCCAGATACCAAGTGAATCTGTTGAAAGCCCAGCACCCAGGCGACTGTGGGTCTGTCTTTTGGATCCCTGTGTTTGCATGTAAAGAATGTGAGTAACAAAGGGTGTACATATTTATAATTTTTTTATACCTGTTGTAAGACATGAGGGGGCAGCAAAACCCAGTTTTTTTTTATGGTGAACAGATGTATTGTATATTTTGATAACAGCTATTCCAGGTTCAGTATTGTGAAAGTGGGGGGAGGGTGACCACAAACAAATTCCATTGCCTGTTTCAGAGAATGTTTGTAATGCGAAAAGAATTGAATTAAAACTATTTTATAACAAACTTTGTACCTTCCTGTAGCTCTATTATTTACTGTTGGGATTGTAGAAAGCAGTTATTGGCCAGTCTGTACTTTGTGCTTCAATAAATTTCTTCCGTATTCTTTGCTTCTGATTTTCCTATCTTTTTATTGTGCCTTTTTTTGTTTTGTTTTGTTTTTTGCTACTGTTCTTCCTCTTAAATGTAAATCCAGCTGCCTCCCATTTATTAGTTGAGTGTATTTTTAAAAAAACTTTTCTGACATGCAATTATGGTCAAGGGGAGCAATGAACATATTAGTACTTTTGCCTCCCTCCTTTTCTACATCTACTGAGCTGCTTGAGTGCCAACTTTTCACCACCCTCACCTGACAAATCAGGCTCAGAGTCATGAAATAATGAGTGAATTTTTAACTGACATGTCCATCTAACACTTTTGACTCCTATGATGTGTATGTCTTAAAGTTTAAAAATAAACTAACACATTAGCACAGTGATTTAGGAGGAAAGATTCTAGACCTGGTAGCAGATGACCAGCCTGACTTGGATACCATGTCCTCCCCACTATTTTTTTTTTAAGCAGTTGGTGATGAGTAACTTGCCCAAGGTTACATGGCCAGCTTTTTTTTGTGTGGGTGTTAAGTATCTGAGGCCAGAACCGATCCGGGTTCTTCTGACTCTGGGGCTTGCGCTCTTACTGTGCTACCTAGCTGCCCCGCTCCCCACTATTTCTGACATTCGATGAATCTGTTTTCAGTCCCATCCTTTCCCTTCCGTGTCTGAAATGAACCTTCCTAAGTAAGGAATGTATTTTATGCTGCTTTCTTTTTGGTCCTGGAGCTTAGAGATTAATGAATATTCTGGGAGGTTTTACTTTTTAAATAGGAATTTTCAAGGGCAGCATGGAATTTTTCCTGCTAGAAATGGGAGAAATAAGCAATATTTCCTTCTAGAAATATTACCCCATTTCGAATTAGTTCTTGGTCTCTTTTACCTTTTTCTAGCCCTTCAGTTAAGTTCATCCAAAATTCCCACCATCTTGATATGCTTTTCACACACACTTCATGCATGTGTTAACTTTGCATTCATTTATTCAGTGGTGTTTGGTGAAAGTCCTACCTTGGACATTCCCATCAGCTTGATGGTTCCTTCTAATGCTAGTCCCCAATAGTCCATTCCTGGGATGCAGCCTAAAATTCATGAATTTTGTTCAAAAAGCCCATTTCCTTTAAAATATAATGAAAGCTCTCATTTAGGACCAGATTTAGAGCTAGAAGGATCCAAAGAAGCCATCTAGTTCAATGTTCTCATTTTTCAGATCCTTGGACTATTGGGGACTAGCATTAGAATCCCAGCTGTAAAAGAGGGAAGAATTCTGAGACCATCTAATGTTTGTCTCAGACACAAGGGAGTTGGAATACCTCCTCTAAAACAGGTAGAGTGATGATTTACTGAGAAAGGATAGTAATTCTTGTGAGCAGGCAAGGCTGTGAAAGCTGAGCCAGGCCTTAAAACCTGGGAAGATGATCAGTGGTGTAGGCCTGTAACTCATGCCCTTTGAGGGGAACTTTTTTGCTGGAGACTGAACCTTGCATATTGCCTCTGTAGCTCCAAGTGAATGTTCATGCACCTCCTTGCCCTCTTAAACTGTCGACATTGCTCTGTCCTACACTCTACAGAAGTCCCATACATAGTACCGACATTTTGTCCTGAAAAAGTCATAGTCGGGGGTGGTGGGAGTTGGCTGCTGATTCATTAGGGGAAGAAAAACAGTCCAGAATATAAATGGGTCAAGTAGTTTTTCTCCAGGCTTTTCCCAGTCCCCATTCTCATGATGATTCTCATTCTTCCCACATCCTGAAATTCCAGCTGTGGAATAACATTTTACTAGACAGTCATGACCAGTTAGGTACCCACCCAATAACAGCCACAGGGGGGGTCTTTGTGTCAGTCTTCAGTTCTGGCTCTTAAATATGGAAGGGACCTCTTCATTGAGGGTGGACACAACTTTCACATTCCACATAAATCAGAACTTCCAAAATACATTGACTTGTCCAATGTCATACAGGTAACACCCATTCCAGTTCTCTGTAATGAAAAGATTGGAGCAGGTAACTAGAAAATACACAATAGTGAGAGTGTAAGAGTCAGGGGAGGTCTTCAGAAAAGAAGCTTTGTGACTGCCTTAGACTTGCAAAGGTTGGGAGAGAACTTCAGGTCAAAGGAAGAATTTGTAGGCAGGTGCATTGGCTAATTTTAGAAAACCAAGGTTCAGTTCCCAGCCTTAGCATGTTACTTGTGTCACTGGAACTTCCCTATATAAGTGCATGTCATTTGATGTCATTAAATTATTGCCAGCTACTGTACCCAGGGATAGCAGGTCATTATGATATTCCCTGTAAGGGAGTAATGAATGCTAGGATAAGGAAGGGAATAGTTCGTGAAGGTTTAAATATCAAAATGGAGGAGCATATGTAGAGACAGTTAATGGGGTCCCCTGTAGTCTATTCAGGGGTGATATGGGGCTGACATTCTGGAAAATCACTAAGCAGATATTGAGACATTAGGATGATGGAATACCAATTAAAAGAAGTTATTGTAATAAGCCAGGTCTCTTCCAACTTTAAATTTGAATGTCTGAGCAAAGGTGGAAAGGGGGGCAGTGTGTTTGGTGAAAGGGGTGTTGGCTATCAATTCGGATTTGCTAGAGAACAAGGGAGTGAATAAAGCATTTGTCAAACACCTACTGTGTGCCAGCTCCTTAAGCTCAAAGCAAAAATGAACCTAGTATATAAATGAACAAGGATTGTGCTTTTGTTCTATGAATAGCTACATATGTGATGCTGGATATAAAGATTAACGGAACAAGTGGTCCCTTTCCTCAAACCATAGGTTATCCAGTTGAACTGGGAGAATAAAAGTAGATTAGAGAGAATTTCAAACTTTCAATTTTATCAGCACAGCAACTGGCACATAGAAAGTCCTTAAATATTTTTTTACCAAATAAGGGCTAAATCTTATGCAGGACACATGTGTGCATGTCACAATGTAAGCAAACATACATAGCAGGCAATTCTGTTTTTTTGTTCAGTCATTTTAGTCTTGTCAGTCCCATCGTGACCTGATCTGGGGTTTTTCTTGAAGATACTGAAGCAGTTTGCCATTTCTCCAGTGGATTAGGGCAAACAGCTTAAGTGACTTACCCAGGGTCATATAGATGGTAAGTGTCTGAAGAGGAATTTGAATTACAAGTCTTCCTGACTCCAGTGTTCACTGAGCCACCTAGCTGCCCCAAATAACAATAGACCTATGTACAGAATAACAGCTAGCTTTATGTGTGAAGATAAAACTTCCATAGAGGTGAATTACATCCATGATTTCTGTCTAACCCAGAAACTTATGTAGACAAAAGCAGATTTAAAGCATGTAATAGTTAATGTGCCTTATTGAACGTGTAATTACATGTAGACATATTTACTTATGTATGTCTATTGTTTACTTACCTAAGCAAACCCCTTTGTGTACCCCAAATGTGTACACTGGCTTGGTCAATATCAGTTTACTGAGCTTTCCTGTGATGAGCTTTCTTTACTTTTTTTTTTTTTGCCTTTTGTATGGCAATTGGGGTTAAGTAACTTGCCCAAGGTTACACAGCTAGTAAAAAACAGTCTTTAATTTTTAAAAATAATTTTTGAGCTAAAAATTCCTTTTCTTTTTGAGAAGGCAAGTACTTTGGATTATATACTTGTACAAGTCACACAAAACATTTCCATATTAGCCATGCTGGAAAAGAATACAAGCTGGGGAAAAAACCCAGCAGGAAAAATAAAGTTTAAAAAGTGCTTTGATTTACATTCAGATTCTTTATCAGTTCTTTGTCTGGAGGTGCATAGCCTATTTGGTCATAAGTACTTCAAACTTGTCTTGTGCTATTGTATTGCTAATATAGCTAGCATGGTATTTGGCACATAGGGGTTTGTTGACTGAAATTGTCTTATTGAGGCATTCTTTCAGCTCTCTTTGATTCAGTCTTAATTAAGTGTTCATCAGTCTCATCTACCTCTGGGAGTCAACAAGTATGTATATGGGCAGTTAAGTGCCATAGGGCAACTAGGTGTCTAAATGGAGTGCCTGGCTTGGAGTCAGGAAGATCTGAGTTCATATTTGACCTCAGACACTTGCTGTAACTGTGACCCTGGGCAAGTCACTTAACTCTGTTAGCCTGTTTCTTTATCTGTCAAAAAGCTGGAGAAGAAAACATCAAACCATTCTAGGATCTTTGCCAAGAAAATCCAAACTTGTCAAGTTTGTATTAAGTGCCAACTGTGCCAGGCACGGGGGATACAGAAAAAGGCAAAAGACAGTCCCTGTCTTCAAGGAACTCAGTCTGTTGGAGGAGACAAGCCAACAAGTATGTACAAACAAGCTCTGTGTAGTATAAATAGAAAATAATTTTAACAGAGGATACTAGAATTAAGGGTTGGGAAAGCCTTCCTGTAGAAGATAGGATTTTAGTTGGTACTTTTGGGAGAACATTTCCAGTGTGGGGGACAGAGTGAAAATGCTCAGTCTTAAGGGGAGCATCTAAAAAGTAAAGATCAGGAGGCCAGTGTCCCTGGATTCAAGAGGAGGGTGTAAATGTAAGAATACAGAAAAGGAGGCGTCAATTATGAAGGGCTTTGAATGCTAAACAGGACTTTTTATTTGATCCTGGGGGTAGTTAGGAGCCACTGCATGGGGGAGGTAATATGGTCAGATCAGTGCTTTAGGAAAATCACTTTGGTGACTGGATGGACTTGAGGCAGCCAGGTATCCCAGCAGCTGCTAGCAATAGTCTAGGCATGAGGTGAGAGAGTCTGCATTAGAATGACTGCAACATCAGAGGAGAGAAGGGGGCATGTTGGAGAGATGCTGCTGAAGTGAAATTAGTAAGTTTTGGTGACAGATTGGCTGTGAATGGGGGGAGGATGGAGAGTTCGTTATACTGGAGACTTAGGTTTCCACCCTGGGGGACTCTGGAAAGAGAGTTACCCAAAAAAAGAAGTGGGGAAGGGGCGGCCAGGTAACACAGCAAGTAAGAGCACTGGCCCCAGTGTCGGGATGACCTGGGGATCAAATCTGGGCTCAGATATTTAGCACCCACCCAGAAACACCTGGCTGTGTAAACTTGAGCAAGTTAACCCCAATTGCTTAAAAAAAAAGTGGGGAAAATACTGAATTCAATTTTGGACATGTTGAGTTAAAGATGTCTACAAATATCCATTTTGAGATGTCTGAAAGGCAGTCAGTTGGAGATGCAGAAAGTTTGGGGCAGAAAAGGTAGATCTGAGAATCATCAATATAAAGATAGATTTATGGGAGCTCATGAGATTGCCAGGTAACACAGGTAGAAGAAAGGGGAGCCCAGGAAAGAACCCTCTGGGGCACTTAGGGTTAGAGGGCATGACCTGGATCATGGAGGGTCCAGAAAAGGAGAACAGAGAGGGGATGGTCAGAGAGAAGAACCAAGAGTGCCTGAAATGAGAATACCAGGGAGGAAAGAATGATCAAGTGTGTCAAAGACTGCATAATTAGCATTGAGGAACAGCCAAGTAATTCATCTATAGACAACAAGTGGTTATAGTTGTTGTCTTTTTTTTTTTCTTTTTGGAGGAGAGAAAGCAGGGCAATTGGGGTTAAGTGATTTGCCCAAGGTCACACAGCTAGTAAGTGTTAAGTGTCTGAGGCAAATTTGAACTCAGGTCCTCCTGACTCAGGCCCAGAGCTTTATTCCCTGTGCCACCTCGCGGCTCCTACAGTTATTGTCTTTATGGGACCTCTATCAGTTTTTTGGATTATTTTGTAAATGGGGAAGCTGTTCATTGTTCAGTCTAGAGCTAGGTATGGGATAGCTTTCCACCAATCTGCTAACTTGTATGTTCCATGAACACCAACATTTCTTAGCAAAACCTTTTTTTTTATTGAAGGTCTTAGCAATATATTCTGACATCATACTGTCAGTTATCATGCTGTTACTGAATTTTCTGTTCAAACCCACTTTGGAAAAGGGAGTGACCCATGTCTGACCTTCTAGCATTGTTAACCAAATTTTCTAGTCTAAGCCAAAAAAAAAAAAAATACTGATACATTTGCCTAGAAAGACCTAAGTCCAAGATTCTGTCTCTGACCTCTGAAGTTTCAAACGAAAACAAAAGTGAAATACACTTATCTTTTGTTTACTGTTAACCTTCCACAAGAGAAACAGGGCTCCAAGTAAATGCCACAGTTTTAAATCTCTTCTGTCCCAGGGAGGGAAATGTTATTATCTCTCTCTGACACAATTGCACAGTGATACAGCCTAGTAACTAGAAATATAATGGTTAACTACATTTATGATACTTAAAGAAAAGAAAAAGTAAACAGAAAAGCTTAAAAAGCAAACAAATTTGAAAAAATGAAATTTAGGAAACAGGTACAGGCTTTTCAAGGAAAGGAGAAGCAAAAGAGAAGAGGGCAGGGGGGAGGGGAGGGATTAGCCACCAGCCTTGGGTCTGGCCCTGAGTGAGCCCTTCAAAAACAGGATTTGCCCAAACATGCCTTGTGGCCTTGGAGTCTGGTGTTGGCAACCTCATTGCCATATCTCTATTCCTGCTTCCATGGTGATTGCTCTCCATGCCTTTTGCTTTCTTGGTCTCCAACCAAGACTGTTTGGGCTGATTCCTCCTATGCATGTTTGTTTACTTTCCTGGTTCTCTGTCTCATATCTCCTTCAGGGTGAGAGGCAAGTTATCTTAGCCCCTTTCTGACAGTCTTTTTTGTTCAGGGCAAAATTCCAGAAGATGGAGTATGAAGGGGATGCTGACTTTGTGCCAGTGGACCTTATTTCTAATGTTCTGTTACAAGGCCAAAATTTCACTTTATCTCTTATCCCATCAGGTATCTCCTGGGTATGTATGAAAATCATACAGGATTCTTTGGAAGATGTTTAAAAATGTAGATAATATTGTTTGAAAACTCTGATTAATAACAACAAGCAAAGTATGAAATAGGGAAACATTTGCCAAGAGTTATTTGCACAGTCATGAAGGAAGTCCAACATAGAGTCCAAATGGGAAAGGGATTTCCATTGTCAAGCTCCTTCACATTCTCCTTTTGTGGATGACATTGCACCAATGGCATAAAGCCCTGGAACTGGCTGAGCCTCCTAATTGAGATCCATAATTTCTCAAGAACTCATTCAATCTTAACTGTCCACACTGGAAAAAAAATGGATGAAGAATGTCCGTTGTGCAGACTATGAATAGACATTGTACAGCAATTGAATAGACAACCCAGAGATTTGATGCCTTTCATACATATGTATGGGATGGACACCAAGGAAGGACTGTGAGTTGATTGTGAATGAATCCTAGAAATGAATCCTAGACAGGAAGAGTAAAGCAAGTTGGAGAGCTGTTCAGTACTCCTAATGACCTCAAACTTCTTTGTCAAAGAAACATGCCCACTTTTAAAAATTGTTGTTATTTCCTTGATCTTGTCTGTGTGACCCTGGGCGAGTCTTTTAATCTCCTAGCTTCACCACAAACAACTCTACAAGACGATACATTTCATGGAGGCTATGTGAAGCATGAATTGCAGTAGCCCAAAGGGCAACGGGAAGGTCCATGGTGGGCAAGAATAGAATGCAAGAATTGCCCAGGAGCTCCAGCCATGCATTGCCAACTCCCTATTGGGTATTTTAAAATGAATATTCCACATACCTCTCAAAAAATGTCCCAATATGAAAGTGTTCATTCCTGCAAAACCCTGAACTTAGCTATTTCTATTGAGGGCCCCACTATCTCTGTGGTCACCCACTTTGTAATCTCAGTGTCCTCCTTGATTCCTCACTTTTATTCCATACGTCCGATCAGTTGTGTAGTTTCCTCCTTTCTCTCCTTTCTCTCCGCTCACCTATCAGCCTAGTTCGAGTCTGCCCTTCTCACCTGGATTATTGAAATAACATCCTAACTGGTTCCTCTGACTCAAGTCTTTCCACTCCATTTCATTCTTTTCACAGTTGTCTGTGTGCGTAAAGCCTAAGTCTGATCATGTAGTTTCTATTCTCGATATACTCCAGTGGTTCTATATTGCCTCTAGGAGCAAATCTTTTCATGCCTTTCACACCACCCTTCCCCAGCTCTCTCAGTTGAATCTCCTGCATCTTATATTCCTGAGAAAATGGAGGTCATTCTCTATGAGCAGGTCCCTCTTCCATTCTCATCTTTCAGTCCCTTGATAGTGTAATATCCCTTCTAGGCTACTGCCCAAACTTGTATTTTCACTCACGAGTTGAGGACACCTACTACTACTCAGGGTTCTAAGGAATTTAGGGTCTGGAAGTGTCTGGAATTTCTACTCCTGTTTTTCATGAGCCCCCACCAGTGTGCTTCTTAGTCATTATCAGCCAGACTTCATTAGTTTTTAGAAAGGATATTTGCTAAGCAGATATAACAAAGGCAGCTGTTACAAAACATTCCCTTTAAACTCGGGCATGTTCTCTCCTTGAATATACAGGAAACCTGGTCGGACTGGGCTCAGATTTATACAAGATGGTAGTAGGATCTGTTTGCAGGGAACATGTACAGCAACGGGTAACATAGTTATTAACTAGGCACTATAGATTTTTTTCTCTGTAGAGTTCTCATAAAAGTTCTCTGTAGGTGTCGCTCTCTAATGGGCTGGATCCAGTCCATAGCTTTGCTATGTATCCCTTCCCTCCGAAGGTTCACATTCTGTAATGCTGTTTCTTCAGTGTACCTCATTTGTTCTCATTGTAACTTGACTTCCAACTTAGATATGTTGCAGCTTACAAAGTTGCAAACTGGGCCAGAAGCGCAGGGAAGGGGGGTCGCTGCGGTTTCCTGCTTCAACAGTGCTTGAACGGAGCCCGCTGCTCGATTCCCGGCCGGAGCCGCCCTTAGCCACCTCTCCACCTTCACCTCCACTAACCAACACTTCTTCCGTCCTACCGTTGAGCAGCAGCCGCCCGCTCAGCCGCCCCCGGCCGTCGCCGCCGCCGCCGCCTCCTCCTCCTCCGCCGCCATGACCACCTCGTCCCCCTCTCAGGTGCGGCAGAACTACCACCAGGACCCGGAGGCCGCCTTCAACCGGCAGATCAACCTGGAGCTCTACGCCTCCTATGTCTACCTGTCCATGTCATACTGCGACGTGTATGTCCACCGCGACGACGTGGCGCTCAAGAACTTCGCCAAGTACTTCCTGCACCAGTCGCACGAGGAGCGCAAGCACGCCGAGAAGCTGATGAAGCTGCAGAACCAGCGCGGGGCCGCATCTTCCTGCAGGACATCAAGAAACCCGACCGCGCCGACTGGGAGAGCGGGCTGAACGCCATGGAGTGTGCTCTGCACTTGGAAAAAAACGTCAATCAGTCGTTACTGGAATTGCACAAGCTGGCAACTGACAAGAATGACCCCCACTTATGTGATTTCATCGAAACCCACTACCTGGACGAACAGGTCAAGTCCATCAAACGGCTGGGTGATCACGTAACCAACCTGCGCAAGATGGGGGCCCCCGATTCTGGCATGGCGGAATATCTTTTTGACAAGCACACCCTTGGAGACAGTGACAACGAGAGCTAAGCCACACCTGGTTTCCCCCACACCTGGGAACTGTGGGCGCCACTCCTACTGTCTTTCAGTGCATGCATATTTTGGTTATCTGACCTTTTCATAATCTGTACCAAAAAACTACCACCATTTACATCCCAATAAAGTGACTTGGTACTGATGAAAAAAAAAAAACAAAGTTGCAAACTGGTCAGTTGGATATAGGTCAGGAGAAAGAGAAAAACCGTCTTATTCTCTATGCCAAGAGAATGCCATTTCCTTTCAGGAGTCCTTCACTGCTGGATTCCACCACCCCTACACTGACTAAACTGGCTTGTTCTTTTACATGGAGCCCAATGGTGTGTCTGATTCTTTTTAGCTAATTAGGAGGTTTCTTATGCACTGTTATCTGTCTTTATTGAATGATCCTTGTACTTTATTCCTTTCAAATTTATTAAAGACAGGTTCTAATTCAGTTTGCATTTTTGATTGATTCAGTAGAGCTGCTTGGGCCTTAATTTACATTATTTAGGGGTGGTCTAGGATCCCCCATTCTTACATCATCACACACTAACTCTTTCTTTACTCCAATCTCTGATGAAAAATTAGTGGCTGTTCTTGTTTAGACCAATCCCTTTAAATTTACCCTTGCTCACATTAAATTTTTTTTGCTTTTTGGAGGGCAATTTGGGTTAAGTGACTTGCCCAAGGTCACATGGCTAGTTTTTGTGTTAAGTGTCTGAGGCCAGATTTGAACTCAGGTCCTCCTGACTCCAGGGCCAGCGCTCTATTCACTGTGCCACCTAACCACCCCTAACATTCCTTTCTTACTTCTCCAGCAGATTGTCATATTTGCCCACTTCTAGTCTTTATTATCTCCTTAGCTGCTTGCTCTCTTCTTTCAGCTGACAAACATGACCAAGTCTTCCCTAGCTTTAAAAAAATTCCTCACTGGATCTCTCATTTCAGATAGTTTTTATCCTTTTCCTCTCCTCCCTTTTGTTAATCAAATTCTTGGAGAAAAAAATAGTTTTCACTCATTGTCTCCACTTCCCCTTTTCTCACTCCTTCCTAAAAACTTCTGCATTCTTACCTTCCTAATTGACTCACTATCCCCCTCTTCATGGCAGTTTTTCCAAACTTTTTCATCCCTCCTCAAAACTCCCATGGCTCCACCACCCCCAACTCTTCAGGTGAGAACATTGCCTCATTTTTTTTGGTAATTTTTTTTTAATTCATCTTAAACTTTAATATAAATAAGAAAAATTATAAGAAAAAAGAAAAAATAAGAAAAAAGCCATTTCTATGTACACAGTAGAACATGAGAGGATTCTACATAAAACAAGTTTCCATTTCACAAGTTTTTTTTTTTTTCTAAGCAATTGGGGTTAAGTAACTTGCTCAAGGTTACACGGCCAGTTATTATTTCTGGGTGTGGTGCTGAGTGTCTGAGCCCGGATTTGATCCAGGACATCCCGACACTGGAGCCAGTGCTTTTACTCACTGAGCCACCTGGCCACCCCTAAAAGTTTCCATTTCAAGAAAACCTGTATAATAAATATTACACATTGTTTTCAAAGCTACCCAGCTTTTCTTTGATTCCTTGTAGGTTTTCTTTTCTTCTCTGCCATGCACTTTTTACTTTATGTTTCCCTCTCCCCTCTCCCCCCTATATTGAGGCCATTGGCCTTGAGCTCCCTTTTCTCCTCTCCTCATCTCATCACTCAGATGCTTTCTACCACTATTTCCTCCTTCACCCATGTCACACAAAGAGCGGTCCTTCTCCTTGCCAAGGCAAACCCCTATACATGTATCCTTGAGTCATTCCATCCCATCCTCAACATATTGCCCCTCTATCATCCCCATTCTTTCACTTCTCTTCAATCTTTTCCTATCCATTGGTAGTTTTCCTACAGTCTAAAAACACACCCAATTCCCCCTCATCCTTGAAAATCCCTCACTTGATCTTCCATCCCATCTGACTATTGACCTGTACCTCCTTCCTTTCATGGCTAAACTCCTTGAGAAAGCTGTCTACAAGTTGGTTCCCCCACTTCATTTTATTTTACTCTCTTCTTAATTCTCTAGTCTAGTTTCTGATTTCACCATTCAGTTGAGATAGTTCTCTCCAAATTTGGTAATCTTTTTTTTTTTTTCGCTTTTTGGAGGGCAATTGGGTTTAAGTAATTTGCCCAAGGTCACATGGCTAGGTTTTTTGTTTGTGTGTGTTAAGTGTCTGAGGCCCGATCCGATTTGATAATCTTTTAATTGCCAAGTCTAATGACCTTTAAAAAATTCTCCTTCTTCTTGACCTCTCTGAAGCCTTTGACATTGCAGTCTGGGCATCATCTTGGACTCTTCACTCTTTTTCAAACCTGTGTCCAATCTGTAGCCAAGTCCTGTTGATTCTGTCCTCATAGTAACTCTTCTATACATCCTCCTTCTCTCCTGACACTGCTACCACCCTGGTTGCAAGCCCTCATCTCCTCATACCCGAACTATTTCATTAGTCTATTGTTTTGTCTCCCTGCCTAGTTTCTCCTCACTCTGGTCCACACTCCACTCAGCTGTCGAAGTGATCTTTCTAAATGATAGGTCTGATTTTGTCATCCTTGCCCCCTATCCAATTATTATTATTGCTTTTTTTTTTGGAGGGCAATTGGGGTTAAGTGACTTGCCCAAGGTCACACGGCTAGTTTTTGTGTTAAGTGTATGAGGCTGGATTTGAACCCAGGTATTTCTGACTCCAGGGCCAGTGCTCTATGTACTGAGCCACCTAGCTGCCCCCCCTATTCAGTTATTGATCCGATAGATAGGTGGCACAGTGTATAGATCTGGAATCAGGAGGATGCTAGTTCAGATATGATCTCCAACATTTACTCATTGTGTTTCATCTGCAAAGTGAGGATTATAACAGCATGTGCCTTCCAGAACTGTGAAGATAAAATGAGAATTTGTCAATTGCTGTATAGATTAATAAGCTCCAGCAGCTCCATATTGCCTCCTGGTCTTTCAATAAAATCCCATCTTTCCATCTTTGGCTTTTAAAACCTTCATAACCCATCTTCTTCCTTGCTTTCTAGTCTTCTAACACCTTCTTATTCTTCTACTCTGTGATTCAGTGTCACTGACCTCTTTGATGTTCCCTGAATACACCTAACCATCCATTTGGGTCCCCTTTGAGAATGAAGGGCAACAGCCTTTTTCACATACTCCCCCATACCCTGAATGCCTCCTCATCTCCATCTTACCTTAACTAAATAGCTAAATTTCTACCTTTTGAAAAAAATGTCTTTCTCATCCCCCCCCCCCCAAATTATTTTCAATTTATCTTGTTTGTAAGATCTCAGTGCATTGGGAAGATTGGGAGTCAGGAAAACCTGAGTTCAAATTTGGCACATATTTGCTGTGTAGCCTTGAGTAAGTTTAACCTCTGCCTTAGTTTTCTTTCTTTCTTTCTTTTTTTTAAAGCAATTGGGGTTAAGTAACTTGCTCAAGGTTACACGGCCAGTTATTATTTCTGGGTGTGGTGCTGAGTATCTGAGCCCGTATTTGATCCAGGTCATCCCGACAATGGAGCCGGTGCTCTTACTCGCTGAGCCACCTGGCCGACCCTAAGCAATCAGGGTTAAGTAACTTGCTCAAGGTTACACAGCCAGGTGTTTCTTGGTGGGTGCTAAGTGTCTGAGCCCGGGATTCGATCTCCAGGTCTTCTCAACACTGGAGCCGGTGCTCTTACTCGCTGTGCTACCTGGCCGCCCCCTGCCTTAGTTTTCTTATGAGAATCAAATGAGATGGTATTTGTAAAATGCTTTTTAAATGCTAAAACATTTTGTAATGGGGAGGCAAGGTGGCGCAGTGAATAGAGCACTGACTCCTCCTAGAGTCAGAAGGACCTGAGTTCAAATCCAGCCTCAGACACTTAACACAAAACTAGCCATGTGATCTTGGGCAAGTCACTTAACTCCAATTGCCCCTCCAAAAAGCAAAAACATTTTGTAATGTTTTTATATATGTTTGTATATAAATATATTTATACAAATGGTAGCTATTATTACTACTGCATAATGGTTTTTATGTTATCTCCCCTATTAGACTACGAGATCCTTAAGTGCTCTATAGATGCTAGCTTCTGCTGCTCCTACTGCTACTACTACTACCACTACTACTACTACCAAACACCATCACCACTTTTCTGTACTGAACCAGTCTGGCAGGATGGTGAGGTCCAAACACCTCTTCTCAGCTTTTAAATGCATAAAATAACATGTAGAATTATAAAGGAAATTAATTATATTAAAATAGTTATCAAAATGTTTAAAAAATCGATGGACCCAGGTTCAAAAATCCCTAAATAAAATAATATGTAGAATTATAAAGGAAACTAATTATATTAAAATACAGCTATCAAATTGTTTAAAAAAATTGATGGACCCAGGTTAAAAAATCCCCACCTTGGGGAGGTAGTGCCTGGGCTGATTCTTGAAGGGAAGAAGGGGCTTTAAGAGGACAAGATAAGGAAGAATTACTTTCGAAATCAAATGGTCACATGACATATTTAGCACTGGGCCTGGCACTTAGTGGGTGCTTTGTTCCCCTCCCTTCCTTCCAGAGATCAGCACCAGGCTTTGCAAAGGTGTCGTGATGGGGAATGGGGATGCTGCCATTCACCTAACAGTCTGGGTGAATTGGGTGAAATGGAGGGTATGTGAAGATAAGGGCTATGAAATAAGACTAGAAAAATAGGTAGGAACCAATTTATGGAGGAATTTTAATGCCTGGCTGAGCATTTTATATTTTATACTGAAGGTTTTTGAGCAGAGAAATGACCTAGTCAGACATGTGCATTAAGACGCAAGGATGCAGTCTGGACTCTGGGACTCTCAGGAGCAAGAAGTCTAGAGACTGGATTAGAAAACAGATTCTGATGCCTGTCCTAACTTTCCTTTCTTCAGACACCTTCCACCCACTGGATCTCACAGATAGAGCTATCAGTAAATATTTGCTGAATAAATGTAAGGAAAGGACTACAAGTTACCAAGGCAACAACCGGCTCCCTGGTGAGAATCCTTAATGATGGGCTGTCGTGGGGGCACTTGGCTGTCAGAGATAGGAGGGATCTTAGAATGTAGTATCTAGAACAAAGAATGTCAGAGCTAGATGGACCCTTAGAACATAAGATGTCAAAGCTGGGAGGGCCCTTAGGACACAGAATGTCAGAGCTGGGAGCTGACTGAAGATGAAATTAAATAGGAATAAATTTAAAATCTTGTACTTGGATGCAAGAAATCACTGTCACAAGTATATAGGATGACAGAGGCATGGATGGGTAGCCATTGTTCTGAAAAGATTGGTGGATTTTCTATAGAAGGCAAGCTCAGTGAATCAGCAATGTAATGTAGTAGAATATATTCAATAACATCAAAGGTTAGAGTTATTAGGAACTTCTTACCATGTATTACTTTAGGTCCTCCTATTGAATGACCAGTTAAGGATAATGACCATTCTTGCGTACCTCATCAAGGACAGGCAACTTCTGCTTGCCTTGATGGACTTGGTTGCCACTGAGGTCTGAAATTCTCCGATTCCATGGATATTTTCCTTACATTTTGTTTAGACCTGCTTCTTTGCAATTCCTACACAGATTTGCCCCACCCTCTGCACCCCCCTTCCCCTCCTCCACACAAGCAGGACAATCCAATAGTCTGATCTGACAATTTAAGAGTTGGAAGGAACCTTGGTAACCATCGAGCACATCCCATACACAAAGGACTCCCCTATAGAACCTACCCAACAAGTCAGACAACTTCTGCTTTAATACCCATGAGGAGGGTGAGCCCTCTGCATCTCCAGATAACCATTTCATATGTTGGGGCTTCTCTTATTGTTGGGAAGTTTTCCCTTATATTGAACCCAAATTTCCCTCTTTGAAACTTTTACTATGGCTTATTATTTTGCCTTCTGGGGTCAAATGGTTTAGTTCCTCCTCCATATGTCAGACCTTTGAATACTTGAATTCAGCTATGATGTTCCTCCTGTGTTTTCTTTTCCCAGTTCCATTAATAGATTCTCATATGGCATGGACACAAAGCTCTTTACCAACCTGACCACCCTCCTCTGGACACTCTCTGGCTTATCCATGTCCTCCTAAAATTATGCCACCCAGAACTCAACATTATCCTCTAGAGGAAATCTAATAATGGTAGAGTATAGGGATATGATCATACCATTGTTTCTGGAAGTTACGACTCTCCAATTGCATCCCATGGTCAGAAGAATAATGTGGGATGCTTTAACTGAAAGCATTGCAAAAATTTAGATAAACTACCTACAGCATTCTCAACAACTACTTTACTGATCCTGTCAAAAAAGAAAATGAAGTCAACCTGAGTTGACCTGTTCTTGACAAATGCCGAATTTTTATAATCATTGTTTCCCCTTCTAAATTTGTTCACCATCCCTTTAATGACCTATCTTTGAATTTTCCTAGCATTAAAAGTCAAACTCAGTGGCTTTATGTTGATGGCAGAGTCTATTCTCTTTCCTTTTTTGAAAATCAGGACAGCATTTGTCATTCTCCAGTCATGTGGTACTTCTGATTTCCATTATCTTTTTTTCCCTCTGATGTCTTTAGGATTTATTGATGACGTTATCTATCTATCTATCTATCTATCTATCTATCTATCTATCTATCTAT
>NW_027185588.1:5291936-5312437 GCF_028583685.1 Petaurus breviceps papuanus | reverse complement strand
TATCTATCTATCTATCTATCTATCTATCTATCTATCTATCTATCTATCTATCTATCTATCTATTAACTATAAGTATTCAAGTCTGTTTGAATTTGCATCTGGTGACTTGAATGCACCAACAGCAGCCAGGTACTCTTTTAATCTCTGCTTAATTATTTTGTTTATCAATTCTCTGTTAGCCATATTTATTGTTATAACTCTCAGTACTTTAGGTAACTCTATAAGTTGCAGAGAAAGCATTGCCTTGCATTGGTAGGAAAGTTTTCTTTCCTGAGATTACCCTACACTGATTAAATCTTAGGTCTATGCCCTACAAAAACCAACCAACAAATCAATAAATTTAGCTTCCTTTGTCCTAGTGACAGCCCTTCAGACAAATGAAGATAACTCTCATGTCTTCACTCAGTCTCTTCTCTAGACTGAATAGCCATTGTTCCTTCAGCTTGTCTTTGCATGGTGTGATCACCAGTCTCTTTGCCATTGTGGTCACCCTCCTTTGGATGTGGTTCAGATTGTCAATCATCCTCAGGAATTTCTTCTATGCCTATGCATAGAAGAATAGACTCTTGTCTATTGGAATCATCATTTCCCATCCTGAGCCCAGAGGTGATAACAGCAATGGTTCAGGGAGAGAGAAGCTGCAGGGTCTCTGATAGTCACTGTGTCCTTCTTCCCTCCCCTCAACAGTACTCTTGGGGAGCACAACCTTACAATATTAAAGAGAACAAAGAAGTAACAAGGCCTGGGAAGGTGTACATACAGATCTGGAGTTCCTTTATGTCTCCCTTTGTCCTAGAGACAGAGACTTCTTGGTTGCCAAGCAGGGGATTGGGTGCAGAGAGTTGCTGTAATCCATCTGGGGCATTCTGTTCATCAAACAGTTGAGTGGCAGCTAAATTTGGGAGGGGAGATTGTTGGGGCATGGTGGCTTAAGGCTGACTGTCTTTGATGACCAGGAACAAAGGAGGAAAAGAGGTCAGCACCGTAGAGGGATCTGGGAAGGTGAAATAAGATAAGGACCGTAATATGAGAAGGCAAGAATGCCTCAAATACCCAGTACCTCTGATGGACTGGGATCAATAAGGCATTCAGAGTAGGAACTTGAAAGTTATTAAGTTCCTCTATTTAATCATTTGGAACCACAGTTCACACCATCCCTTTGTTTAAACTTTGCCACCTACTGGCCCAGCAGTGGTGATAATGGTAGGTGTAGCTCAGGTGTTTGCAGTTGAGTGACCTCTGGTGGCCAGTGGAAATACTGTAGCCTTTTTGGGAGGTTGCACCATGCATGACCAGAGAACTTGGTTCTAGGAGAGTGTTAGCTTGTGGATAACTCAGATATTGCAACTGTCTCCTGGATTAATAGAATGCTACATTACCTTTCTTCTTGTTGTGTAGGTTTAAGGAAGGCAATATATGAGATCAATCAATCAAGCAATCAAAAACCATCTATATGCCAAGCAGTGTGCTAAACACTAGGGATACAAAAAGAGGCCAAAGACTGTCCCTGCCCTCGAGGAGCTCACAATAATGGAAGAACTCACGACTGCAATGCCCAAGTGTCATAAGATATACATACAATCCATGAATAGCATACAAAAATATGGCACCTGGAACTGCACAGAATAATGTAGACAGTCCATCTAGGTCAGAGAATGAGAGCACTATCATCTCCTGACATCTGGATAATCAACCAGTCAATCAACACTCATTTATTAAGCATCTGCTGTATTCTAGGCACTGGGTAGGCAGATAATCCCTGCTTTCAAGGAACTGATATTCAAATAAGTCATACAACATGTTCACAGATAAGTTAATAGGTGATACATTTAAAAATATACAATGATTAGAGGGGTCTCTAACAACCTGGGGAATCTGGAAAGGCCCCTCAAAGGAGACAGAGCTTGAGCTGAGCCTTGAAGGGACAGCATTCCAGGCAAGGAGGATAGGGAATAAGAAAAGGGCTATCATACCTCTCCTTGCAGTCTATAACTACAGCTACCATTTATATGCTGCTTTCAGGTTTCCAAAAGTACTTTTACTAATACCTCACTTGATCCTCACAATAGCCTTGGAAGATAATTGCTTTGATTATTCTTCTTTTACAGATGAGATAACTGAGGCAGGCAGTTAAGGGACTTCTACCAGGTCCCACAGCTAGTAAGCTTAAAATTGGATTTGAACTCATGTCTTCTCACCCCCGGGATCAGCTTTCTGTCTACTGCACCGCCTAGCTGCCTTTAATATCAACCCATCTCTTTTGGTTGCCATGTTGTACTTTTGCCTGTGATTTTTTTTTTCTTTCCCTCCTAATTATCTGGTCTCTTCCCTTTCTTAAGATATCTTAAAAGTCCATCTTTAATGGTTTTTCACAGTGTTAAGTGTCTAAGGCCGGAATGAAACTCAGGTCCTCCTAACTCTGGGGCCAGCACTTTACTCACTGTGCCACCTAGCTGCCCCTAGAGCCATATAATTTAAGCCTCAGAATATTGAGAGCTAGTCCCAGCCAGACCTAGTCCATCATTACAGACAAATCCTGAATGTTCATGATATAATTTTTTTCAATGAACAAAAATCTATTTTCTCTTCCTCCCACTTCCCTTCTCCCTCATTGGAAAAAGAAAACAAAATTCTTGTAACACATATGGATGGTTAAGCTAAACAAATTCCTGCATTGGCCACATCCTAAAAAAGAATGTACGTCTCAATAGGCACTCTCTGTCCACCACTTGTCTATCAGGAGTTGGGAAGCATGTTTCCTCTTTGGCCCTCTGGAAGCATTAGTTCACTTAATATAGCTTAGAGAAATGGGAGTAATCAAGGGAGCCCTCTCAGCAAACTTCCAGCCTAAGGCCTGTGGGTACTAACCTCATGGAGTATTGAGTCTGAGTGTGCACTTCTGATACTTCTGGTGACACATGTGCCCTGGCCCTGTGTCCTTCGTGTAGGGCATTTGTGGTTAGTGCCCAGGGGGCATGGTGAGAATATTCCAAAGAGGATGAGAAACCATCCACTCAGTGAGCTTACAAGGAAAAACGACTCTCCTCTCTCTCCCTTCTTTCTTTCTTTCCTTTCTTCCTTCTTTCT
This sequence comes from Petaurus breviceps papuanus, assembly GCF_028583685.1. Lineage (NCBI taxonomy): Eukaryota > Metazoa > Chordata > Mammalia > Diprotodontia > Petauridae > Petaurus > Petaurus breviceps. The sequence goes on along the minus strand of NW_027185588.1, from coordinate 5,309,350 downwards.
CTTCCTTCCTTTTTTCTTCCTTCTTTCTTTCCTTCCTTTTTCCTCTCTCCAATCTCCCTTCCCACCTTCTTGTCCCTCCTCTCTCTTTTTTTCTCTTTCCCTCCTCTCCTCTTGCTCTTTCTTTCTCTTATCCCTTAGGCCTCAGGTGGTCTCTTCCTTGGATTTCCAGTTTGGAGAGGGAGGGTATCTTTTCCCCTCTCCCCAGCACTAACATATGTTTGCCTAGATGAACCTGAGACAGTACCGCCAGTTAATGACTGCTTCTTCTGTTTTATGAACAGCTCGTAAAACAACTCTGAGCATGGGAGAGCAGATAGTGATTGTGAGATGGATATTTCTAGCTGTGGCAAGCTACCTCAGGAACTTGAGAGTTCTACAGCTCCTGGATCCAGGGGCCTGCTGGCAAGTCCTAGATGCTTCCTGCTGCTACCCCTTTCTCGGGGATGTCCACTTCCAGGAGGAGGAGCCACACACAAATGGAAGATAGGGACCTGAGTGAATTACTTGGACAGTGCTATGTTGGGTGAAATCTGTATGGCAGTCTAAAAAGACTCCCAGGAGAGAGTAATGGAAGTGATGGGTCTTTTGTCTTCTATATCTCATGATTCCTGTGAGGGTTCCCATGAGCCCTTTGTGATGGGTTACTGTAGGAAAAACTGGGTTAAGAGACCAATAAGACGTCTGACTAGACATTTTCTCCGATCCTCACACCTCTCAAACCTCTCCAAAATGGGAATTATATGATAAAGCAGTTTCAGCTGTCTCCATGTTCTGGGATACCAAGAATGCAAATGAGGTAATAATTTAATGAACTAACAGGAAAGAAGGCTGTTTGATAGTCCCTAATAGGCTCACTCAGTGTCCCTCCCCCACTGTCCACCACACAACACTTGGGCACTGCTGCCAACCCACTCAAATCTACCCACCCTCCTCCTAGTGCCTTAAAAATCCACATGGCAGGGGCTGGGGATATTTATCCTATAAATTTATTTATATTTATCCTATAAATTGCTGGGTATAGGAGGGGGCTGAAATGACTTTGAGATCCAACTCTCAGGGAAATCACCATCAAGGGAAGGGGGAAGGTGGAAGGAATTCAGCACACACACACACACACATATATACCTTATATAGGCCAAATATTGTGCTAAGCACTTTTTACATCTCACAAAACAACACTTTTGATCTCACAAAAACCCTGTTGGGGTAGCTACAGTTATTATCCCCATTTTACAGCTAAGGAAACTGAGGCAAATAGAGGTTTTTTTTTTTTTTCAGTGAGTTGCCCAGGTTTACACAGCTGGTTGAGTATTAGAGGATGAATTAGAACTTAAGTCTTCCTGACTTCTGACTTAGTACTCTGTCCCTTGGGCCAACCAGTCAAAAAGTGAACAATAGGGTAAAATGAAGAAAAAAACCCCTGAAATTATAAAAGATCTCAAGGAAGAAAACTCAATTAAGGACCTTGAACATTAGCAGCTAAATCAACAGGGAGAATATTAACAACAGAAGGTAATATGGTTTTCAGATCTGGGAAAACCTGCCCCCTCCCACCTTTCCAGTTTTCTTACACCTTACACCCCAACATGTGCTTTTCAGTTCAATGACACCAACGTCCTGGCTGTTCCTTTTAACTATCTCTGGCTATCTCCCATGCCTGGTATGCTCTCCTTCTTCACCTCCCTGGTTTCCTTGGCTTCCTTCAAGTTCCAGCTAAAATCCCACCCTCTGCCAAAAGCCTTTTCTGATTCCTCCTTAATCCTAATTCCTTCCCTCTGTTGACTATTTCCTATTTATCTTATATATAGCTTGTTTGCATGTTATTTACCTTGTTAGATAGTGAGCTCCTAGAGGACTTTTGCCTTTTTTTTTTTGGTATCTTGAGTGTTTAGAACATTGCCTGACACTTAATAGATGTTTATTGTTGTCATTGTTCAGCCTTCATTCTCCAAAAGGATCAAGGACATCACTATGTTTATTGACTGGCATCTGTCAATAAAATTCTCAAGGAGAATGAATCAACAGTTGATAAGCAGACCAGAGAGTATGGAAGAATGACACACTCTTCCTGAGTGGTTGAAAGGAGAAATAAGAAGTGTGAAAACAAAATGTATGGCCTGCCCGTAGAAATAATATGCAGAAGAGAAAAAACTTGAGTTCACTGGGGCAGATCTCATTAAAGAAACAAAAAAGAGAACAACTGATTGGGAATGCAAATAAATAGAGTCAAGGACAATCTGGAAGAAGAGAAGCAAAAAACAAGAACATTCAAAGAAAGCACAATTTCCATGCAAGCAAAACCCTGACTTCAAAGACAGGATGTATAGAGACAACTTAAGTCAGTCCATAAGTATTTATTAAATGCCTACTCTGCGGCCAAAATCAGTCCATAAATATTAAATGCCTACTCTGTGCCCAGCACTGGGCTAAAAGTGCTGGGATCTTTAAGATCATAGGCCTCCCAAGGATGGGTCACTGTATTTGTTAATGTACATGCTTCTTAATCTTTTGTTTCAAATATCTCTTTTGTTGTGGAGGCAGTAAATAGCTGGAATTATTTTGTACATTGAGTGCCTTTCTAGAAGAGACCTTTTAGTCTCTTTTGCTGGAACCCCAAGAATGAGCCAGCAAGTTTTAAGGGGTTTCCCCCAAAGTTCTACTCCAGTATGGGGAAAATGAGCCAGAGCAAGAGAGAAGAGCCTGATGCCTTTGCTTTGACATCAGCCTCCTTCAGAACACAAACCTGATCCAGACCTGGGGCCCCTTGCTATGATAAGAGCATTCCTCAAGGCTAAGGAAGATAGTATGATAGCATTAACTCTTTTTATTTTTGATTTTTTTTTAGCCGCCATGATGCCATTGACTCAAATTGAACTTGCGGTACACTAATACCTGCAGATCGTTTTCGAGGGAACTATTGTCTAACTATATTTCCCCATCTTGTATTTGTGAAGTTGATTTTTTTGGAAGGAAGAATGGAAGAATGCCTGCTATGTGCCAGGCATTGTACTGAGTGCTTTACATATATTATCTCATTTGATCACAAGAACCCTGGGAGGTAGGTGTTGTTATTATCCCCACTTTACAGATGAGGAAACTGAGGCAGAGATGAAGTGACTTGTCCAGGGTCACACAGCTAAGTAAGGGTCTCACACTGGATTTGAACTCAGGTCTTCCTGACTCTAGCCCCACTGCACCGCACCTAAATGTGCTTGACATTTCTCCTTATTAAATTTCAACTTATTGGGTTCAGCCAATCATACTAACCTGTTGAGTTTCTTTTGGACCTATACAGGGGCAGGGGCTATTACCTGTGAAGAAAGTGTTGCTTCCTAGTCTGGCCATAGGTCTCCTGCTAAAAGCCTCTTTCCCCAGTGGTCCTCCATCTCCATCGAGTGTTGGGTAGTGGACTGAGTACTCTGCACACATATGTAAAGTACACATATGAGTACTGGGCATGCTTTAGCATGTATTGGAGAAACATCTCTGTGTGCATGTGTACATGGGCATGCCCATGTCACTGGAACTCTTGAGGCGATGGGTTGGTAGGTGGGGATCTCCACACCCTTTGCCTCCTGCTGGAGGGGATTTGGGAGGTCAACTTAAACGTTTCTCTGAGACTGATGGGGAAAGTTGAGCCCCTCAAAGTCAAGGAGGCTGAGGAAAGGCTCTGTCCACCTGACCAGCATTGGGAATAGAAGATCCCAGGATTTCCATGCTAATCCTTGAGGTCCCAGGGCCAGGATGGAGAATGGTAAGTGAAATTTCTCTGGACACAGAATCTGGTGTTTATAAATCTTTATTTTTCACCAAACCCTGTATTGTATAGTATTTTACAATCAATGCTGGACTCTGCCTTCTAGCCCCCATGTCCCCTCACCCACCCAGACCCATGCCACCCCAGGAGCAGTGCTCCAAGTCCCGATTCCACCCGCCCCCTTCCTTCCCTCCCCACCATTCCTATTTACAGTTATTCCTTTGATATGTCCACTGTGTCCCCTCCCACTGTCAGGGGGTTTGATATCAACCCTTTCCCCCATGCCTCTACAGGCCCTAAGGGGTAGGGAGGCTAGTGGTTGAAGCAAATTCCCCTCCCTAGCCCTCTTCTTTGTCCCCTGCCCCATCTTTACCATCTCCTGGTCCCCTGGGCAACAGGTCTTCCCACAGCATGAATGCTTGGCTCTGAGCCCTGAGCACCAAGAGACAGAGTCTCCCCGGGTCAGGGAGAACAAGCCAGTGGATAGTGACAACTGGGATCCAGGCCACTGGGGCGGGCTCTTAGTCCTTAAAGCGGCGGCCAGCTGGGATCTTCTTGTAGTAACTCTCAGCCTCAGCTTCTCCGTGCCCATCCCTTTCAGACAGGGCTAGGCTGCCAGGTTTGCGCCGAAGGGTAGACTCCCTGCTGGCGGGTCCCAGCGCCCCTTCGCCTGGGGTCGGCATCCCCTCGCCTGTGGCCAGGTTGACGGTGGCCACGCCGGTGAAACGTGGTGGTTCATCCTGGTCCATGTCACTGATGGAAGATCCTGGGGATACACCAGGGGCCTTGCTGGCCCGGAAGCTGCCCCCAGCCCGGTAATCACGGCCTGCCAGCTCCCCCAGCTCATAGGTATCACTCCCAAGCTCAGCACCTTTGGCCCCAGCAGCTGCCTTCCATTCCCAGGGCCCGTTGCCAGAGGAGAGGTGCACGACGGGGTGATGGGGGGCGTGTGCATCAATGGTGACTATGCTGCCACTGTCACGCTCGGAGGGCGAGCGGTATTGGGAGGAGTCAGAGCTGGCGCTGGAGGATGAAGCTGTTTCAGCTGCTTTTGGGCCTGGTGGACCCCCAGGTCCCATGCCTGGTGCCTTGGACATAGCAATGACCTGCAGGAGCCGGGGCGGGTTGGCCACACGTGGTGGGGCTGTGACAGAGGCTCCCCCTTTCTCGGCCATCATGAGCCACTTGGCCCGCACGGCTGAGCTGCTCTTGGGGGAGAGGCTAGCACTTGCTGGGCTACTGGACGTGGCCTGACTCTCCTCAGGGATATGCACTAATGGGGGGGCACCAGCCCGTGGTGGCAGGAGCACCCGGGGCCCTAGCCCTGCCCTCTCAGCCCCAGCCCGGGCCTGCACGGTCGGGTACAAGGAAGGTGGGATGGGGCCTCCCTCCTCCTCCTCTTCCTCTTCTTCCTCTTCTTCCTCCTCCTCTTCCTCTTCTTCCTCAGCCATGGGCTCTGAAGCCCCTCGGAGATGGCCTGGTCCGACCTCCTCAGCCAGAGCCAGGGCCCGGCCCCCCTCCAGTGACTTTTGTTTCCATTCCGTGATGAGCTGCTTGGAGCGGGAGGCATCCAGGGGCACGTGGATGGTCATGTGGCGCCTGGCAGGGTCATCCAGGGACGGGGTGTTGACCCGAGGCAGGGTATTGCTGAAGGTGACCATGTTCTCTTTGCCCATGGGGCTCCGAGGGGCCAGGAGGTCCACATCGACGCTGGCTCTCTTGAGACTGCCCAGCGATGTCTTCTCTCGCGGCACAGGCCGAGGCATGCCTTCTAGTCGGGTCTGTGGTGTCAGCTCATCTGTGCTGACCGACTTGTTCTGGTGGTAGACTGAGTCATGGCCTCTCTGGGTCAGGGCCCGTAGGGCATCCTTGGCTGGTGGTGGGGCTGGGGGCTTCTCCAGAGGTGCCTGGAAGTTACCCACTGCATGGCAGGCCTGTGGAATATGGGGCAAATGCCAAATTTGGGGGGCTCCCTGAGGTCAGGAACTATGTCCCTACCTCAGACCAGGGGCTCCCTCAGGGTAGGCTCGTGTCTTCCCCTCAGACCAGGTGGAGCTCTCTGAAGTCTGAGCTGCATGTCTCAGGACTCTATGAGAGCAGGACCACGTCTCCTCCTTCTCCTTCCCAGCCCTTCTTCCCAGACTCACCAGATAGGCAGCGATGCCAGCGCCTATGAGGAATCCACTATAAACGTCACTGGGGTGGCTTCGGTGCTGTGTGATCTGGGTAAGGCCACAGACCCCCGCAGCAATAGCAAAGGCAAAGACCAGGATAGGTTTGAGCAGTTTGGTGCTATCTGAGATGATGGAGTTAAAGTACATCTGTGTGGAGAGATACTTGTCAGAGCCAGCCCTCCAGAAGCCTTGGGGGCAGGCCCATGAGCCATGCATGGGGAGACCCCCTGGACCCTCATTCCCAGATTTGTACGCCTGTATACCCTACATGCAGAGGATGCTGACAGGGGTCAGAAGGCTGGGAGGATTGGGGGGAGGTTGGGCTGGTGGGTCCCTTTGGAAGGGGGGCGGCACATAGGTGCTGGGGGAGAATACGAGGCTTCATGCGGACATCCCCGATACCAGGAGACTCACTCACCGACACATAGACAGCTGCGAAAGCGGAGAGGGTGGCATGCTGGGATGGGAAGGTCTTCCTGCCAAGTGAGTCAGTACCCACATCAGGCTCCCATACTCCCCCTTCCCCAATATCTATATCTGTAACCTGAAGAGATTGACCCACGTGGCCTTGGAAGCTCCTTCCAGTCTGAAATCTAAGATCTCATGATCTGCAGAGTCTTGGATGGCAAGTCAAGAGCCATGAGTTCTAGTTCTGACTCTGCCCTGACTCCCTGTGAGCTCAGTGAAGCACCTTAGCCTTTCCAAACTAGGCTTGCATATCTCTACGGACCTTCCTAGCTTTAGAAAGACCATTCCGAAACAAAATGTCTGAGCTAGAGGAGACCTATGTTCCATCTGGGTCAGACCTTCTGAAATAACAGGAAAGAGGCCTAGGGGGTGAAGTGATTTGCCCAAGGTCAGCCAGGCAGCCAAGTGGCAGAAACAGGCTCCGAATCCTGGTCCTCTGATTGCAAATTTAGAAAATCCCGCTGCCCCCTCCCATTTTCCTTGTGCTTCGATGCCATAAGGTGCAGCGGAAGGAACACTGGGTTTGGAGTCAGAAGGCCTGGATTCCAGTTCTGACACTGGTACTTAGCACTCGTGTGACTCCAGGCAAGCCACGTCACTGTCCCCAAAGGCCCCTTTTGGCTCTGATATTCTATTTTCAAAGGCTCCTTCTTGCTCTAAATCTACATTCTATAGGATGCAGGACTCCATGTCTTTAGGGACTGGTTCAGAGCTGCACAGCTAAAACGTTTCAGATCTTCTCAGCCCCTGGACCAGCTCTATATTCCCTTTGCCAAGCTCTCTCTTAAAACCTGGGATTTCAAAATAAATATACACAGGGTAGGTTAGGTTTATACCCTCTGCCAGGAGGTAAGGTCCAATCAAATGAAATTTAAAGTCAGGCAGTACTGACTCCCTGCTCTTGGGGCACAGATGGCCCCTGGCTCTCAGCCCCACCCCAGGGCAGCAGCTCACCTGGCAGAGAGGATGGCATGGGCATCCTGGCCGGAACAGATGTCCTGGGTGATGTAAGGGTTGGCATCACAGGAGATGCCTAGCAAAGTATAATTGGGCTTGCAGACCGTCAAGAAGAAGGGGGCGTGGTAGCCCGTGGCCAACTGGATGATGTCAGTGACCAGGGCTGTGGCACACAGACCAAAAACATGGACGCCTGGGGAAGGAGGAGGAAGGGTCAGAGGGGCTGTGTGTGAATCCCACATTGTCCCAAGAAGCTGCTCCATGCCCATGCAGACCCAGGAGGAAGGAGTTAAATGGGAAAAGGGAGAAAAGTTACAGGAATGTGGGCATGGCCCAACCAAGGGCCATCGAAAGTCTAGCGTGACACAGTATGTGCGAGGGTGCCTCTCCTAGAGGTGATAGGAAGGGAAGGAGGGAATAAGCATTTATTATGCCAGGTACTGTGATGGCTCTTTACAAAAATTATCTCTTCTGATTCCTACAACAACCTTGGGAGGTAGGGGTGGGAAGAAGCAGCTAGAGGGGCCTTTGGGAAGAGGACTAGTTACTATGGAATCTGGAGGGCAATCTCAGAGTACGGGATGTAGTCTGTCTGGCAGGAGACGAGGGCTAGCTCTGGCTTCTCTCAGCAGGGGTTCCTCTGCCTGTGTCCTCACCTACAAAACGGACGGTCCGGCGCAGGAAAGAGTTGAAATTGCAGCCTCCAGCATTGATGCTGCCCTCGGCACTGGTGCGGCCCTTCAGCTTGGACTGGAGACAGTACACGATGCCTTCCCCAACCATGATCTACACCAGGGAGGGGATAGGAGCAAGTCTCAGCTGGCAGGCTCTTCCCAAGCCCTTCCCGAGATCTGAGACCTACCATTGGGTCGCACCAGGTGTGAGGAAAGGGAATGTCACCCTCAGTAAGGCCCGTCCTCTCCAGCCTAATATCCTTAGGTGAAAAAAAATTGTTTTCTCCTTTCTCAAATTTTCCCAGAGCACTTTGTCTGGATCTTTCCTGGTTTGTGAACATAAGGAACCCTGCACCTCCTCCCCTCTCCTCATTCCCCCCTCCCATTGGGGGTTGGGTTAAAAAAATCTTTTTTTTCTATCTTTTTATTTTTATTTTTCTATTCCAATCACTTAAAATGGTTGTACATCTCATTGTACATCCCGCATCTAGCAGGCACTATGGTTAAGTTATGTTGTTGGCTCTCTAAAAGGAAGATTCAGTTCAATGATTCCTAAGTTTTTTTTTGTCTTTTACCAGCTCTGATATTCTATGCTCTAAGGACTTTGTCAGCTTTGAAATTCTATGTCCTCCGTTCTACAGCCCTTCTCAGATTTGAATTCTGTGTATGGTGTTCTAAGGTCCCAAACTTTGACATTCTGTGTTCAGAAGTTCCTTCCAATTCTGACATTCTGCATCCTAAGGGCTCTCCCATCTTTGACATTCTTCATTCTATGGCCCCTCTCAGTTGTAAAATTCAACGTACTATATTCTAAGGTCCCTTCTAGCTCTGACGTTCTATGTCCTGAAGTCTACTGAAGCTTTAATATTTTATGTTCTATGTCACAAGGTTCTGTCTAGCTCTGAGATTCTACCGGGGGGTGGGGGGATCCTGCAGCCTCCAGGCCACATGTAGCCCTCTAGGTCCTCAAGTGGGCATCCCACTTGAGGGCTGTAAGGTCTCTCCAGTTCTGATATTCTCTCCTCCAAGATCTGATTTCTATTAGTCAATTAACCACCAAGGGCTCTAGGTACACTTACATGTTGCCTCCATAGGCATGTGATTCTTCCCTCTCTAGAGGGACCAGTAGGCAGTAGGGCTGGGTATTCTAGAGTGGTTGTATGAGCCAGTGTCACATATTGGAGTCAAGGGACATGTGGGTGCTAGAACTGAAGTCTCTCATGCCCAAATCCAGCTGTGCTCCAATCTCCATTCTTCCAGCCTCTGATCCTCTCACACCCACCCACTACAGGAGATCCTGAACACTCACGGAAGCAGCTGGGGCAGCAAAGGCCAGGCTTAGGAGCATGAGCAGCGGGATGAGCTCCTCACTGGTCTCCACGTAGGGCATGGACAAGGTCCGGTCGTAGCACTGGAAGCCCACCTTGGCTGGCTTGAAGAGGTCAGTCAGCTCCAGGAAATAAAGGGTCACAATGGAGGAGGCAACGATGGGGAGCTGGTAGATTGGGAAAGAGAGAGGGCTTGGTGTGGAGAAGCTCTAGCTCTCAGATCCACTCTGGCTCCTCCAGTCTCTGTCTACCAACATCCCAACCCCTTCCCCCTGCCTTTACCTTCCCCCAAGCCTCTTTCCTGATAGACATGATAGCAGATGCTATCATGAAGAACCCTACCCAGCTGTACATCTCATTAGATCTCATTTGACCCACACACAAACCTTGAGAGGTAGATAGTATTGTTTTCCTCATTTTACAGATAAGGAAACTGAGGCATAGGTTATGATTAGGTTAGGACTTGCCTAAGATCATACAGTTATTAAGTGGCTGAATCTGGATTTGAATTCAAGTCTCTAGGACTCCAGGTTGAGCAATCTATTCACTGGACCACCAGTCTGCTTCAATGACATACTATTTGTAAAGTACTTTGTAAACCTTAAAGCGCTATTTAAATGTTGGTTTTTATAATGCATGTGCCTGTAAGGCCCTATGCACCCTCCAGTCTGTACTCTCCCTCTCTGACCTTCCCAACACACGCCCTTCTATTCTTTTCAAGCTAATTTTCTCCCTGGGCTCTTTGGTGTTTACACTGGGCTCATTGGTGTTTCTTTACTTCTGGCCAAATCTGAGCTCAGAGAAGGGAAAAATTCTGGTGGTCAGGGCAGACCTCCTGAAGGAGATGGAACTGGAGCTGGCGTCATGGGTCATTGGCTCACACAGGGCAGGGGTGATCACTAAGGATGCAGCAGTCTCTAAACTGGACCCTTTCATTTTTTCCAATTGCATTAAGGATTAATTTTCACGATGAAGACCAGTAAAGTCTTAACATGTCCTTAAAGCCTGGCCTCACCTAGCCCATTCCTGTGGGCCCCATAGCTGGGGTTACTGACATCCCCACCACCCCAGACCCTAGGCAATAGGGGTGCAAGGACCTGGGTGCTATCTATCTATCTATCTATCTATCTATCTATCTATCTATCTATCTATCTATCTATCTATCTATCTATCTATCTGTCTGTCTGTCTAAAAGACTGGATTTTTTTTTTTAAGCAATCGGGGTTAAGTAACTTGCTCAAGGTTACACAGCCAGTTATTTCTGGGTGTGGTGCTAAGTATCTGAGCCAGGATTTGATCCCCAGGTCATCCCGATACTAGAGCCGGTGCTCTTACTCACTGAGCCACCTGGCCACCCCTAAGCAATTGGGGTTTAGTAACTTGCTCAAGGTTACACGGCCAGTTCTGGGTGGGTGCTAAGTGTTGGATCCCGGATTCGATCCCCAGGTCATCCCGACACTGGAGCCAGTGCTCTTACTTGCTGTGCTACCTGGCCTCCCCTAAAAGACTGGATTTTAAATCAGATTTGTGTTTGAATTTTGATCCTAATAGGACTCTGGCCATGTTACTTAGCGCCTAAGTTTCAATTTCCTCACCTGTAAAAGTGGAAGGGGGGGTTACACTCAATGACCTCTGAGGTCCTTCCCAGGTCTAAGGCCTGAGACTCTTTTACTCCATGATCTTATTGATCCAGATGCTGATTCTCTCCCCACCCCCATTCTGGCAACTGATTGGGGTACTTGTCTTGCCTCCCAGGAGCTGGTTGCCTGCCCCCATCTCTCTGAGGTTGTGGTCCTGCTCCTCTCACTTACAAGCATCCTGACAGTCTTTCTGGGGAACTGAAGGCCAAATCTTGTGGTGTGTGCCTGGCTACCCTGATGATGTCTGGCTGCCCACTGGCTGGTCTGCCTGACACTACTGTTTGTCTGGCTTCCAGGGACACTACCAGCTAGCTAAGTGCTGTGACAGATTTTCTTTCCACCTGCTGGAAAATCAGATCTTAGAGGCCTTAGAGGTGGTAGAGAACAAAAGAACTAGTGACTTGGGACACCTGGGTTCTAGTTCCAGCTCTGCCCCAAACCGTGGACCTTGGTTTCCTTCTCTGTAAGGGGGTGTAACTCTGTGTCTAAGGTCCCTTTAAGTTCTGACATTTTTTGGTCCATGTTCTAAGGGCCCTCCCAGCTCTGAGATTCTGTGTTCTAAGGTCCCTCCCACCTCTGACAGTCCATATTCTAAAGGCCCTTCCAGCTCTGACATTGTGTGTTTTAAGGTCCTTCTGAGCCCTCAAATTTGACGTTCTCTGTTCCAAAACTCCTTTTGGCTTTGACATTCCATATCTTATGCTTCAAGGCCCCCTTCTAACTGCTGTTTTGGAGGAGGAATGGCTGCCTGGGTGGGGTTGCAGTCACCCCTTCTTGGGTTGAGTCTATCAGTCCCCACGTCCCATCACCTCCACAAAGTAGAAACACGGCAGGAGTGTCATGCTGTCCTTTGGACCCTTGGCCTTCTCCTTGGCTGAAAGCATGATGTTCTGGGGGCTAGGGACAGGGCAGTCAGATCAACGCCCCAAGGCTGCACAGGAAAGAAAAGGGTGAATGTGTGGTCTCCCCTAGAGGACCCAGGATATGCATGCATGTGTGTGTGTGTTGGGGGGGGGGGACGGTCTGGTGCTGAGGGGATGGTGATGGCAGGCAGGGCAGGGCAGGGCCTGTTTCTCTGGCCCCATCCCATCTCCTGAGTAGGGGTGCCCAGTTTTTTGGGGAGGCATCTCAGAACTGGGAGGGTGAACGGACCCCAGAAAATGTTTGATTCATGCGTTCCCCGGCCCAGTTCTTGGGGGGATGGTAAGGATGATGGGAGAGGTCCTGGAACAGGGGGCTAGCTAGGAGGGGAGAGGGGGAGATTAGGGGTGGGGGGGACCAGGAATGTGAGAAGCCCCCTGACGTCCCCTGGCAGGGGGCTCTGAGGGAGCAGAGGAGCGGCAGGGGGAGGGATTGGGATGGGGGAGCAGCGCCCCATCCCGCGGATCCGCATCCTTGCGTCTCCCTACTTACCTCGGGGGCTCCGCAGGGACCAGCGGGGCCCTCCCAGTCTAGAGGCGGCGGCGGCGGCGGCAGCCGGGAGTCGGAGCCGGAGCTCGAGCCGGAGCTGGAGCCCGAGCTGGAGCCGGAGCCCGAGCCCGAGCCGGAGCGCAGACAAAGCGCCCCTCCCCGGCGCGGCCCCTCGCTCCCCGCGCCCCGCGCAGACCCGCGCAGCCGCTGCGCATCCCAGCCCCGGCGCGCCGCGGGCCTCCGGGATGGGCCCGAGAGACAGGGGCAGAGGCAGAGGCAGAGGCAGAGGCAGAGGCAGGGGCAGGCGCGGCGGGGCCGGTGGCGGCGGCTGCGGGAGCCCGGAGGAGGGGCTGCGAGCGGCGGAGGCGGCTGCGGCGCGGTCGGGGCGGGGCCAGGCTGCGAGCGCCAGGATGCTGCGGGGCGCGGGGGCCGGGGGGCTCCCTCGGGGGGTGTGGCCGAGCCGTCCCGAGCCCGGCGCCGTCCCGGCTCCCGGGCCCCGCGTCCCTGTCTGCGGACGGGGCTGCCCCTAGCTCTGGGCCCCCTCCGCGGGGCTCCCCCTGCTCCTCTGTGCCGGGGTCTTCTGGCCCCCGTCGCTCCCAGGGGCTCGTTCCTTTCCATGTCTCCTCTCCCTGGGCATCGCTCCTTGGCTTTCTGCTGGTGCTCCCAGGATCTCCCCACCCGGTGTCACCGTGTCTCCCCTCTCTCTCCCTGTCTCCCCACTATTTTCTGTGTCTCCCAGTCTCTCCTGGCTCGGTCTCTCTTCATATGTGTTTCCTTAGGATCATACGTTCATAGATTCTAGGTGCCTTAGAGGCCAGCGAGTCCAACCCCCTCATTTCACAGATAAAGGAACCCAGAACTGGAGAGGGAATCTGATTTGCCCAGAGTCACACAGAATAAGAGCCAGGGTCAGGATTTGAGCTAATGTCCCCGGACCCTCTACTAGACCCCCTCTCCGGGTCTCCCTGGATCACTGCATCCCGTGTCTATGGCTAGCTCTGTTTCTCCGTGTCCCTTCTGAGGGAAGAGAGAAGTAGTGGGGTACAAAAGACAATAAATCTGGAATCCGGGGACCCCGGGGTTGAAATCCCACCTCTGTCACTTAGTAAGTGGGAAGGTACCCCCACTATGCTGGGAAAGTCACGTTAACTGTTTGGCCCCTGTTTTCTCTTCTGTAAAATGCACCAGAGCAGACCCCTCTTAAGTCAATGATTCTACGTATAGCTTCTCCTTTCCCGTATTCGTGTCTTCTGTCTTTCTTGGGATATTTCCCCTCTTGGTCTCAATGGCTGGCTCCGTATCTCTCCCCATCTGTTCACAACTCTGTGTTGTGTAAAAGGGAATCTCCCTGCCTGCACTCTGGCTGGCTCCGTTTCTCTCCTACTTCTTTCCCTCTGTCTTTTCTCATGCCTCACCATCTCTCAGTGTCTCCTGGGGGATCTCCTTGCTCCTCTCTGGCTGCCTCCTGGCCCTGCCAACTCCTCTCCCAGTTTCCATGGTGAGCTCCCAGGGGCTGAGAGACAAAGAAGGTAAGTGATGGCTGGATCTGTATTGAGTGTATATGTGTGTTTCAGGTTGAAGCCCCCCCCCCCTTCCAAAAGGAACCCAGGGTGGCAGGCATCCAGGTTGTAATGCAGCACAGTACAGCTTATTGGTGGGGAGCTATACCCTACCTGATGATTTCATCAGGGAGTTATTCTGATTTGGGGAAGACTTATATAAGCTGATGCAAAGTGAAGTGAGAAGAACCAGAAAAACAATATATACAATGATTACAGTAACATAAATAGCAAGAACAACAAACAATCTGAATGGAATTCTCTGAAATACCATGATCATATCTGGCACCAAAGAGGAGACAGGAGAATGTACCTCTTTCCTTTATAGCACGCTGCATCTGCTGTTGATGTATTGTTAGTTTTGAAATTTCCCCTGTCTTTCCTTTTTATTGTTTGTTAAAAGGAATGGCTTTCTGAGTATGGAAGGGTTATGTAGATTTGGAAATGAAATGATATATTGGGAAATGAAGGTTATATAAAAAGAGAATATATTAAAAAATTTTAAGTCATTCTGATAGATGGAGACTCCCTATTTTCCTCTTCCTTTGCTCTGTACTCACTGGGGAAATGGGGAGGGGGTAGCCACACCCAAACCTCACCAATCCTTCCTTCCTTCCTTCCTTCCTTCCTTCCTTCCTTCCTTCCTTCCTTCCTCCCTCCCTCCCTCCCTTCCTCCTTCCCTTCCTCCCTTCCTTCTGCTTTGACTCCAGAAGTGCCAGGCTTCTAGGTCCTGCCCAATTGGCCAAGGAATGTGCTCTCTTCTGCCTAAGGGCTTGAGCTATTCTTCCCCTCCTCTGCCATTAGAAATTGTGGGGCTGCTCACTGATGCGGGGGGAACCTTGCCTAGCATACCAGCATCTACCTATCACCTAGCAACTGGGAAAGGGGCGGGGACTCTTCTGCAGCTGTAGTTACAGTGGCTTGCAAATCATGTCAGGGAGTGAACCCTCAATCCTCCCTCCTCCCACCTCAGGATTGCAATCCTTCCCCATGGGGAGGACCTGATCTTGCTGCTTGGGAAGCTGCAGGACAATAACCCATTTATTCTGGCTCCTGTTCATCTCCCCTTTGGATACATGCAGCAGCTCTGGGACAGAGGAATCCTAATATGACCAACCGAGAGACCACCTAGTCCAAACTGTTTTCAGATGGGAAACTGAGGCCCAGAGAGTGAAGTCCTTTGTCCAAATTCGCACAGCCAACAAGGATCTGAGGAAGAATTTGAGCCCAGCTCTTCCTGACTCCAAGCCCAGCTCTTTATCCACTATTCCAGGCTACCACTCAAGGCACCATAGGTCCAGGGGAGGAACATCAACTCTCCCTTACAGGTGATCTCATTCAGTTCTCTCCTTTTATAGATGTGGAACTCAAACCAAGAGTGGTGCACTGACTTTTCCAAGGTCATCGCACAGGTACTGAGGAGAGCCAGGACTCACCCCCAAGTCTTCTAATTCTAAAACTCTATTGCTTTCAATAGTGTTCCGCTCTGCCTTGGGAAAAAGACTTACCCAACATCACACAGAGCTCAGTGTCCTAGCCTGAATGAGAATTCAATTCTACTGCTTCCCAGCTGAAGTATCAAATTTTAGAGAATCATCTAATTGTGTTCAATTCAACAAGCTTTTATTAAAAGTGCCTACTCTAATGAGGTGGAAAAGGGCCTTTGAGGCCATCAAATCCAACACCCTCATTTTTAAAGATGGGGAAACTGAGACTTGAAGCTGGCAAAAGATTTGCCCGAGGACACATAATGTGTTAATTGCAGATCTGGGATTACACCCAAGATTTCAACTGCCTTGCACTGAGCTACCAGTCTGTGATTCATTAGGGAGCTAAAAGGCTTGTGTATAGTATATAAGCAAACACTGAATGGTGTGGTAAGAGAGCAGTTAGTGCTGGGTGAGACATTTCCATCAGGCACTCAGCTTCCAGCCAACCTGGGCTTCTTCCTGGCTCTTCCCAGAGCTCTGCACTCTATCTTCTGCTTTTGTCTTTTTTTGCACGAGATGTGCCCTATGTCTGGAATGCTTTCCCTCTGCCCCTCTGCTGCTCAGAAATCCTAGCTTCCCCAGGGCTTAGCTCATCTCCTTAGCATTCAGTGAGTCCTCCCTCCTGAAGTTACCCTGTATAATTCTGCTTATTGGAAAATAAACTCCTTCAGGGCAGGGATTCCCTCCACTCTGCTTTTCTTTTCTTTATCCCTAGCTCCCAGCATAAGGCCAATTGGATTAGATTCTTTTTTTTTTTTTTTTTAAGCAATTGGGGTTAAGTAACTTGCTCAAGGTTACACAGACAGTTATTTCTGGGTGTGGTGCTAAGTATCTGAGCCTGGATTCAATCCCAGGTTCTCCCGACTCTGGGGCCGGTGCTCTTACTCACTGCGCCACCTGGCCGCCCCTAAATAAATGCTCATTTTTTTGCCTTTGGGGTAAAGTAACTTGCCCAAGGTTACATGGCTAGTTTTTTTTGTGTGGGTGTTAAGTGTCTGAAGCCTGAACCGAACCCAGGTTCTCCTGACTCCAGAGCCAGTGCTCTTACTCACTTTGCCACCTAGCCACCCTTGGATTAGATTCTTTTAGTGGGTAGGAAGACAATCCTAAAGTCTGGGAGGTCCTTAGAGGAGGGGCATCTTGCTTTGAGGAAAAGAACTTTGGTTTACAAATAAGATTCTAGTCTAACTCCATGGGGGGGGGTCAGTCCTTTCCTCTCTTTGAGCCTCAGTTTCCTCATCTGTAAAATCAGGGTTTTGCATTCAGTTTTTTTTAAGGCGTCTCTTTCTCAGTGGTGACAGTCTCTATGCTAAATTCTTTTCCAGCTTTGACAGTCTATGGTCTGAGTTAAGACCCTCCAAGCTCTGATATTCCATGTTCTAAGGTCCCTCCGAACTCCAATATTTTAAGTTGTAAAGGCTTTTATTTCCTACCAGTTGCTCTTCTGGGCTTCATCATAGTCTCCAGAAACTCAGCAGGGTCATACCAGCTCTGAGATTCGGGTCTCTTTATCACCTTCTCCGCTGGGCCCCTCTCCCTCTGCATTTCCCATCGAGCTGCCCCAACATCTTCTCTGTCTCTTATGTGTTGTCCTCCCCCATCAGATTATGAGCTCCTGGATTTTTTCTTAAATTTTTATTTTTAGTTCCCAATTCCCCCCTCAGCCTATCCCCTGCCCATAGAGAAAGAAGGTAAGAAACATGATGCCCATTATGTATGTGAAGTCACATAAAATATGGGACCTATTGGAGAGCAGGGTCTTCCCTTCACTCTGTGTGTGTGTGTTTGTGTGTGTGTGTGTGTGTGTCTGTGTTCTCGGTATTTAGTACAGTGACTGGCACATAGTTGGTGCTCAGTAAATGTCTATTGCCTCTCTACCAAGGGATTTCATGTTCTAAGGGCCCTCCCAGCTCTGACATCCTGTGTTCTAAGGGCCCTCCCAACTCTGACATCCTGT
>NW_027185588.1:5287023-5291926 GCF_028583685.1 Petaurus breviceps papuanus | reverse complement strand
CTCTGACATCCTGTGTTCTAAGGGCCCTCCCAACTCTGACATCCTGTGTTCTAAGGGCCCTCCCAGCTACTCTATAAAAGTGGTGGGGCTCTACTCCTTTTCTGACCTGGCTTTACTGGCCACCAAGAAGCCCTACTTCTTGGTCTTGTGGTCTATGCTTCTAGTTTCCATGCACTGGGATGCATGTCTATCTGGGCCCATGGAAACTCCCCATATTTATCCTAGACCCCAAACAGACATCGACTTTCCCTCTCACACCAGAGAGGCAGGTCCCAGTATTGATGCGAGGCCATGGGAAGGGTGTTTTGGGCTGAGACTTCCTTCATCCTGGAGGTGATAAGGCCTGGTTCCCTTTCCACACCCAGCCATTGTCCTTAGGGGAAACCCCTCCGTCCCCTGTTTCTATGAACTCTGCTGGACCTGAGGAGTGGTTGTCATGTGCACTTCCCTCCCCCTTCCCTCCAAGCTCTGGGATGGATGGCAGTGAAGCTTCCCATCCCCAACCTCCTTAAGACAGGTTTCCTAAAGCCCTGGGTTAAGAATCAGCAGTTTTCCCAGCTCTGTAACTGACTCTCTGGGCCTCAGTTTCTCTAAATGATGCTGTAGACTAGATGATCTTTTAGGCTACCTCCAGTAATGAATGATACTTTATGATTTAGGGTAAGAGGGAGGATGTTCATACCAGAGTGAATCTTTGCTCCCTCCAGGGAGCCACTTCTTCCCAAGCCCCACTTTGCAACAGGTTTTCTCTTCCACAGATTCTCTGCATTCTCGAAGCCTGCTGATGGGCCCCTGTCCTAGCCTGGGCCTTCTTCCTTTCCTAGCCCCCTTGTAGGATTAGGGGCAACACATCTGTGGAGGGACCCTTATCAAACACTAATTTATCTTGCAAGCTTCAAACCACTTCCATGAACTAGTGGTTGGTGAGGGGGTTGGGCTCAATTCAAAGGGAGAGGTTTGTGATTTGGATAGTTTGAGGGGACCAGGTTTGGTAAGAGAGATGGGGCTCAGCTGGGATGTTGTGGGGTCTAGTGAGGAGATCGGGGTGCTGAGTAGGGGAGTTGTGGGACTCAGTGAGGGGGCCAGAGGACTAATGCTATGGGAATCACTGGTCAGATGAGAATTGAATGGGGTAAATGAGGACAGTGAAGAGGTTGGGGAGGTCTGTAGTTAAGACTGAGCCTCATTAAGGGAATGAGAAAGCTTATTGGAGGATATGGGCCTCAAGGAGAGGAATGGGGGTCCAGTAAGAAGTATGGGAGAACTAAGAATATGTAGGAGCTTCATTAGACTCCTGTTTTCCTCCCACAGTAAGATTCAGGCACCCCACTAGTCTGCAGTGGCCTGGCCTTTGATATTGTTTGGGTTTTTTTTTTCTTTTTTGGAGGGAAATTGGGGTTAAATGACTTGCCCAAAGTCCCATGGCTAGTAAGTGTGTCAAGTGTCTGAGGCCGGATTTGAACTCAGGTCCTCCTGACTCTGGGGCCGGTGTTCTATTCACTGTGCCACCTAGCTGCCCCTTGGCCTTTGGTATTGCTTCCTCCTCTAAGATGCTCTGTGGCTCTGGCCTAGACTCTTTTTCCAAGTTGTCAAATTTAGAACATGGATCAATTCTATCCCAATGATACCTAAGGATATCAAGGAGGAAGAGATGTCAAGAATCTGGGGATTACAGTTAGGAGCCCCTGATACTGTCCCTCTCTGTCTCAAGGATGGGAGAATCCATACTAGAGGAAGATAGGTCTGGTGGGGCCCTCCCTGGAGCCTTCCCTATCCCATTCTTAGGGAGAAGGAAGCCAGCCCCTTCCAACTCTCTTCCTCCCTCTATCTACCTTAACCCCTGCCAAAGTCTCTCATTTACCCAAGATAACCCTAATACCTCTCTCTGCCCCAAAGAGGGGACTGCAGCTTGGTTGTGGCATCATTAGACTTGCCCCTGATCTGTTCCTGGTCTCAACCCAAAGGATTATGGTTCTTATTTGCTAGTCTGTGTCTAAGCCAGTTTTGCTCTAGCGGGCCCTTATGCTAGCTGGGTTATGTATCAGCAAGCACCCCAGCATCCCCAGGGTGGCTGCCAACACAGGTTCTTAGATCTGCTTTGTTAAACGAAAGCAACTCAAAATGGGTTAACAAGCTTACTTTAATCAGTCAAATATATATCGTTTACCTAGTTCAGGGGAAAAAGGTCAGTACCCCGAACTTCGGAGTATACAGACAGAATTATCAAGACAGAGAAACAGATCAAGTAGACAGGTTTCCAAACTGTCCAACCATTACATCCATAACAAATCAACATCTGGATTTTTCAAACCGGGGGGCTCTCAACAACGGCTTCCCAGAGTTTCATCTGATCAAATCACAGAACACTTCTCAAAGTGAGCCCCAAAGCAAAGCCTCACATCAGGGATTACATAGCCTTCTCCTGGGTCAGAGAATATAACCACCCTCTTGACCCACTGCCCAATCACACAGCATCAAGGTGTGGGCATTCCTGAAAACCAAGCCTCCTGCCACAGGCTCCATGTAACTACATTCAGCCTATTAGGAGGCAGAGTATATTTTTAAATCAAGGAAGATTCTCAGAGTCTCTTAAGCCTATCAAAGGGCCTAGGGGAAGGGAAGATCTTTAAATTTGTATTTCCATTACAGGTTATAAGAGCATAGGTTTAGAATAGGAAGAGACCATAGAGGATACTGAGTCCAACCCCATCATCTTTCAAAGATAATAAGACTCAGAGAAAGTTAAGTGACTTACTCAGGGTCACCCAGCCAGTAACTGCCAGAGGTGGGAGTTGATCTCACTTCTTTCTGACTTAGGGGTCCAGCACTCTAATCATTCTACAAATACTGCATCTTCCTCCACAATCTTATTTAGCCTTTCCCCAGGTTAGGGTGGAACTAAGTCCATTCTCAATTTCCTTGAGCTGAGTTCCCAATCTCCATTAATTCTTCCTGGGTTCCATTTTCTCCCATCTCTTCCCTTTTTCTAATGTTGCCTTCTTGTCTCTCTGGCCTTTGCAGAAGGGAAGAGGGGAATTCCATCATTATCTCTGTTCTGTGTCAACTCATCCTGAATTCCCTCTATGCCCTTCCTATCTCCCACCTTCCCCCAGCCCTTCATTCTCAGGGCTTCATTGTTATTATCTTACCCAGCTCAGCTGGAAGGCCCCCTCTCTCTTGTGTCACCCCCAATCCCTTTTCAAGGGTTTAGGAGCTCCCATACGCACTAGCATGTTAAAAAGAATTGCTTTATTTTCTAGAGAAATAGCTATTATCTTCCATGAAAATACTCATTCTTTCATCTGCCAAGGATTTATGAGCATCTATGATGTACAAGGTCCTGAGGAGGAGGAAAAGACTCTAAGTCTTAGCTCCTCATCTTCAGATAAATTTTAACCCCCTCTACCTCCAGGCTCCCATCTGGAATCCTGCCCCAATGTATTCATTCCTAGGCTGACAGACATAGGGTTGGAAGGGACTTCAGAAGCTTTCTTGTTCAACCCTGTCACTTTGCACATGGGGAAACTGAGGCCCAGGGTGGTTAATGACTTGACCTAGGTCACATAGGTAGGAAACCTCAGGGGAGGGTTTGGAGTCTAGATCCTTTGATTCTAGAGCCAAGCAAGAACTCTTTCCAGATAAGCAGAGGAGAGTCTTTGGATGACATTCAGATGATCTGGGTTCCCATCCTGGCTCTGAGAGTTACTAGCTATGTGACTTGGATCGTTCATTAACCTCTCAATTTCCTCATCTGTAAGATGGTGGTAATGATAGTGCCATCCCTCTGCTGGTTATTCCTAATTTATCTTGCAGATACCTTGTTTGCATGTCGTTGTTTGCACGTTGTCTTCCCCCACGAGACTGGAAGCTTCCTGAGAGCAGGCACCTTCTTTTACTTTGTAGCCTCAGTGCTTAGCACAGGGCCTGGTACACAGTAGGTGCTTCATAAATGTTTTCTGACGGACTACTTACATCAAAGGTTGGCAAGGAAAGTCCTTCATGAATTTAAAAGTGCTAGAGACAAAAATAGTCATCGATTCAGAAGACTGAGTCCAATTCCTTCCTGAAGCCAAGAGAGAAATGTACTCTAATAAGGTCACTCAGCTAGAGGGTGGCTGAACTGGGCTTTGAGCCCCGGTCTTCCGGTAAATCCAGCGCTCATTCCCCTGGACCATGCTGACTCCACGGGGAGCAGGAACTGTCTTTTGCCTTTCTGTATGTCTTCAGTGCTTAGCATAGTGCCTGACATACAGTAGGCATTTAACAAATACTTCTTGACTCACTTTCCCTGCCTTGTTTATTCTTCTCTGTAACCCCCCAGCACCCGTTGCTTTCTTAAGTGCACAGTAAATGCCTGATAAACATTGGAGCAAGTCACTTCACTCATGGGATTTCTATCTGGTAAAAATTCTCTTCAGGTTAATAAAAGCTGAGCTGTCCCAAAGATTTACCAGATTATTTCTTCTCAAAGTCCTGCTCATTGGTCTGAATTTTTCTGATATTTTGTGCTGGCTGAGCTGGGGTTAAATAGGCCTCTCTTCATGTACAAGGGCCCTCTTCTGTATGTTTTCTTTGATGCTTAATAAAGGACATTCTATTGCTGAAGGCTCTCTGACACTTGGTGCATTTATGTTTCTCTCCAGTATGAGTTCTCCTATGTTTTGTAAGGGATGAGCTTTGGCTGAAGGCCTTCCCACACTCCTTACATTTATAAGGTTTCTCTCCGGTATGAATCCTCTGATGTAAAATAAGGTGTGGGCTCTGGTTGAAGGCTTTGTAACATTCACTGCATTCATAGGGCTTCTCCCCAGTCTGAATTCTCTGATGTAGAGTAAGCTGTTCATTCCAGGTGAAGAATTTCCCACATTCATTGCATTCATAAGATTTCTCTCCAGTGTGAATC
>NW_027185588.1:5283490-5287013 GCF_028583685.1 Petaurus breviceps papuanus | reverse complement strand
CACAGTCATTACATCCATAAGATTTTTCTCCAGTATGAATTCTCTGATGTAGCATAAGGTTTGGTCTCTGTCTGAATGTTTTTCCACACTCATTATATTTGTGGGGTTTCTCCCCAGTGTGATTCCTCCTATGTTTTTTAAGGAGTGAGCTATGGCTGAAAGCTTTTCCGCAATTACAACATTCATAGGGTTTTTCACTAGTACAAATTCTCTGATGTTTTGTCAGGGATGACCTATCACTAAAAGATTTCCTGCATTTATCACATTGATAGTGCTTCTCTCCTGTGTGAATTCTCTGATGTTTAGTAAGGAATGAACTGTCACTGAAGGCTTTCCCACACACCTTACATTCATAGGGTTGCTCTCCAGTATGCATCCTCCGATGAAGAATGAGATGTGAGCTCTGACCAAAGGTCTTCCTACATTCACTACATTGATAAGGCTTCTCCCCTGTATAAATTCTCTGATGTGTAGTAAGGGATGCCTGGATACTGAAGGTTTTTCCACAGTCATTACATTCATAGGGCTTTTCCCCAGTGTGAATTCTCTGATGTGTGGTAAGAGATGACCGGACACTGAAGGCTTTCCCACATTTGTGACCTTTGTAAGGTTTCTCCCCAGTGTGAGTCCTCTGATGTTTAGTAAGGGATGAACTGTCACTGAAGGCTTTTCCGCATTTGTTACACTTATAGGGTTTCTCCCCAGTATGAATCCTCTGATGCTGGATAAAAGCAGAACAATATTTGAAGTCCTTCTCACAATCAAGGTACTTCCACAGTTTCCTCTGCTGCTGAACTAGGTCTGATTCCTCTCTTAAGCTCTCTCCATAGGCACCAGATGAGAGATGCCTCTCTCCTTTGGTAACTCTTGTCTGGTCAGTAATGACTGACTTCATATTGGTGTTTCCTTTCAATTCACAGATCTTCTTGTGGGTGACCTCTACTTGCTTCAAATGTTTCTCTTGGTTTCTGTGTTGTACTTTGAACAGGTCTTTGACTTCCCATGCTTCTCTCAACATGGGATCCCTTCTTGGACCATCTTTTTTGTGTCTTTCCGGGCCTTGTATGATCCTTCTTCAGAAATATCTTTTATGACCTTGGTCTTAGACCTTGTCTCCTAATCTGAAAGAAATGGGGAAAGCAAATTCATTCATTCAGTCAACAAACATTTTTTTAGTGCCTACAGTTTTAGAGAATTATGGTAACTATGTGGGGACAATACTATAAACACAGGCAAATATAGTCTACAACACTGAATGATAAATCATGTAAAGAGCATAGTAGCCAGGAATATGCTGGAGCCAGCTAAAACTGGCTGTCAGTAACCAATTGTAAAATTTTCATTTATAGCTTGGAAATGAGCAAATGCTATAAAGCACGATTGATTTATTATTTTGCTGACTGTCTTTAGACTTAAGAAAGTGATGGACAAAATATTAATAATGTCAGTGAGGTTGAACCCATATATGCCTTTTCCCCATGGAAAGATGATTGTTAAACATTTACCAACAAAACTTTCATGCCACTGCTCTGATAAATGAAGAAGTGCCCAGAAAGAGAGCTGATTGTTAAAATTAACCAGCATAGCCCTGATGTATTAAATGAGACAGTCCCAAGAAAGCTCAAAACCTGAGTTCTTCAGACACAGAGTAAGAACTGTGGCCCCTTTTTCCAGACATCAGGGAATGTGGATATCACCTGCCTCCCTCCACTCCCCTCCAACCCCCCAGCATAAATCGTCATCAGTTCCCATCCTTGACTCATACCTCGGCCCAGATTTCTCTGCTCCCTGCCTCCAGTGCCTAGTCCTGTTTGACTCAGCCAAGAACCCTATTAGAACCCACCCTGTTTCAGCCATGCTGGGCATCTAACTCCATCTAACTCCCTAGTGGACTGCCTTGGATCCACACTCTTCCTCACCTTGCTCCTTTCTTTTGTCTCTCCCCTCCATAAAGCTTGTTGGCTTCACATTCTCTCGATCTGCTTTTGCCCTTGTGTTGGTGGTCTCCCTTCCATAAACACTAGTTCTCCCCTTAAGAGCATAAGCCCAAGTTCAAGGTCAGAATAACCACTTTGGGAGATGTACCCACATGCCAAGTCTTTCACCCAGGGGATGGAGAAGGCAAGATGGATCGGAATGGGAAGTAGAGAGTCCCCTGGCAGGGACTCCCACCTCTCTGACATGAGCCTGAACCTGGGACTTTTTTCCCTGGTACACAAGTGAGAGATAACAGAGACTACCACCTTTCCCTGTGAAGGATTTTGGCATTCCAAACTTCCCCAAATCTACATTAAGATACTGTACTAGTATATAGCACTTTAAGGGCTCTGAAACTCACTAGTGTATGATCCTGGATATCTTTATCTTTTTGCCTATAAAGATAACTTTATCTATTTGCCTCAGTTTCCTCATTTGTA
The DNA here is from genome assembly GCF_028583685.1 of Petaurus breviceps papuanus. Lineage (NCBI taxonomy): Eukaryota > Metazoa > Chordata > Mammalia > Diprotodontia > Petauridae > Petaurus > Petaurus breviceps. The sequence goes on along the minus strand of NW_027185588.1, from coordinate 5,284,596 downwards.
AAATGGGGATAATAATAGCACCTACCTCCCCCCCAGGGTTGTTGTGAGAATTAAATGAGATAATATTTGCAAAGTGCTTAGCAAAGGGACTGGCACATAGTAATAAATGTTAGCTATCATTATGGCTTATAAAATGTTTTCCTCAAAACCCTGGGATGTATGTAGTGAAAATATTATCATTTCCACTTTACAGATTAAGAAACTGAGATGGTAGTAATTTACCCACAGCTCACAACTTTAAGATCTAGGACTGGAACTTGGTTTGAAAAACAAAGTTTTTTTTGTGGTAAGTCTGGCTCTGATCAAGGAAGGCTTCCTGGAGGAAGTAGCATTTGAGTTGGGCTTTAAAGGATGGGTCAGAATTCAGTAGGTGCTGAAATGGAGGGAGGGAATTGCAGGCATAGGGAAAGAGTGAGTAAAGGCATGAAGGTGGTAGGTTTCTTGGTGTGTCTGGGAGATAGAGAATAGAGCAGTTTGGTTGGTGTATAGAGTACATGGAAAGCAATAACATGAGATAAAGCTGGCAAAATAGGGCAGCACCAGATTCTAGAAGGCCTTGAACTCTACAGAGAAATGTGAGCTTTCCTTGGGAAGTCATAGAGAACCACTGAAGATTTCTGAGCTGAGGAGTAACATCACCATCAGATCTAAGAAAGCTTATCCTGGCAGCAGTCAGTCAACAGGCATTTATCCAGTGTTTACCATGGACTGGGCACTGGTAATACACACCAAGACAGGTAAAGTCTTGGCTCTTATGACCAGTGTGACCTATAATATATCCCTTTTCTTCTCAATGTCCTTGTCTATAAGAGGATGTGGGTAGATGAGACAATCTCTAAAGTCCCTTCCAGGCCTAGATCCTCTGATCTAGAACTGGGCTTAGAGCTTTGGAAAACTAGGAATTGAGCCTGAGACTTTGTGATTCCCTCTTGATGCACAAGAAGGGGCCTTCTACTGTTACTGAATATGCAGGGAAACTGAGGCAGATGATGTCTGCTGGGAAGAAATTCACATGGAATAACTGAAGAGGGAGAGAGGGAAAGAGGGAGAGAGAGGGAGAGAGAGAGAGAGAGAGAGAGAGAGAGAGAGAGAGAGAGAGAGAGAGA
>NW_027185588.1:5171732-5283480 GCF_028583685.1 Petaurus breviceps papuanus | reverse complement strand
AGAGAGAGAGAGAGAGAGAGAGAGAGAGAGAGAGAGAGAGAGAGAGACAGGGTTGATCCCCACCCTGCCTGTTGGACCCTGAAGGAATGTCTCAATCAACCTGTCATCACTTGAGGGTCTGTATGTATCCCACATTTAAGTTTACATTTCAGTCCTCATTCTTTCATTTGAGGAGTGCCAAGACACAGAAACTAGAGATGAATTCACCTAGTAACAAGGATGTTCTGCGTTCAAGCCGGGCTTCTGATACATAGTGGTTTGTGACTCTGGGAAGGTAACTTAAATTCTTAGTGGCCCAGGAAAATCTCCAAGATCAGAACAGGGGCTAGTGGGTTTTAAATACCAAACAGAGGACTTTATATTGGATCCTGGAGGTAATCAGGAGCCAACAGAGTTAACTGAGTGGGAGGGGTAGGGGAGGTGATATGGTCATGTTTATGCTTTAGAAAAGTCACTGTGGCAGCTGCATAAGGGATGGACTAGACTGAGGAGAGACTTTTGGCTGGGAGACCAGTTGATTAAATCCAATAAACATTGATTAAATGCCTACTATGTGCTGGCACTGTACTAAGCAGTGGGGGTACAATTAATAAAAAGAAATCCAATCCTGCCCATCGCTTAGAATATGAGGGTTGTTGTAATAGTCCATGCATGAGAGGGTTAGGATCTGACCTCTGCTGGTGGCTATGAGTGGAGAGAAGGGGACTCATAAGAGAGATGTGAAGATAGAAATGACAGGAGTTGGTGACAGGCTGGATGTGGGGGATGAATGGAGTTGAAGACAACACAGAGTGAGCCTTGGTGATGGTGAGGATGGTGGGGCCCAGGACAGTGCAGTGGGGAAGTCCAGAAGACTGGAAGGTAAATGACCTTGTATGGGATCAGTTTATGAAGGGTCTCAAGAGCCAGACAGGGAAATTCAGACTTCAGGCAATAGGGATTCATTGTAGATTCTTGAGCAGAAGAGTAAGATGATAAAAGATATATCTTATGTAGATTCACCTGGTGGTTGTGTGTGGGAAGGATTGATAGAAGATGGAACAGAGTGGGGGGGATCTTTAGAAAGGTCATGGGCTTGGGGGGGTCAGGTGGCTCAGCAAGTAAGAGCACTGGATGTCGGGATGACCTGGGGATCGAATCCGGGCTCAGATACTTAGCACCACACCCAGAAATAACTGGCCGTGTAACCTTGAGCAAGTTACTTAACCCTGAATTGCTTAAAAAAAAAAAAAGAAAGGTCATGGGCTAGAGGACATAGAGATGAAACTACCCATCTAGGGTAAATGTCTCATAGAAAAGACTGATAGAATTCAGCAGTCAACCAGATAAAATGAATCAAGGAGAGAAGAGATTCAAAGAATTATAAGGACACACGAGGGGCTTGATACTTGATGGTTGTGCTGCAAAACTGTCTTTCCTTTAAATAGTCGGGTTGCTGAGTGATACTGAAGCCAGCTGTGGAGCTTTGAAAGACTCAGTTCAACTCCCTCAGCTTCTAGTTTTATCTTCAGAATGCTGATGAAGAAGAGATGATTTCTGAGGTTTCTTCCCAATTCCAAAATTTCCTATTTCTGTGACTGACTCACCAGTCAGTCGGAGCTGGATAATTAGGAATAGCTGGGGCAAATCAAAAGCCATGATCTAAGGGCAGAGGATAAGCAGAGGGAGGAGTATGATCCACCATGACTGGTTCTAGAAAACAGATGGGAATCAAAAAAGGGTTATTTTTACCCACCCAAAACAGAGCTGAGCTCAGCAGAATTTGGCCATGGTGAGAGATGAGAAAGGGTGAGCTCAGGTGAATTTGGCATCACTGAGGAAGACCGGGAAGGAAAGTTCATGGGAAAAGGCTCCTTCTAGGCCTAAGCAGATGGAAATATGAAATGACTCTGTGACTGATGTCAGGGAAAAGATACAGTAATCACCAGAAAGAAGGGAATTAGATTGGTTACAGGCAGAGGAAAACAATGTAAAGTCATGTGAGTTCTTGAAAGACAAGGGAGGAGATATTTTCAAGATGAAGGTAAGGTCAACACATTTACATACATGGCAGAAGAGATGAAGAAAGTGAAGACTATATAAAATCACTAGGGAGGCAAGAGGTATCAGTGCTACCTTTCCTAATTAGCTAAGTGTCCTTGGGCAAGTCCCATATGGTTTATGGTCTAAGAGCCCTCCCAGCTCTGACATCCTGTGTTCTAAGGGCCTCCCAGCCCTGACATCCTGTGTTCTAAGGTCTATCCCAGCTCTGACATCCTGTGTTCTAAGGGCCCTCCAAACTCTGAGACTCTGTGTTCTAGGCACTTTCCCAACTCTGACATTATGTTCTATAGGCCCTCCTTGCTTGGTGCTAAGATTTTTCTTAGCTCTTACTTTCTCTGTTCTATGGTGGTATCAGAGAATGGGATTTCCATTTGTGGATCATGGCTTATAGTTTGGTGTTGACAGATTCCTAGACACAAAGAAGATGCAGAAAAGAATGCCAATAGTAGCTACAAAGAGAAGGAATAAGCAGCTGGGACACTGCAAATTCACAGAAGATAAATTGTGAGAAAGGAGCGAGTAGTAAAACCCATGGCCTCAAGTATCTCTAGAATTATTGTTCATATTCCAAATATATGCTTGTAAATAAGGCTGTTTTATTCAGAACTCACACAGGGCAAGTGTCACCATGGTGGTCAGAAGAAGTGATACAAGGACACTCTCAAGTGTCCAGAGTTTAGGCAACAAGTGAGAAGAACTAGAGGTCTTAATATGGAAATATTCAGAGGTATCACTGAAATTTGGCGGAATGAAAACCGCAACTGGACTATGGCTCAGTATGGATGTACTGTGTCTAAAATAATAGGTTAGGTAAAAGGGGAGGGGTGGGGTATCTCTGTATATTAGGACAATATAATCACGTGAGGAAATCCAGGAACCAGAGGAGGGGAGCATGATGGCTAAGTGAAAATCAAAGGAGGAAAAGTGATCTTGTTATGGGAGTAAACTACAAACCACCTGGACAGAAGGAGGAAACCGATGAGAAGTTTGAGAAAGAGATGACAAGTCTGGCACATAGCACAATACAGCAGTGATGAGACCTCAACTATCCGGACATCTGCTAGAGCTCTCTCTCTCTCATTGCCAAAAGGAACAACTATGTCATAACTTCTTGACTTACCCTTGATTATAGTTTCATTCTTCAGAAGGTGGATGAACAACAAAGGAAATACTATCCAGGATCTGATTCTCACTAATGAGAGGGTATTGATTGCTGGGATGGAAATTATGGGAACCCCAGGGGCAAGTGACCAATGCATCCTAAAGTTTGTGATAGAGGAGAGAAAATCTAGGCGTAGTCTGACAGGCACCTTAGATTTTGGGAAAGCAGATCTCAAAAGAGTTCAGAGAAAAGATAGATAGGATCCCATGGAGTAAAATGCTCTAGGGCAGTGGTTTCAAATTAAAATAGAAACTGGGGTCACTAAACCATTCATAAGTTCCCCTGCAGGTTGTATATTGACTTAGAAAACCACATTTTATTTCTTTTTTAGTTAATATATCAACACATTAAACTCAGATAAGAACTATATTTTAGTTTGGTTCTGGCCACACTTGAGGGGGCTGTGGTGTACACGGGGTGGCTGTGGGTCATGTGTCTGATGCCTCAGCTGGAGGGGATGTAATCCTGGGAAGAATGGAAGATTTTCAAGAATGAAATTCTGAAGACATGAAAGGAAAAAATTCTAGTAGTGAGGAATAATGAGATTTGTCTTCAGACGGCATGGTGGATATGCAGGGAACACATCAACTAACTTAGAGGTAAAAAGAAATATATAAAAAAAGACGGGAGCTGACATCTAAACTCTGCTTCAGAGTGCACAACTCCAAAGGGCTGGCCACGTTGTTCGAATGCCAAACGTATGCTTGCCAATAAGACTATTTTATGGACAACTTACAGATGGCAGGTGCTCACATGGTGGTGAGAAGAAGCAATACAAAGACACTCTCAAGGTCTCTCATAAGAACTTTGGAATTACTATTTGACAAAAACTGCTGGGAAAACTGGAACATGTATGGCAGAAATTGGGCTTAGACCAATATCTAACACTGTATACCAAAATAAAGTTGAAATGGGTGCACAATCTAGGTACAAAGGCTGATACTGTAAGCAATCTGGGAGAGAAAGGAATAGTTTACCTATAAGATCTATGGAGAGGGGAAGATTTTATGATGAAACAACAGTTAGGGAGCATTATAAAATGCAAAATGGATAATTTTGATTACATTAAATTGAAAAGTTTCTGTACAAATAAAGCTAATGTAACCAAGATTAAGAGAGAAGTGGAAAATTGGGAAAGAAATTTTACAACTAGTGTCTTTGATAAAGGCCTCATTTCTAAAATATAAAAAGAAATGAGTCAAATCTATAAGAATGCAAGCCACTCCTCAATTGATAAATGGTCAAAGGATATGAACAGGAAGTTCTCAGAAGATGAAATTAAAGATATCTATAAGAATATGAAAAAAATGCTCTAAATCACTATTGATCAGAGAAATGCAAATCAAAACAACTCTGAGGTACCACATCTCACTGGCCAGATTGGCTAAGATGACAAAACAGGAAAATGATAAATGCTGGAGAGGATGTGGAAAAATTGGCACACTAATGCATTGCTGGTGGAGTTGTGAACTGATTCAACCATTCTGGAGAACAATCTGGAACTATGTCCAAAGGGCTATAAATAAGTGCATACCCTTTGACCCAGCAATACCACTTCTAGGGTTATATCCCAAAGAGATCAGAGAAGTGGGAAGAGGACCTGTATGCACAAAAATATTCACAGCAGCTCTTTTTGTGGTGGCAAAGAATTGGAAATCAAGGGGATGTACATCAATTGGGGAATGGCTGAACAAGTTGTGGCATATGAATGTAATGGAATAGTATTGTGCTATAAGAAATAAGGAGCAGATGGACTTCATAATAACCTGGAGAGACTTATATAAACTGATGCTGAGGGGAGGAGAATAGAATCAGGAGAAATCTGTACATAATCACAGACACAACGTATGTGTGATGACTAACTTTGATAGACTGGGCTCTTCCCAGCAATGCAGTGATATATAAGTCAATCCCAAAAGACTCATGATTGAAAGAGATATCCACATCCAGAGAAAGAGCTGCGGAGTCTGAATGTAGATTGAAGCAAACTACTTGGTGTGTTTCTTTTTCTCATTTTGTTTTGTTTCCTCTTTCCCACTGATCATTCCATCGGTTATAATCCTTCTTTACAACCTGGCTAGTGATTAATGTGAAGATATTTGTAGATCCTATATCTGATTGCATGCCCAACCTGTGGGAGAGCATTTCTGTCTGATCAGTCACAGCTGGACACATTAAAACTTGACTCTAACACAGTGATGTCATTTTGGTCCTCTTCGAGAACAAAGGACAGCAACCACTCACCCACCCAACCAGCTGCTCACTGCCCTCACTCACCTGGACAGATGGCTCTAGACTTGTCTCTCTTTCAGGCCCAAGGCTCCTTCCTTTTCTTCAGCTGGGAGATCACTTCAGGTTTAGAAACTAGAAGGCCTGTTTATGGGAAAAGAAGCCAGGCTTGGGACACAAAGCCATCCCACAGCCACTCCATTCATCCAACAACATTAATTTGATAAGTACTTTTTAAACACCATTACAACAACATTAATTTGATAAGTACTTTTTAAAGCATGCAGAACACTATGCTTGGTGCTAGGGTGAGACATAATTGAAATAAGACAGTTCCTGCTCTCAAGGGGCTTACAGTCTAGCCCCCAGGTCTTCAGGGAAGAGAAGATAATAGAGAAGCCTGGTGGAATATGGGGAAGACTTCTGAAGGGCCTTCCTTCCCGTCACCAGTGGAGTCATCTTCCTTGGTCCCTTGGGGAAGCCATTAAATTGGGGAAACAGAAGATGGGAAAACTACAGCCTTAGGGGCTACATAGTGAAAAAGTCTCATTTCTGCCCATACAAAGCATTGAGCTTTTCCTGAGGAGTAGAGAATAGAACTCTGGGCATTTTCACTGACTGTCCGCCATGTTGGAATGCTCTCCCTCCACTCCTCGTCTCCTTGGCTTCTCTGACTTCTTTCAAGTCTCAGCTAAAACCCTACCGTTCTCAATGTTAATGTCCTCCCTCTGCTGATTATTTTTAGTTTATCTTCACATGGCTTGTTTGTATATAGCTGCTTGCATCTTGTTTCCCCCACTAGATTGTGAATTCCTTGAAAGCAAAGGCTATTTCCCCCTCTCTCTTTGTATCCCCAGTGCTTAGCACAGTGTCCAGCAAATAATAGGTGCTTAATAAATGCTCATTGACTTGACAGAAATGTCCTGGTTCTGGGGCCCAAGGGGACTGGGAAGGTAGGAACCTTGATCCCAAGCTCTTCTCCTCCTTCTCTGTTCCCACTAGTAGGAATGGAGAAGAATGACCACCAAAAGAAGTGACTTGGATGGGTCAGTTGTGAGTAGTGAGAAGCTGTTCCTACCCAAGGAGACCAGGTTCTTGAAGTTCTCTAGCATTACTTCCCTGTACAGCTCCCTCTGAGCAGGGTTCAGCTGCACCCACTCCTGGGGGGTGAAGTCCACAGCCACATCCTTGAATGTCATGGATTCCTGAAACACGGACCACATTCCTGCTCACCCAGGGACCCCAGGGGTCTGAGGGAGAAGGCTGAAGGTCATATCATGGTGAGAGGTGGGGAGGAAAGAGGACAAGCCAGATTTGTCAGGGGTGGCATCTAGAGGGGTTTCCTTCTCTGGCAGGGACTGGATTAGAAGCCCTTTGGGGTCCCTTTTGACTGAGATTGATTCTGTGGTACTCTGTAGACTGTACTCTCTTCCCTTTTTAATGGGGACAAGTCCTATCCTCCATCCCTCCTTCCCTTCTCCCCCCTGAACATGAAACTCTAAGAGACTAATACATGCATATATTTAAATAATCAAGGTTGAAATCATGGGACACTGGAAAGTGACCACCCAAGGATTCAGAGAAGAAAAGTGAGTTGGATTAGCAAGGAAAAGCTTCCCAGAAGAATCAGATGATTTCGGATTTTTGAAGATACCCCAGAGCAGAGGTGTCCCTGACCATAAAATGTCCTTGACTACTAGAACCAGACTACAACATAAATGGGAAATGTTTAACAAAGTAAATAACATTAGAATTCAACATGGATAATGTTAATTTGTGGTTTTCTAAGACAATAGTCACCTGAAAAGATTGGTTTCTTTTTGAGTTTGATACCATTGGGTGCCCTATAGGCTGGCTCCAATTTCTCCTCAGTTGCAGTAATCAATCATCAATCAATCAATAAGTGTTGACTGTGTTGCCTGGCACTGTGCTTGGGGCTGGGGATGTACATCCAAAATGACACAGTCCCTGCCCTCAAGGAGTTTGCATTCTACTAATCTCATCCTTCCTAGCAAAAGGAGCTCCCTTACTGGCAGAATCTCAGTGAAGGAAGGGATTCCAGAGGCCAGTCCATGCCAGGGAAAGAATCCCCACTGCAATATACTCAGCGAGTGGACATTTATCTTGAAGGCCTCTGGTGAGGGGAAGCAGGCCATTCCACTCAGGGTCAGTTGCTCTCACAGTTAGGATATTTCCCCTGATTTCCAGTCCAACCCTGTCTCTTTTCCTCTTTTGCTCCCAATGCTATTCTCTGGGTCCAAGCAGAAAAGTCCAATACCTTTTTTATTTTTAAACATGACTGGGGGGTGGCAAGGTGGTGCAGTGAATAGAGCACTGGCCCTGGAGTCTGGAGGACCTGGGTTTGGATCCAGCCTCAGACACTTAACACAAAAACTAGCTGTGTGACCCTGGGCAAGTCACTTAATCCCAATTGCCCTCCAAAAAGCAAAAAAAAAAACCCAACCCCCAAAAACAAAAAACAAAAAAACATGACTGACTTTTGAATCCTTGAACACAGCTACCATGTTCATAGTGCAGCAGAGAGAGCACTGGGCCTGGAGAGTTCAGATCTGATCTCAGACACTTACTAGTTATATGACTCTTGTCAAGTAATTTAACCCCTGTCTGCCTCAGTTTTTTCAACTGTAAAATGGGTTGTTGTGAGGCTCAAATGAGATTTTTATAAAGCACTTAGCATAGTGCCTGGAACACAGTAGGTGCTTAATACATGCTTGTTTCCTTCTTTCCCTCCTTCCTCCCTCCCTCCCTCTCTCCTTCCTTCCTTCCTTCCCATGAGTCTCGTTTCCTGAAGGCTAGAAAGTTCTAGTTCCTTCAATTTATCTTTATAATACATTATAACACAATGTATTATTATAATACAATCTGGATCGTATTTGTGTCTCCAGCACCTAGTAAATGCTTAATAGATGCTTTTTGATGAATGATCTCAAGGCCTTTTGACATATCAGTGCCCTTGGTTTCTCACAAGGCAGCTGATTTGATTTTTGTCAGGAGGCTCTTCCTTTTCTAAAAATAACCTTAGCTTCCCTTCCCACTTCACCAAACACTTGTTAAGTTCTTAATGGCACCACAGTGGGTGCAGGATGGTGTATCTGGCACAGTCTCTGCCATTAGGGGACTTACCCCCCACCAGTCATTGTTCTGCTCTGTGGGGCCAAGAATACACTTAATCCCCTTTCCACATGCTAGCCTATATCAGCAATGCAATATTCACAATGCCTACGGCAATTACAAATATGCTGATGTGGTTATCAATCACAAAATATATCAGGCTTTCTATATGGGCGATAAAGCTGGAACATTTATTAAAATACCAAAAGAGTCCCAAAACCAGAAAGTCAAAGCCATCAGAGTAGTTATGACATTGGCACAAGTAGGTAAAGTAGAAAGCACCCACATTCTCAAGCCTTTAAAACAGAACAGGCTACCTTAGGCAAAGATCTTCCTCTCCCCACTCACAGCAACTACTCAGCATGCAGGAAGCGTGCTCCTAGCAGCTCCGGCCCCTGGTAGTCCTCAGCAGGAGTCCTTAGAAGAAATTCTGGCTGGCTCAAAAAAGGGGTTTGCGCCTCCACCTCCACCTTGGCCACTACCACTGCCGCTGCCTCTGCTGCTGCTGCCGCTGTCACTGCCATTGCTAGCCACTGCAGGAACTCTAGCTTGGCTTCCGCTTCCTCTTGCCCCACCCCTTCCTGCTACATCAGCAAGTCCAATGGGGCATGGAAGATCTTTAAATCCCATAACCCTTACATAGCCCTACATGTGGAGCCCTGAGAAGGTGGAGAAAATGCTGGAGGGTTGTCGTGACATTCAGCTAGGTGGTTCAGGGGAGAGAGAGCACCTGGCCTGCAGTCAGGAAGATGAGTTAAAATGTGATCTCAGTCACTTACTAGCTGTGTGACCCTGGGCAAGTCACTTAACCCCGTTTGTCTTAGTTTCCTCATCTGTAAAATGAGTTAGAGGAGGAAATGGTAAAACACTCCGGTATCTTTGCCAGGAAAAGCCATAAATAGGGTCACGGAGAGTCAGACACAACTGAACAACCACGTAAAACATTTTGTAAACCTTAGAGTGCTGTATAAATGCATGTTACCATATTGTTATTATTCCATATCTTCTCTCCATTAAATATTCCCAGCTCCTTTAGCTGACCATTATACGGCAAGCTCCTTCTACCTTTCTTCTTCATTCTCTTCTGGATAATCCTTGGCTTCTCAAGCCTCTTTCTGTAACTCTAGGTGTGTTCTGGCCAGAGTAGTGGACAACAGGATTATTATGTCTCTTATTCTGGGCTCTAGACGTTTTTAGTTAAGATAGTTGAGGACTCTGAATGCTTTTGTCTGACATATCCCACTGTTGGTTCATGCTAAGTAGCAAGCAAGGGAAAGTCTAGCTTGCTGCCTTCTCCACAGCTGGACTGGACAGATGACTTTTTGAACCCATGTGAAGGATTTCACATTTATCTCCATTAGACTTTTATCCAATTAGTTTCTGTCTCATTGTTACAGACTGAATATATTTATTTTGAATCCTGATTCTGCCATCCAATGTATTAGCTTGATTTCTCTTCCAGCTTTGTGCCCTTCTCCTGATGGAAAAGCAGTGAGGGAGTCAGGTCCAAGAATCAAGCTTTGTTGGGCAGAGAAGCTCTGGGATAAGGAAAGAAAGGCGCTTAAGCCACGAGAGGGCATTTCAGGACAGAGAAGCCCAACTCACCTGGGACTGGACTGCCTGGAGCCCAGATGCCCTTTCTGCCTCCTTTGGGGGATGGACAGAGTCCAGGGAAGGCATAGTTGGGGGAATTGAAGGGAAGTATGAGGGAAGCCTACACCAGTCCAGGCTGGAAATTCCCATAATAAATACACAACAATATACTATAACAAATATTTATTAAAGACCTACTAGGTACATATCACTGTGCACAAAGTTTAGCTAAGACATGGTATATGTTCCATGGAAGTCAAAGACTAGTATATGGATAAGTTACAAATATACAGATAACTATGACAGATGATAAGGGCAGCTAGGTGGCATAGTGGATAGAATGCTGGGCCTGAAGTCAGGAAGACTTATCTTCCTGAGTTCAAATCTGGTCTTAGACATTTACTAGCTGTATGACCCTGGGCAAGTCATTGCCTCAGTTTCCTGATCTACAAAATGAGCTGGAGAAGGAAATGGCAAATAACTCCAGTATCTTGCCAAGAAAACCCCAAAAGGGATCATGAAGAGTTGGACATGACTGAAACAAGCAGAGTGGAGTTCTCATCTCTCCCTCCAGGCATTTTGGTTCAACCCTCCTGAGTCACAACCTCCTCACTGTTGGTCTAAGAGCTCCCAGGCAGGCTGCTCAGGGCTGACTCCAGCACCAGCAAGAACAGAATGCACTCCTTTGACTCCCCTGAAATGTGGAGGGACCTCAGGTCTCTGCTGTCTCCCAGGGCATACTTCTGCCCTCAGAGTTTATTTCCTAAGGCTCTGAGCCTAGAAGATCTTGTGTCCAATGTCTGCCTGAAAAGAAACCCCCTCTACAACCAGACTAATGATTGGTTATCTTCGAGACTTCCACTGATGGAGAGCTCACTATCTCCTGAGGATCAGGATCGCAGGACTATAGATTTAGAACTGGAAGGGACCTTAAAAGCCACCTCATCCAACACTCTCATGTTTTCCAGGTGAGAAAGCAGGCCCAGAGAAGTTAGATGACTAGCCCAGTACTACACAGGCAGTAACTGAGAATCATGATTTGAACCTGGGTCTTCTGACTTTAACTCCATTGTGAAAGGTAAATTGCCCTTTTGACCAGCTCTAATAGTTAGCAAATTTTTCTTTTTGTGAAGCCAAGATCTCACCCTGCAATGTCTTCCCAGTGCTCCCACTTCTGCTCTCAAGCATAACAGATCTCTTCCAAGTGACAAATAAATCTGACGTATTTGATCATGTTCCCCATAAGTCTTCTTTTATTCGGGATAAGCTCTCCCAAACCTTTTATGATCCAGACACCAGGTTCTTTACTATCCCACAGTGGAACTGGGGACTACCAGGTTAAGGTCAATGTCTTTCATTAGCTGGGCCCTTTTTTTTCTGGGACTCCGGCTGTGTTTTTTTTTAAATTATTTTTTATTTTAAATTAATTTGTTTATTTAATTTTTAGTTTACAACATTCAGTTCCACAGTCCCTTGAGTTTCAAATTTTCTCCCCTCCCTCTCCTCACCCCGCCACCATCATGTCAGCATACACTCAAATATAGATCTACAAATATCTTCACATTAATCATTAGGTTGTAAAGAAGGATTATAACCGATGGAATGATCAGTGGGAAAGAGGAAACAAAACAAAACAAGAAAAAGAAACAGCAAGTAGTTTGCTTCACTCTGCATTCAGACTCTATAGTTCTTTCTCTGGATGTGGATATATCTTTTGATCATGAGTCTTTTGGAGTTGTCTTATAACCTTACATTGCTGAGAGGGACCCAGTCTATTGACGGTCATCACACATACATTGTGTCTGTGATTGTGTACAGATTTCTTCTTATTCTGCTCTTCCCACTCAGCATCAGTTTATGTAGGTCTCTCTAGGTTATTCTGAAGTCCATCTGCTCCTCATTTCTTATAGTACAATAGTATTCCATTACATTCATATACCACAACTTGTTCAGCCATTCCCCAATTGATGGGCATCCCCTTGATTTTCAGTTCTTTGCCACCACAAAAAAAGCTGCTATGAATATTTTTGTACATATGGGTCCTCCTCCCATTTCTCTGATCTCTTTGGTATATAACCCTAGAAATGGTATTGCTGGGTCAAAGGGTATGCACTTATTTATAGCCCTTTGACATAGTTCCAGATTGCTCTCCAGAATGGTTGAATCAGTTCACAACTCCACCAACAATGGATGTACAGAACCTGCTGATTATCAAGGAATATACTGGCCACAGGGTGGTATTTCAGACACTCTGGCCAAGGCAGAGGCCCTGGACGTATAAAAAAAGGCCAGACAAGCCATAATCCAGAGCTGTAATAACAAAGCTTAGAATGCACCACAGTGTGCAGACTAGCCGAAGGATGGGTAGCCTGATGATCAGACTGGAATCCCAGGACATAAACATGACGGCATTGAGGATTTGCAAGTTAGAAAACCGACAGTGGCCAAATGGTGGCACTTGAGTAAGTATTTAGGATGCAGACCCAGGCCCTATGCACAGGCTAGAAACCTAGAGACCTAGGATCTATACACTGTGGTCACGTGGTGATGCTGTGGCTGCGTAGGGTTGCTATGGCTCTAGTGGCCACACAGAGATGCTGAAGATGTCAGTTAGAACAGGAACCCTGGCTACATAAAGTAGCCACACGATGGCGCTGTGGTCACGTAAATTAGCACAGAGCCTTAACCCAAGCACACATTGCTAACACAGCTAGGATAGAACCTTAGGACATACACATACTGGCCACACGATGGCGCTGAGGTTAGACTAGATTCCTAGAGTCTGACTATGCACACGGCGGCCACATGGTGGCGCTGCGGGCCACACGATTAGAACATGTGCGGCCCTAAGCGGCCACACGTCTGCACTGCGGTCACGCAGATCAGCTCAGCATCCTCGGGTGGAGCGCCTGCGGGGAGAAGGGACTGGGAGCCGCCCCCAGCCCAGCAGGGTCCCTTCTCCCGTCCACATCCTCACCATACCCTCCGCCCCTGCGCCTCCAGGCCCACCCAGAACGGACCGCAAGGCTGTTACACTGGAGGCTGGAAGAGGAAAAGCGGAGAACGCCCAGGCTGGAAGCGGAGGAGCCCCGCGGAGGCGTCTGGGAAATGTAGTGTAGCGGCGGCACTTTGACTCTCGGTGCATTCTGGGAGTGGTAGTTCGGCTTGGGGCTCTGGCGTGGCGTGGGTGATGCTTGGGTGATTCTTGTCTTTTTTCTTCTCTCTCTGTCGCAGTGGTATTCACTTCAGTAAGCACTGCCCCAGTGCTCGCTGGCTCTGTGTTAGGCGAGAAGCCCCTTGTGGATTGCAAAGAGGGCTGCCTGAACCCAGAACCTAGACAACCTTTGTGGACACTTAGTAGCAGCTTTGAGTTTAGGCAGGCTCCCCCGAATTCTCTAAGTTATGGGGCAGTTGTAAACCGCTCCATTTAGAGATGAGAAAACTGCCACCTAGAGAAAAGAAAACTTCATCTCCGAGGGTCCTACGCAGACCTGGGAGCTGGGAGGGATCCCAGAGACGCTCATTTTCAGATGAGAGAACAGGTTCAGTCCCGCCCGTGGCCACACAGAGAGGAAACGTCGGCGTGCCATGCATGGCGCTTAGGTGGTTCAATCTCTGCTTCCCGGTGAGGCGAGAGCTCCCTGGGAGTGCATAGATCCTTTCCTGGGGGGCTCCCCCTCCAGCTCTCCAACTCCAGTCTGTCTATCAAAGTGCGCTTTCCTCCCTTAGTCCTTCGCCTTGCTGCAGAGGCTACCTGGTTACAGGACTGAGCACTTCTGGGAAAGATGGAGGGTACCTGAGACGGGGTGCTGGAAATCTGGTTCCGGATGAATGAGCCTCTAATCTTCTGGGAGCAGGGAATGGGTACCCTGGCTCAGAGAGCTGACCCCACCACCCTCTGTCAAATCCTTATGTTCATGTTATCTCTGAAGACACAGTGTTCAATGTCTTAGTTGGAAGGAATCCTAGAAAGCGTCTAGTTCTCACCTCCTGGGCAGAAATCTCCTTGACAGCCCACGCCCATTTAAAAACTTCCAGTGAAGGGGAAACCCCACGATTTCCAGGACAGCCTGTTCCATTTTAGGGCATCTCTAAGGATTAGAAGCTTTTCCTTTTTATATTGTACCTACATTTGTACCCTCTATGAACTCTCCACTTTGCCCCACCCTCTAAGGTCAAATAGAATGATCCTAATAGCTCTTCCAGATACAGTATCCCACTCCATCCTACTTCTCTTCTCTAGGATAAACATTCCCATTTTCCTCAGCTTATCTTCATGTGAAAGGATCTTCAGAAGCCTGATCACCCTGATCACTCTCCTATGAATATGGCCCTGTGTGTCAAGACTGTGACTCCCAAAATGATTAAAAAAGCATTTGTTAAGCATTTGCTCTGTTATATGCCAAGTATTGTGTTGGGTTCTGGGGATCTATATAGAAAATTGAGACAGTTCCTGCTATTACTTTCTTTTTTAAATTAAAAAAAATTTTTTTTTGTGATCACTTTCTAATGGGACAGATGACAGTATGGCAAATCTGGTTTGATCATGACAGAAAATAGCAGATTCATAGCCTCTCCCTTTTTTTTCTTTGGGGGGCTATTGGGGTTAAGTGACTTGCTCAAAGTCACAGGCTAATAAGTGTGTCAAGTGTCTGAGGTCAGATTTGAACTCAGGTCCTCCTTAATCCAGGGCTGATGCTCTATTCACTTCATCACCTAGCCGCCCCTAGCCTCTCCCTTTTTATTTATTTTTTAGCAGGCATAGTTCAATTTATTTGTTTATAAAAAGCCATCTATGTGGTTGCCACAGCAGCTGCCTGGGTCCTCTGGACAGATACTCCAGTGTGAGTCTTCACAAGATGGTCAGTGAATTCCTGATAAGGAGACTTAGTGAACACAGTCTCCTTCCACAGGTCTGGGGTTAGATAGCTGTAAGTTTTGGAGATGGCATCAAAGGTAGCTTTATCGAAGTTGCCCAGAGTGGCAGTACAGCCTCTCACAGAAGTGTAGCAGTCATCAATTCCAGCCATCAGCAGCAGCTTCTTGGGCACAGGAGCTGAGACAATGCCAGTGCCTCTAGGGGCGGGGATCAGGTGCACCAGAACTGACCCACATCGCCCAGTGACCTAGCAGGGTACTGTGTGAGGTTTGCCAATCTTGTTCCCCCAGTAGCCACGTCTCACAGGAACGATGGACAGCTTGGCCAGAATGATAGAACCATGAATAGCTGTGGCCACTTCCTTGGAGCACTTGACACCCAGACCAACATGGCCATTGTAGTCACCAATGGCCACAAAAGCCTGTACGTTGTCCAGCTCTAGTTTGTTTCTGAACAGGCATGATCTTCAGAACCTCATCTTTCAATGAAGATCCCAGGAAGAAATCTATGATTTCAGACTCCTTGATAGGAAGGGAGAAAAGATAGATCTCTTCCAAAGACTTGATCTTCATGTCCTTGACTAGCCGGCCCAGCTTAGTGACAGGAACCCACTCCTTGTCTTCTGCCTTTCTTCCCTGGGCCCCGCGGCCATGGCCCTGGCCTCAACCACGGCCTGGCCTCGACCTTGGCCTCCACCGCCCGGGCCTCCAACGCCAGGGCCTCCGGGGCCTCCTGCACCTCCTGCAGCACCGGCGTCGTCTGCCATTTGCTGTTCACTAGAAGTAGATGGCCTCTCCCTTTTTAAAAAAAGTGTGCCACTTATTTTGATCATCTTTTTATTTTTTTTCTCTTCCGTGTAGCACTGGGTCTTATACTAAAAGAACCCAGAGACTTTGGCCTCACTTGGAATCTCTTCTCATCTCCTTCTGACTTTCCTTGATTCTTTCAAGTCTCAGCTAGAATCCTGCCTTCTGCAGGAAGCCTTTTGCTGATCCTCCTGAATACTAGCGCCTTCCCTCTGAAATTAGCCCTGATTGATCTTGTGTGTTTGTGTGTAAACAAAGAAAGTAATAGCAGGAACTGTCTCAATGTTTATGTGTACACACACACATATCTATCTGTGTGTTATAAACACACACCTATACTTTGTGTTTATACACACAAATTATATAGAATTATAAATTGTATCTTATATATTACATATTATAATATATAATTATATATAAATATGTATTATATATAAGTAAGTAGTTATTTGTATATCTTCTCCCCCCCATCAAATTGAGAGCAGGAACTGTCTTTTTTTTTTTGTTTCTCTAGTGTTTATCTCAGTTCCTGACATATAGTAGGTGTTTAATAAATGCTTATTGACTGATGGACTCTGCAAATTGTAGTCTTAGAGAGTGGGCTGTTGAAAAGTTAAGAGACTTGCCCAGGGTCATGCAGCTAGTAAGAGTCAGAGAGGGAGTTCAAAGTCACGTTCCTGGGTCCGAGCCCCACTCCCCCTGCCTCTCCCAACATCAGCTTGCCTGATATAAAGTGCTTAAGATTTTGCAAAGTGCTTTAAACACATGATCTCTTTCGAGTCTCACAAAAACTCTGAGAGGTATAGTACTACAGGTGTTAAAAATTGTAATATTTTACAAATGAGGGGGGCAGGGAGAGGAACGAGCATTTATTAAGGGGCCTAGTTATGTACCAGCCATTGTGCCAAGTATGCTACAAAAACCGCGGGTTCTTCCCTGCCCGGTGCTTCTTAGTAAGGACAATAAGCTGTTGAGGAGAAAGCCAGCCTTTGGTCCCAGTACATCCTACGCACCAGGACTACCACTCCCAGAATCCTCTGTTCTGTGACCCTGCCTGTTTCCCAGAGGGCACAGCGGTCCCGATCCATTTCCGCCTTGGCAAAGTCAGCTCTTTGTCCATCGCTTTGGCCGGCCCCGTGGGCGGGCTCTAGCCTGGCCCTGACAGAGGGGTGGGTTGCGCTGGGGAGGGAGGAGCTGGAGGGCTCCCCGGCCCCGCCTCCCTGCTGCTGTTCTCTGGATCCTCCAGAGGGGAGGTGTGGCCACCAGCCTGTCCAGAGATCTCCCGGGGTGCCCGTGGTTGAGAGTTGTAAACTCGCTTGGGAGATCGAATCTAAATATGTGGCCTAGCGCCCTCCTGTGGCCTCTACAAGTATGGCCCAGGTTTGTTGTAATTCGTTTGGCTACAGCGCCACCTCGTGGCTACTGCTGGTAAATACAGGGGACTTTATTCCAATCTGTTCAGCCAATTGCCCGTGATGTCTGTGTAGCCTGGTTTAGCCACAGCGCTACCATGTGGCCACTGTATGTAAATTCTGGTTTCTGTAAAGCTGACTTGCTGAGAAAGCTGAGATTTGAGACCTAAAGAGAGTCCAGATAAAGAGACCCACTCTTTCCACACCTGCATGATATAGTGAGGCTGTAATAAGGGTCTGTCTGGCTTCACACTGTGGGCCTGGGAGCAATGGGAGGAAGTTGCAAAGATGCAGATTATGAAACTTTCCTACAAATTAGACTTGATCAAAAGTGGAATGAGATTCTATCAGAAGTGAAAATATAAAAATTAAAAATAATAAAAAAGTGAAAAAATAATAGCTAGCATTTCTATAGGGCTTTCAGGTTTGCAAAGTGCTTTGCATATGTTGACTTAATCAGAGATGTCAGAGAGATTTAGTGAAAGCTGACCTTGGACAGTGGGAGGAAGGGAGCAGCATTTGGCATTATTCAGGAATATGAAAACCTGAAGTTTTCCCCTAATCTCAGGGCTAGAAAGGCACAGGAAGGAGCCTTTTCTGGCCCCGAGAGGTTGCTGACAATATGCCAAGCACTCTTCTAAGTGCTGAAACTGCAAATACAGACCAGAATGACAGCCCTTGCCCTCATTGTGCTTACATTCTAATGAAGGAAGACCAAAAAAAGATGAAGGGGAGCTGGGGGGCAGGGGAGTGTGGTGGCCCATCTAGGAGGCATGGTGTGGAGCTGGTCAGGAAGGGCATTCATGCACCTTCACCGATGATTTTGAGGTACCTTGTCTCCTCTTTGCAGGGCAGGCCCTTATTACATTTTACATGGCTGGGAAGGAAGCCTTTTATTTGGTTGATACTGGGTATTGCATCAGTGCACTAGGAATTCCCTGTGAAGAAAGCTCTCACCATTGATGCAGAAAGGTTAACTTAGTTCTAGGGTTCAGAATTGACCATCTAGTCCACTCCATTTTTTTTTTTAAGCAATAGGGGTTAAGTAACTTGCTCAAGGTTACACGGCCAGTTATTTCTGGGTGTGGTGCTAAGTATCTGCGCCTGGATTTGATCCCCAGGTCATCCCGACACTGAAGCCGGTGCTCTTACTCGCTGTGCTACCTGGCCGCCCCTACTCCCTTCATTTTACAAATGAGGAAACCGAGGCACATAGAGGTTAAATGACTTGAACAAGTGTAGCGGCAAGCACCCCAGCGTCCCCAGGGTTGATGCCACCACAAGTTCTTGGATCTGCTTTGTTAAACGAAAGCAACTCAAAATGGATTGACAAGCTTACTTTAATCAGTCAAATATGTATTGTTCACCTAGTTCAGGGGAAAAAGGTCAGCACCCCGAACTTCAGAATATACAGACAGAATTATCAAGACAGAGAAACAGATCAAATAGACAATTTCCAAACTGTCCAACCATTACATCCATACCAAACAACATCTGGGTTTCAAAGCCGGGGGGCTCTGGACAAAGGCTTTCCAGAGTTTCATCTGATCAAATCACAGAACACTTCTCAAAGTGAGCCCCAAAACAAAGCTACACATCAGGGCTTATATTGCCTTCTCCTAGCTCAGAGAATGTAACAACCTTATTGACTCACTGGCCAATCAAGAAGTATCTACTGAAAAACAAGCCTCCCACCCCAGGCTCCAGGTGCACTTTAGCCTAGGGGCAGGGAAGATCTTTAAAATGTACATTCCCATTACACCAAGGTTATTTGGGTCACAGGTATCAGAGACAGGATTTGAACCCAGGTCCTGTGACTCCCAAGGCAGTGATTTTCCCACTATACTAGGTTGACTTGACCTGGGCAATATTACCTCTCCTATCCTTTAATGAAAAATACAACAATTCTTTCTTGTAAGAGAAAATCACTGTCAAGGAAAATAAGCCCTCACACTGGTTATGTCTAAAAAAAGTACATCTCATTTTCCACCTCTAGTTTATCACTTCTTTTTTTAAGCAATGTCTCGCTGAGCCACCTGGCCACCCCTTGGTTTATCACTTCTTTCTGTGGAGCTGGGCATCATGCTTTATCACCAGGCTGCTGAAATCATTGTTGGTCATTGCATTGATCAGAACTCTTAAGTCTTTCAAAATTGTTTTTCTTTATAATGTTGTAATCATTGTAGTCACTGTTTTGGTTCTGTTCACTTCACTTTGCATTAGTTTTTACAAGTCTTCTTAGGTTTTTCAGTGTACCAAGCGAGTGAAAGAACTGTCAAATGGTCATTGATACCAATGATTTTTTGAAAGGTCACAAGGAAAAAAAATAACAAAAATCATCTGGAGGAACAAAAACTGCCAAGAATATAATGAGAAATAATGAAAAAGTCCACCCATGCATTGTGTAATTCATATGGCACAATAATGTTCTGTTATATTCATATACCATGTTAAAGGCATTGCGGCCTAACAGAGAACCAGCCCTGAATCTAGGAAGGCCTAGGTCAAGTTCTGCCTCTGACATATCCTACCTGTGTGTCCCAGCAAGCCATCTCACTGTTCTTGGATACTCTCTAAAATGATGCCTTTTTTGAGAAGGAGTTTCCTTATATGCCTTATGCCAATGAAAATGCACGTCTTGTCCCTATCCTAGCCATATACCATGATTTGTTGAGCCATCCTTCAATTGATGAGCTCTCCTCTAACTTTCAGTCTTTTGCTACAACAATTTGTGCTGCCATTAACATTTTTTTTGTATCTATGGTTAATATAAGTATATATTAATATTTTATATATTTAAGTATATATGAGTTTAGTGATTTTGAGTCTTGTTCCAAATGCTTTCTAGAATATGGCTGGACCAATTCACAGTTTCACCATTAGTAAATTAATATGTCTCTCTTCCTATATCCCTCTAATGATTATAATTTTTCTTTTTATCATCTTTAGCAATCTGATAAGTGTGTGATGGAGACAGAGTTGTTTTGTGTTTCTTTTATTAGTGATTTGAGAATTTTTTCATATGGTTGATGATAGCTTGAATTTCTTCTCTTGAGAACTTTTTATTCATATCCTTTTGTGGTTTAATCATTTCAGTTGTGTCTGACTCTTTGTAACCTTATTTGGGGTTTTCTTAGCAAAGATATTGGAGGGGTTTGCCATTTCTCCAGTTTATTTTACACATGAGGAAACTGAGGCAAACAGAGTGAAGTGACTTGCCCAGGGTCACACAGCTAGTACGTATGTGAGATGAGATTTGAACTCAGGTCTTCCTGAGTCCTTGGCCTGGTGCTCTATCCATTATGCCCTCTAGTTGCCCCTCATATCTTTTCAGCATTTATTTATTAAGGAATGGATCTTACCATTATATATTTGAATCAGTTCCCAATATATTTTGGATAACAGACCTTTATCAAGAAAATTTGCTGCAAAGATTTCCCCCCTCCCAGTTAATTATTTCCTTTAAAATTTTAAGTGCATTGATTTATTTGTGCCAAAGCTTTTCAATTTTATGTAAACCAGATGATCAATTTTCATTCCTGTTACCCTCCTTATTCCTTGTTTAGTCAAAAACCTTTTGATGGAAGAGCTGCAAAAAGTATCATCTTTAGTTTGTTTATCATATGACCTTTAATATCTAGGACATGTATCCATTGGGAGCCTCTTGTATATGGTGTGAGATGTTGGTCTAAACAGTTTCTGCCAGCTTGTTTTGCAGTTTTCATAGCAGTTTCTGTGAAGTAGTGAATCTTTACCCCAGTAATTGTGGGGCTTGGGGTTTATTGAACATTATGTTCATCGTGTTCATCGAGTCTGTATGGTGTAGCATGTTCTGCCCCATCGATCGATTAATACAAAAAAAAATCATTATCAAATTCTTCTGATGATTACTACTTTTTAGTATAGATTGAAATGGGTACTGCTGGGCCTCCTTCCTTCTCACTTTTTTTTTTCATTATTTCCCATGAGATTCATAACCTTTTTGGTTCTCCCAGGCAAATTTTGCTATTTTTTTCCTTCTCATGACCTTTCAGTGATGATTATCAGCCAGTTCTTTCATTTCCCTGGTATGTAGTTCATTGAGGTCAGGTGGCTTGAACTCATTAAGGGCAATGACATTCTCATTTCCTTACTTATTTTGAGCATTTGCTTCCTATTAGATGTTTTCAGCCCCTAATTTGCAGTTCATAGGTCATTCTGCTTGGCAGTGAAAATAGAAGCCAATTTAAGAGTTGCCTTCTTCCTGTTGTCCACTGCTGCCATCACCACTTACCATCTTCGTTATGTCTGTTGTGGTCCTATTTTCATTTTGAGCCTTTTCTTTTCCCCAATATAGTTCACAAACCCTTTTTTGCTGCCCTTTTATTTCATTACTCATGTCAGCTCATCTTGAGATGTAACACTCTTTGTGCTTACAGGACCACACTGAACTTTTCTGTTCATATTCCATTACTTGCTTCCATCTTTCTCTACATATTTCTTAAAATAAAAAAAAAATAAATTTTATACTTCTTGTTTTTAGATTGTAGTGATTTCCTGATATGCTTTTGTCTTCTTTCCCCGCAAAATCTCCTTCATAACAGAAAAAGCAATTAAGTAAAACAAAGCAACACGATGGCCCCATTTAACAGAACTTCTAACATTTCACATCCATAATCCCCCCCACTTCTTTATGGAGAGGAAGGAAGTGTGCTTTCCTGGGACTGTGATTAATTCTTTCAATTAACCAGAATTTGAGTTACTTTTCAGTGTTGTTTTCATTTCTATTGTTAAAGTCACTGTATACATTATTCTTCTGGTTCTGCTTATTTCAATATGTATTGATCAACATAGGTCTTCCTATCCTTCTCTGGATTTCTCATATATTATTTTGGTCTTTTTCGAGGGGGGAAGGCAGGGCAATTGGGTTAAGTGTCTTGCCCATGGTCACACAGCTACCCGTGTTTCCCCGATAATAAGACCTATCCCGAAAATAAGCCCTCCCCTTACTGTGTAAGATTCCTCTAAAATAAGCCCTCCCCCCAAAATAAGCCCTATTAGATTGCTACTGTAGTGAAGGTGATCCCCTGCGCTACAAGCTACATTACGGTACCCTCTGTATGCACCGTTCCCCCCCCCCGTGAAACGCAACGCCGCGCTCCAAGCTGCATCCAATCAGAGCTGCAGCAGTGAGCGCGTCATCCTGTTCTTTATTGAATTCATTATTGAATAAAGGTACATTTTTTTGTTCACATTTACCTGTTTATTAAAATTGCTGTCAATGTTCATTAAAATAAGCCCTCCCCTGAAAATAAGCCCTCTGGTGTTTTCTGTCCAAAAACATTAATAAGACAGTGTCTTATTATCGGGGAAACACGGTAGTAAGTATCAAGTATCTCAGACTGGATTTGAACTCAGGTCCTCCTGACTCCAGGGCTAGTGTTCTATTCATTGTGCCACCTAGCTGCCCCTATTTATTGTTTTTTTTTAATGTGAAACAATATACCATTACATTTATATCTTTTAAAATTCAAGTTGGTTGATGCATTTCTTGAACATCAACAGCACTCTCTTTAAACAAAACACCTCACTGTGTCCTCAAAATATAATTTTTTGATGTTTCAATTTTTCGTGAGCTCATTTCCCTTGTAAGAATTTGACCAAGGGGATCTCACCTATCTTTTCTCTGAACCCCTTGAAATCTGTTCTCTGGGAATCTGTGATACATCTTAGCCCTTGCCTGGCTCTCCTCTGTTTTTCTGTCACAAATTCTAAGGTGGAATATAGTCATATACTCCCAAAGTTTCCATTATTTCTGCCCTAAGAACTAACTTCTTGTTGTTGGTGTGGATTGATCTGTTACACAAGTTTCCTTTCTTGGTTTCCCCCACCATTCGAAGGATGATAGTATTGGGCGTTTTTTTTTTTTTTTTTTGAGAGGGGGGAGGCAGGGCAATTGGGTCAAGTGACTTGCCCAACGTCACACAGCTAGCAGAGTGTGTCAAGTGTCTTAGGCTGGATTTGAACTCAGGTTCTCCTGATTCTAGGGTCAGCGCTCTATTCACTGCACCGCCTAGCTGCCCCTCCCCCAATATTATTGTTAACATAAAATCACATTATTAGTGGCTCTGTTTTGGCCAAGAGAGTAATGTTTGGATAACTGAAGTCCCCTATCCATATAATATCATGCTTCCAATTATATTTCTACTTTCTACCTTTATCTTAGCACTAAGCACAGTGCTAAGGTGCTAAATTGTAGGTGCTTAATAAATGCTTGTTTACCTCTTGACTTTGCAGTAAAGCTCTTGACTCTCTAACTTCCTGTTAAGGATACTCTCTTTTCCTTCTAACATTTTTAGTCCACTGAGTACTTTTTTATTCATTATTTTTTTTCTCTTTCCTTCCTATCCACTATCCACTGCACCACCCCACTGCCCCTGGAAGGTGAGTTCCAAGATCCCCAAATCAGGGTAGCTTTCTGATTGGGGCTACCTTGGGCATGGTGGTGGTGGAGTAAAAAATCCTACTTCATCACCCATGACTCGTTATTATAGTCTGTGGAATGAGGGCGGAGAACTTTATCATGTTCCATTATCTTATTAAATGTCAAAATCCGTATATGATGTATTTATGTGACAGGTTCCTTCCCTCAACACAATAAATACGGGAAAGCCTTTTATCATCATTCACTCTATCCAATACTCATCTTTACTCACAGACTTTGGTTGTCTTCTTATTTCATTCAACAAAATACCTAGTTTGTGTGTTTATTGAACTTTGTATAGTCCCCGTTGGGGACTATATAAAGATTAGAATTTAAATGTGGTTCCTATTCTATTTGAAGAAAGCCCTGAGAATGGTCTCCAAATATAACCATAACATCTTAGGAGGCCTGGCTAGGTTGAAAAGGGGGAAGGAGAGGATGAATCCCAAGAATTTTACTTATTATGCATTATACATATATATATTTTTTCTTTTTTCTTTTTGGAGAGGGGAGGGCAGGACATTTGGGGTTGTGACTTGCCCAAGGTCACATGGCTAATAAGAGTTAAAGGTCTGAGGTGGGATTTGAACTCAGATCCTCCTGACTCCAGGGCCAGTGCTCTATTCACTGTGTCACCTAGCTGCCCCCATTATATATAAAATTAATGTAACTGCCCAGACCTAGTTAAGGTTTTTCTTATAGTTTGATTAAAAAGCCTAACCTAATTGACGGAGTAGTCTTCTCCTTCTTCCTATGTCTCACCATCATTTAAAGTTTAAGCATTACTCTCCTCCAGTTTCTTCCTTTTCCAATGGTTTCTACCATCACCACCTGCCTGGAGAGAGCTCAGTGCTTTAGGGGGCTAAAAACAATTCAAGGTTCACATCAAGATTGTTTGTACTACTTTTAGTTGCCTTTTGAAAAATGTTTTTATTGATGTCTTTTGTATTTTCCATCCTTATAGTTTCCCCTAATATCCCTCCCACTTGCCCCTGCCTCCTAGAGAGCTATCCCATACACCCATTCAGTATGAGCAAAAATGACCTTGTCTCAGACTTGGTCTAAATTCTGTCTGGGAAGTATAAAAAGAATTAATCCACAGGACTTAAGTGTACTTGATATAGATAGAAAGGATCAGAAAATAAAGCAAGAATTGAGAAGATTGTAATAGTGTGGATAGGTAAAAAGTTGGCTACAAAAGCATATAAAAGAGATGAAAATTTATTGAAATAAACTTTGAAATGCTTTATCTTGGGAACAGTCTTCTGTGTCCCACTTTGTCTTTTTGGACTAGTTCAAAATATCTGCTGTTTTTATGGTCAGTGCTTATAAAGCTTTGTATCATAAACCCATGGGCTAAAAGCCATCACTACTAGCATGACTCACATTTCTATAGTGCATTAAAGTTTGCACAGGATTAAATAAATAATTTATATTGATAACTTCTGTTTACATACTACTTGTTTACCAACACTAATACATCCTTGTTATTGCCTTACGGAATTGTTATTGATTTTTTTTGGGTTACTTTGCACTCTGCAATTTTATTGAAGCAACTTTACTAAATGTCACAATGAATTTCTTTGATGATTCCCTAGGATTAAAAAAAATTCCAATTAATCATCCTTTATTTTCTTTCCCTTCCCCCACTGGAGGGGAAAAAGCCCTCAAACCTTTTATAACAAATATGCGTAGTCATTTAAAAATATATTCTCAAACCTGACATTTGAAAAAAATGTATGCCTCATTCTATATGTTGCACAGAGCTATCTCTTATAGAGAGTAAAAAAAAAGAGGAAGAAAAAAGTTCAGTAAAACTAATCAATATATCCCCAAAGTCTGCCTTATGCAGTGTTTCATACTTGTAGTCCTCACCTATGTAAAGAAGAGGAAAGAAATGTCTTTTCATAATTCTTCTTTTATGTCATTATAATGTTGAAGCATTGAATTTTGATTATTTTGTTATTCTTTCCATTTATGTAATTGTACCATTTATGTATATTGTTTTCCTGCTTCTCGGTACTTCGCTTCATATCAGTTCCTATGTCTTTTCATGATTTTCTGTATTCATTCTATTTTTTGTTTTCTTTTAGGATATTCCATTATATTCATGTTCCACAATTTGTTTATCCATTCGTCAATCAGAGAGAAGGCACCCACTTTGTTTCCAGTTCTTTGCTACCATAAAAAAGCAAGTATAATTTGTGATATGTTATAAATATTTGTATATATGTGGAGCCTTTCTTTTTGTCATTTACCTCCTTGGGGTATACGCCTAGCAGTGGAATCTTTGGGTTAAAAGGTATAGTATTTTAATCACTTTTTTGTGTAGTTCCTGCTTTCCCGAATTGTTGGAAAAATTTACGGTTCTACCTACAATGCATTCATGCCTTTCCTCAACCTCGACCCCTAAAATTGACTATTGCCAACTTCTGCCATCTTTGCCATTTTGCTGGATGTGAAGTAAAACCTCAGGGTTTTTTGATGTGCTTTTCTCTTATTTGATTATTCTCTCATCTGATTGTTAATATTTTGCAACTTCTTTTGAGAACTATTTGTTTATGTTCTTTGACCACTTATGTATTGGTCAATGACTTTTGTTCTCATGTACAGTGTGTTCCAAACATCTTAGTGCAGTTTAAAGTTTTAATACTTTTGGAATATTGCATATTTCTGTCACTTGTTTAGGTATCTTCAGTATCTTTTGAAAGATTTTTTTTTCCTAGTTGACCTCTTTCCTTCTTATCCTATTTGCATTAGTTTTGTTCAATCCAAATTTTTTAAATTTTGTATGGTCATTTATTTTTTAAAATCACTTTTATCCTTTTTTTTTTGGGTTAAGAATTCACCCCCTACACACAGCCATACAAGGTATATGATGTGTTTTTCTTATATTTCTTATGTTAATTTCTTAACATTCAGGGCATATTTATTTTAAATTTATTGTAGTATATGTTGCAGATGTTGGTCTAAACTGCTTTTCAGTTTTCCTAGCAATTCTTGCCAAATGTACAGTTCTTTTCTATTTAATTTATGTTTTCAGATTTATCTAATACTGGGATTATTAAATTCAGTTATTTCTGGTTCTTCCTTTACTAGTCTGTTCCTTTAACCTACTTAAAATTTTTTTGTTGTTGTTGTTTTAGCTTGCAGTTTGGAAGTGCTATTCTCTCTTCATTCCTACGCCCCTGCCCCTGGCCCCCATTATTTCCCTAGACACCATAGAGTTTTTGTTCCTTCAATGAATTTTATTCTTTTGGATATTTTGTTCTTTTGTTTAACTATATTATTATTTTATTTAGCTCCATAAAGTAATCCTTTAGTAGTTTGGTTGGTATAGCATTAAATCTATAAAATAACTTTAGTGATATTATAATTTTCATTAAATTGTCATGAAACAGCTATGAGCACTATTTCTCCAGTTTACTTAAGTTGTTCTTTATTTAAGGAATACTTTGTGATTCTATCTGTATGTCTTGATTATGCCATGGTGGATTGACTTTCAGATAGTTTACGGATTTTGTGGTTATTTTGAATGGGACTTCCCTTTCTATTATTGCCCACAGAATTTTGTTATTGCCTTATGGAAATGTGATTGATTTTTGTTCGGTTACTTTGTAGTTTGTGACTTCACTGAAGCAACTTAACTAAATGTCACAATGAATTTCTTTGATGATTCCTTAGGATTAAGAAACATTCCAGTTAATTATCCTTTATTTTCTCTCTGTTCCCCCATTAGAGGGAAAAAACTCTCAAACATCTTATAACAAATATGCATAGTCATTTAAAAATATATTCTCAAACCTGACATTTAAAAAAATGTATGCCTCATTCTACATCTTGCATCCATTCCTTCTCTGTTGGGAGGTGAGTAGCATGCTTCATTATTAGATCATTAGGTCTCTGAAATTGTGACAGGTCACTTCATTGAGCAGAGTTCTCAAATCTTTCAAAGTTGTTTGTCTTTAAAATGTTATTGTTATTTTATAAATTGTTTTCCTGGTTCTGATCACCTCACTTTGTATCAGTTCCTATAAGTCTTCCCGGGTTTCTCCGAAACTATCCCCTTCTCCATTTCTTGTTTTACTTTTTCATTTGATTTTTTTCTATGAACAAAAACTCACCTTCCTTCTTTGCTCCTTGCTATCCGTTGAATAAGGGAAAGCACAACCCGTGTGACTAATATTCATGTAAAGTAAAATAAATTTCTGTATTGACCATGTTAAAAAAATGTATGTCTCAATCTGTACCCGGAGTCCATCAGCCCTCTGTCAGGAAGTGATTAGCCTGTTTCATGATAAAATTCTGGAATTATAATTGTCTATTGCTTTGATTAAAGATCTCAAGTCTTTTGAAGTTGTTTGTCTTTACAATGTTGTTATTGCATAAATTTTCCTCCTGGTTCTGTGCTCTTTATGATTTGTTCTTTGAGCCACTCATTCTTTGGGAATAGGATATTTAGTTTCCAATTAATTTTTAATCTATGCTTCAAAGGTCCTTTATTGAATTTAAGTTTTATTTCATTATGGTAAAAATATGCATTTAATTTTTCTTCATTTGTTTGTGAGGTTTTCATGCCCTAACACATGTTTACTTTGTGAAGTTTTTGCCACATGAAAGGAGCCAAAACACCTGATCCAGGAATCAGGCTGGTCCTACCGTAGATAAGTTAGCTCTCGGTTTTCCAGTGGCCAATCCATACCGTCCAGTCCTGGTTTTCTCTGTGATGCAGCTGTAAATCAAAGCCTGCCTGATATCTTGAGATCCAGAGCTCTGCCCTATTCTGGGATGTTTGCCAGAAGGTGTTAGCTCACCCATACATTTTAGATACTATTCATATGGCTTGGGAATCAGGAAGGATATTGTTATTGTCAAGGCCTAATTGACATCACTGTCTAGCATCTTGAAACTGAATAAAGCAGTATTAGAAAACTTAGTGACCTATAATTACCTTCTCTGTTGTGTTATCCTATAAAAATCTTGCTGTTGGTATTAATAAACGGATTGATTGCATTGATTAATCTTGGCTGTACCATGATTATTTTTGCACTTCCACGGTCTTGTGTGTCATTTGAGAGCTGGCATAAGAAACCATTTAGAGTGAACTCTACAGCCATATACTTTAAAAATCTGGATGTTATGCCATTTGATGCACACATGTTTAGTATTTACATTAATTCATTTTCTATGGCATTTTTTTTGCAAAGCGTAGTCTTCTTGTTGATCTCTTAATTAGGCCTATTTTTGCTTTGTCTGAGATCATGATCACAGCCTTTTTTTTACTCCAGCTGAATAATAATTATTAATAGTAATAACAGTAGTTTCTGCTTCAGCTCCTTATATTAACTCTATGTATAGATTTTGATTCAAGTGTGTTTCTTGTAAACAACACATTGTTGTATTCTGATTTCTAATTCATTATGCTATCCTCTTCTATTTTATGGCCGAGCCTATTCCATTTACATTCATAATTATCAGTGCCAACTGTTTATTTCTCTCTACCTTGTTTTCTTATACTTTTCCTTCTCTTTTTTTTTACCTTGTCCCCTTCTGAAGAGTGTGTTTTGCTCCTAATCATGGCCTCCCTTAATCTACTCTCCTTTTTATTCTTCCCTTTTTCTTAACTCCTTTTCCTCCGACTTTCTTGTTGGGTAAGGTGAATTTCTATACCCAACTGTGTGTGTATGTTCATTTCCTTCTCCTTGAACCAGTTCAGATGAAAGTGAGGTTTAAGTTTGTCTGCTCCCCTCCCACTTCACTCTCTGTTATATAAACTTGTCCTTGTGTGCTCCATTTTTGTGGGGGTAATTTTTCCCAATTCTTTCTCTCCCAAAGCATTCTTTCCCCCCCCATCCTTCTATTCCAAAGTGGTGTGATCTGGGGAGAGGTTTGTTCACTCCCTCCTGGTATGAGCTCTAATGAGTTCCTGTCCCAAGTTTGAGTCTGTTAGATTGTGTATGGTTGGGCCCAGATACATAGGCTAAGATTCTGGAACTTGTTCCTTGCTCCATACTCAGGGCCTCTGTCATTGATGACTATTCCTTTCCACCTTGAAACTATGACCCAGAAGTGGGTAATGGGCAAGTGAGCTGCCAGATGGCACTTGTTCTTGTTCCCAGAACTGGTTCAGGGTTCCCCTAGGATCCCTTTCTGCCCAATTGCATCTAGCATTAGTGTTCAGTCACAGTCCCTTTACTGTCCCTGGGTTCTAGAATGTTCCCCATTGCTGCTTCTGTTATCACCATGCTACACTCCTAGTTAGTTCAACCCTAGTCCCCTGTCAGTGTTCACAGACCTTTCTGTCCATCTTCCTAAACTGACCTGGCTTGGAAAATGACTCACTGTGACTATCTTGGCTTTCCTGATCAGAATTTGATCTGGCAATTTTTTTTAGATGTTATGGAGGAGGTGTGTTGGGTGAACATGGCAAAAATGTTGATTCTCATTTCACCATCTTCACTCTGCTCACTTAATTTTGCATCATTTTTTCCAAGTCTTCCCAGGCTTCTCAGAAACCATCATCATCATCATTTGTTACATCAAAGTAGTCTTCCATTATATTGCTCTACCATAATTTGTGTAGTCCTCAATTGATGGGTACTCCCTTATGTTCCAGTTTTTGCCATTCCTTTATTGCTACTTTAATGTTCTCTCTCTCTTTCTTAAAGATTTGATCAATGAAGATATCCCATTAATTTAAGTATTTTATAAATGGTATGGGCATGAGCTCAAACCCTCCTCACCATTTATATTCTCTGGATTGACTCAATCACCCCACACACACTGTAGTAGTCTGGGGTTCCAAAAGAAGGGCCATGGCTATACTGATACAATTCAGAACTCTCTCAAGGGCTTGAAGGTAGTCCTGGTTTTTTTTTTAAGGGATTTCTCCTACTACTTGCTATTATAGCTCTTGAGCCCCCACTGATGTGCTTCTCCTTTACACAAAATCAGTCACTGTGACATCATTAACTCAAACATAAAACATTTGCTTAATGATAAAGAAAAGCAAAAATAATCACGTTATTTACTTTTTAAAAAGAAGAATCAAAAGCACAACTTTTACTTAATAAGTAAAGGCAGGAACAATCTAACATTGTACCTACATAATAGAAGGCAAAAGCTGCAATAATCAAAACATGACAATTAATCCATAAACCTGAATAATAGTTTCCTATCAATTTACTTAGTGACTATGGGAAAGAGTAGACACACACTTATAAAAACCTAGCAGGGAGGTAAATGAGTGAGGAATTCACAGCTCTTGATATACACTTTGATGTCTTTTATGTCTTCAGGAATAATCTGCACCATCTGAACCTGCTAGCTGCTGGCTGCTGGTCCTTACCACTACAATTGAGTTTACTCTGTACTCAAGATATTGGAAAGCTCTTATAAATGTAAAATTCTTTCAAGGTCGAATGTTTCTTCCTTAGGGAATTGCTTAGTGGGATCATCCTTAGTATGACAGTACCACCCATACACAACCTTGAAAATCTTAGGAGAATCATGATTGGACATAATATATTATTGGCAGACATGCTTTATCAGTAGGCAGCTAAGTAGCATAGCAGATGGAGTTCCAATGTTAGTGTCAGGAAGACCAAGTTTGAATACTGCCTTAGACACTTCCTAGATGTGTTACCATGGACAAGTCACTTAATCTCTGTCTGTCTCAGTTTCCTCATCTATAATATAATAATAGTACCTTCCTTCCAGGGTTGCTGTGAGGATGAAATGAGATAATATTTGTAAAGAACTTTGCAAAACTTAAAATGCTACATAAATGCTACCTACATGAT
The DNA here is from genome assembly GCF_028583685.1 of Petaurus breviceps papuanus. Classification (NCBI taxonomy): domain Eukaryota; kingdom Metazoa; phylum Chordata; class Mammalia; order Diprotodontia; family Petauridae; genus Petaurus; species Petaurus breviceps. Next base: position 5,251,959 of record NW_027185588.1, on the reverse strand, counting down.
TTATAACAACTATTAATATAATTATTTTAGCATTCCAAAAAAGGAGAATTGAGACTTTATTAGAATGACCTGTCCATATTGCAGCAAACAGGAAAAGACAAAAAAAGGCTTCTCCCAGCTCACAATCACATTGTTGGGGGGATGCCTCCCATCACTGAGATGGGAGAGTTCTGATAGGCACCTCACAAAATGAGATCACAAAGAGAGGAGTCATAATAGATAAAACAATTAAGGGTAGAATCTGCAGAGGCACGCCTAGGGATAGACAGGATAAATGATTAAGACAAACCCTCCCACAACAATGGAATTCTTTCTAAAGTTAGAGCCAGCATGTTGTATTACATGAATGTACTTAAACATTTTTTCTCTAAATGGTTTCATGTCTAGGAACCTGCCTGCATGAAACAGAATACCAAAAACAGAAACAAATGCAGCAATTGCTCTGGACTCATTCCCCCAGAGTGAAGAAGGGAAGAAGGCTGCATCCCTCTTTCAGTGTTCCAGAAGCATCCCTGAGTGGCTGGGGATGTACTCTCAGTTTGAGTCTCTTTTCTGGTGTCTCATTTCCACTGTTCGCTGCCATTAATTAGTGCTCTAGTTCCATTTAGCCAATTAGCTTTGATGAGCTTTTACAAGGGAGTATTTATGTTGAGGGGTGTATGGTGTATTCAGGGAGCACTAGCACTTCTGGTGTGAGGGTTTGCTGAGCCCTTTTTTAGGGCTGGTCATCCACCTTTGGTATCTATTTGGCACACGATTCTCACCTGTAGCTCCAAGAAGATATAGCTTGAGCGCTGGTCACATCCCCCTGTGAGCCATCCAGGCACATAGGCTAAAATAGGTTGAGGGTAACTGACGGACCTTAAACCCATTGGTGCATTAGGGGGATATCTACTCCAATGATATGAAGACTTCCTCTGGAATGGGTGCATGAGAACAATTTGTTCCAATGGCAATGAACCAAAACAGATGCTGTGGAGTGTTTAGAGCTTGGTCAGACATTGAAGACACCAAAGTCATGCACTGCATCCTGAGCCATTGCTTATCATCTTGACTTTTGTCTTGCCACTGGACTTCAGTGATCATGGAAAAGAGAGTGAGGTTGATGACTTTGTGAAATTCTGCCTCACATACATCCGATCCATGTCATTGGTCCTCTTTGAAAATGCAGGACAAACAATAACAATTTACCTCGAAGGTTTAGAGAGAAATATGAACAATTCCTCACCCCTCCTACAATCTCCCCTATGCCACTTTAGTTTATGGGGAAAATGGGTGAAGCTGAAGATGTTTTTACACAGCGTTTACCCACCAAGTTCATGGTCAAATTCAGCATTATTGTTGAATGAATCTCAGCTACCCACGGGTTTGTCCTGAAGTCCTTCTCTTGACTCCTCCCGAGTGACAGGCAGCAGCACGTGGGAATGGACATTCCCACTCTAGTTCTCCTGGTGATTCCTTCTCTTGACTTTTTGAAACTCATAAGATCATAGTTATCTTCCCCCCCCCCAATTTATTTATTTATTTTAGTTTTCAACATTCACTTTCACAAGATTTTGAGTTCTGAACTTTCTCCCCATTCCCCCACCCCTGCCCAATGATGGCATGCATTCTGATTACCACTTCACCCAATCTTCCCTCCCTTCTATTACTCACCCCTCTACTCATCCCCTTTCTTTTCTATTTTCCTGCAGGGTAAGAAAGATTTCTATACCCCATTGCCTGTGTATCTTATTTCCCAATTGCATGTAAAAACAATTTTTAGCGTTTATTTTTTAAAACTTTTGAGTTCCATAATCTCTCCCTTCCTCCCTCTCCACTCACCCTTATGGAGAGGGCAAGCAATTTGATATAGGTTGTACATGTGTAGTCATACAAAACACTTCCATAATAGTCATTTTGTGAAAGACTAACTATATTTCCCTCCATCCTATCCCATACCCTGTTTATTCTATTCTCTCCTTTGATCCTGTCCCTCCTCAAAAGTGTTTGCTTCTGATTACCCCCTCCCCCAATCTACCCTCTTTTCTATTACCACTTCCCCATCCCCTTCCCCTCTACTTTCCTGTAGGGTAAGAGAGATTTCCATACCCAGTTGAGTGTATATGTTATTCCCTCCTTAAGCCAAATCTGATGAGAGTAAGGTTAACTTGCCTCTCACCTCCCCCTCTTCCCCTCTCCAGCTTTTTTTTTTGACTCTTTTATGTGAGATAGTTTACCACATTCTACCTCTCCCTACCTCCTTCTCCCAGTACATTCCTCTTTCACCCCTTAATTTTATTTTTTAGATGTCATCCCTTCATAGTCAACTCACCTTGTGGCCTCTCCCCACCATTCCCTCCAACTACCCTAATAATGAGAAAGGTCTCATGAGTTACAAATATCATCCTTCCATGTAGGAATGTAAATAGTTCAACTTTAATAAGTCCCTTGTGATTTATCTTTCCTGTTAACCTTTTCATGCTTCTCTTGAATCTTGTATTTGAAAGTCAGTTTTTCTATTTAACACTGACTTCTCAAGAATGCATTAAATTCCTCTATGTCTTTGAATATCAATCTCCCCCCCCCCCTTCATTGATTACACTAAGTTTTTCTGGGTAAATGATTCTTGTTTTTTTTTTTTCTTTTTGGAGGGCAACTGGGGTTAAGTGACTTGCCCAAGGTTGCACAGCTAGTTTTTTTTTTTTTTTGTGTGTTAAGTATCTGAGGCTGGATCCAAACGCAGGTCCTCCTGACTCCAGGGCCAGCCCTCCACTCACTGTGCCACCTAGCCGCCCCAATGATTCTTTGTTTTAATCTTAGCTCATTTGACCTCCAGAATATCATGTTTCAAACCCTCCAGTCCCTTAATGTAGAAGCTGCTAAATCTTGTGTTATCCTGATTGTGTTTCCACAATACTTGGATTGTTTCTTTCTGGCTGCTTGCAATATTTTTTCTTTGACCTGGGAACTCTGGAATTTGGCTATAACATTCCTGGGAGTTTTCCTTTTGGAATCTCTTTCAGGAGGTGATCAATGTCTATTTTACCTTCTGGTTTTAGAATATCAGGGCAGTTTTCCTTGATAATTTCTTGAAAGATAATGTTTAGGCTCTTTTTTTGATAGTGGCTTCCAGGCAGTCCAGTGATTTTAAAATTATCTCTCCTGGGTCTATTTTCCAGGTCAGTTGTTTTTCCAATAAGTTATTTCACATTGTCTTCTATTTTTTCATTCTTTTAGTTTAGTTTGGTTTTGTTTTGAGGTCTTATGATGGTTTATTTTGGATTAAAAAAAATAAAATTTTATGTTTATTTTTAATTTACATCATTCATTTCCACAAGATTTTGAGTAACAAATTCCCTCCCCATCTTTCCTTTGCCCACCACTCCCAAACAGTGATCCCACTGTATACCCCCTCCCCCAATCCGCTCTCTCCTATATCCTCCCTTATTCCCCCCTCTGACTTTCCTGTAGGGCAAGATGGATCTCCTTACCCCAGTGGCTATATATCTTATTTCCCAGTTGCATGTAAAAAAAATAATATTTTTAATTTCAAACATTTGATTTTAAAACTTTGAATTCCAGATTCTTTCCCTTTCTCCCTCGTCACCTACCCTTACTGGGAAGATAAGCAATTCAATATAGATTATACATGTATAGCTGCTCAAGACATTTCCATAGCTGATATATTGTGAAAGACTGACTATATTTCCCTCCATTCTATCCCTCCCCACACTTGTTTTGTTTTCTACTTTGATTCTTTTCAAAAGTGTTTCTCTCTAACTACCCTCCCCACCCAGCTTGCCCTTCCCTCCATCATCCCCTTTCTCATCTCCTTCCGTCCTACTCTCCTGTAGGGTGAGATACCCTATTTAGTGTGTATGTCATTTCCTCCCTATGCCAAATTCAATGGGAGCAAGGTTGACCCATTCCCTTTTGCCTTCCTGTTCTTCCTCTCTATTGTAACAGTTTTCCCTTGCCTCTTCTATATGAGATAATTTACCCCATCTCCTCTCATTATATTTCTCTCTCACCTCTTAATTTCACCTTTTAAGTATAGTCCCTTCCTATTCAATTGGTCCTGTGCCATCTATCTATGTATACCTGTACACATATATACATATACTCACATATGTATTCATACGCCCATATACCCTCCTATGTAGACATATCTATGTATGTATACACACACACATATATCTACACACACACACACACATACACACATTTATATTCCCTTCAATTATTCTCATACTGAGAAAAGTTTCATAAGTTACAATTATCATTTTTGCATGGAGGAAGGTAAATAATTCAATTTCGATAAGTTCCTTATGATTTCTTTTCCCTGTTTACCTTCTCATGCTTCTCTTGTTTCTTGTATCTGAATGTCAAATTTTCTATTCAACTCTGGTTTTTTCATCAAGAATGCTTGAAAGTCCTCTATTTCATTGAATGACCATGTTTTCCTCTGAAACATGACACTCAGTTTTGCTGGCTAGGTGATTCTTGGTTTTAATCCCAGCTCCTTTGACCTCCAGAATATCATATTCCAAGGCCTTCGATCCCTCAGTGTAGAAGCTGCCAGATCCTGTGTTTTCCTTATTGTGTTTCCACAATATTCAAATTGTTTCTTCCTGGATGCTTGTAATATTTTCTCCTTGATCTGGGAATTCCAGAACCTGGCTATAATGTTCCTAGGAGTTTTCTTTTTGGGATCTTTTTCAAGAGGTGATCAGTGAATTCTTTCAACCACTATTTTGCCCTCTGGTTCTAAAACATCAGGGCAATTTTCCTTGAGAATTTCTTGAAGGATGATTTCTAGGTTCTTTTTTTGATCATGGCTTTTAGGTAGTCCAATAATTTTTAAATTGTCTCTCCTGGATCTATTTTCCAGGTCAGTGGTTTTTCCTATGAGATATTTCACATTGCCTTCTATTTTTTTATTTGTTTGTATCTGTTTAATAGTATCTTGATTTCTCATAAAGTCACTAGCTTTCATTTGCTCCAATCTAATTCTGAAGGAATGATTCTCTTCAATGAGCTTTTGAAATTCTTTTTCCATCTGGCAAATTTGGCTTTTTAAGGCATTCTTCTCCTCATTGACTTTTTGAGCCTCTTTTGTCATTTGAGTTCATCTATTTTTTAAGGTGTTATTTTCTTCAGTCAGGTTGTTGACTCACTTTTTTATGATTTTCTTGCATCATTCTCATTTCTCTTCCCAATTTTTCCTCCACTTCTCTTATTGGTTTTCAAAATACTTCTTAAGCTCCTCAATGGCCTATAAGCAGTTCATATTTTTCTTGGAAGCTTTTGGTATAGGAGTTCTGACTTCATTGTCTTCCTCCTTTTCCATGCTTTGATCCTTTTTGTCCCCAAAATAGGAATCTAAGGTTTGACTGCTGTGCTTGCTTTGCTTCTTTTGCTTGGTCATGTTGCCACTCAATTACTTGACTTTTGAGCTTTTTGCCACAGTAGAACTCTGCTTCCAGAGAGGAGAGCTTTGTCCCAATCACTGGGGTTTTCACAGCTGCCAGAGCTATTAGTTGGGTGTCCTCTCATAAGCTTCCACCAGCTCTGGCACACTGGTCATGCACTCCAGGACCTCCGCCCTAGACAACATTCCAGATCCAAGTAGGTTAAAGCAAGATCAATTACCCCTCAGATTGGTTCCTTTGTCACCCTACAATCTGCAGGCCAGGAGCTCTGAATTAGCCACGTGGAGGTGGCTGAAGGGCTGCTGTGCCTCAGCCACTTCTCCCTCCAGGGGGCAGAGGCTGGACTGCACTCCTGGACCCCCTGTTCCCAAAGTCCACACTGACCTCTCACTTTGTCTTTGGCATTTATGGGTTGATAATTCTGGAAACTGCTACAGCTGCTGGTAATCCACTCTCCCTAAGTCCATCCAGCTGTGGCTGGTCAGGGCTGCCCTGGGGTTAAAACTGCTGGTTCATGTTTCAATACACCCTCCTTTTCCACCTGCCAGGCTGCCTTCAGCAGGAGATTTGTTTCTCTCTGTCTCTTTGTGTGTTCTGTAGCTCTAAAGTTTGTTTAGAGTCATATTTTATAGGTGTTTGAGGTGGTTTTGCAGGGAGTGCATGGAGTTTTCCTGCTTCTATGCTGTTATTTTGGCTCCACCCCCTCTATTTTGGGCGGTTTTGTTTTCTTGATTTCTTATGGAGTCATTAGCTTCCATTTGCTCCATTCTAATTTTTAAGGAATTATTTTCTTCAGTGAGCTTTTGGACTTCCTTTTCCATTTGGCCAATTCTGCTTTTTAAGGCATTGTTCTCTTCATTGACTTTTTGAAACTCTTTTCCCATTTGGTCCCGTCTATTTTTTAACGTGTTATTTTCTTCAGTATTTTTTGGGTCTCTTTTAGCAACTTGTTGACTTGTTTTTCATGATTTTCTTGCACCACTCTGATTTCTCTTCCTAATTTTTCCTCTACTTCTCTTGCTTGATTTTTCAAAATCCTTTTTGAGCTCTTCCATGGCCTAAGACCAATTCATATTTTTCTTGGAGGCTTTGGATGTAGGAGCTTTGACTTTATTGTCGGCTTCTGATTGTATGTTTTGATCTTGTCACCAAAGTAAGATTCTATAGTCCAAGTTTCTTTTTCTGCTGTTTCCTCATTTTCCCAGTCAATTACTTGACTTTTTAACTCATTTTTAAGGTAGGACTCTGCTTCCAGTGTGGAGGGTGCACTGTCCCAAGCTTCAGGGGTTTTGCGCAGCTCTTTTCAGAGATACTTCTAGGGACCTGTAAGTTTTCAGCTCTTTCAAGGTGGTATGACCTAAGGAGAGATGTTTACTCTTCTCCTGATCTGTGCTCTGGTCTGTGAGTGACCACAACCACTCTTTTCTGCCCTAGAACTGTGATGAGAGTTCTCTCTCCACTGCTGCCACAAGCTCTTCTATGCCAGTGCTCCTCCTTGCCCCAGGACTGCCACCCAGGGCTGCAACCCAGATCCAAGTATGGGCAAAAGCAACTGCCTCAGTGCCTCTAAGAGACCCTGTAATCTCCTTCTGACCAGTTGTTTGATTCCCCCTTACCATCTGTGGGCTTAGAGTTTTGGAAGCAGCTGCTACTGCTGCTGCCCCTGCTGCTGCCATCCCTACCACCATTCCCTCTGCCTTGGGGTTGTTCTGGGGCTGGGGCTGGACTGCTCCCCTCTCTTACCCAGGTCCAGCAGCCCTTTTCTACTGACCTTCCAAGTTGTCTTTGGAATTTGTGGGTTGAGAAGTCTGGAAACAGCCTCAGCTTCCAGTGAATCAGTCCTCTGAAGCCTGCTCCTGGTTGGCTGGGTCCCCGGTCTGTGCCGATGTGGCTTGTGCTGGCCTGCACTCCTCTCTCAACTACAATGGACTTTTCTACTTTCTGTCTATTTTCCAGGTTGTCTTGGGCTGGAGATTTGTTTCACTCTGTCCTTTTGTGGGTTCTGCTGCTCCAGAATTTTAGAGTCATTTCTCTTTACTATTAATTGGAGAGGTTTGGGGGAGAGCTCAAGCGAGTCCCTGCTTTTACTCTGCCACCATGGCTCCACCCCCCAGATCATAGCTATCTTAAATTTTTTTCACATAAAACTGGAAAGAATAAATGCAGAGGCAATGAGCAAAGACTCATATTTGTGGACCACAAGTCTGCCTCATACAGGGAAGGTCTGAGATCTATTCCTTTGTCTCTCACTAGATTCAGTCTTCTGGTAGCAAGGAGTCAGACTACAAAGAGACTGGATGTGACTGACTTGTACCATTTAAATGCACTCAGCAATCACAAAGGGTCTACTTCATGTGTGACTGGCAGGTTGGAACCAGTCATAGAATGTCTGTGCATGTCTCTAGTCTCTTCAGGGCTTAACTTCCATTACCCATCATCATGCCTTTTTTTGAAGCAGAATCTCTTCCCTCCCCCAGCCTCCACTCTTGCCCATTTGATGGGGGTCTGATTGCAGCAGCTGAACATTCTGTTGTCTGCTCACCAGTCCTTGTTACATAAAAAAATAAATATTCTGATCTATCTAAAAAACAAACAAAGTAATCCTCAGATTACAGGTGATGAGCTTGTGGGCAGCAGCTTGCTTCAGGAAGATTTAAGGGAGCTTTGAAAGGAATCTCCTTTGTCTTTGATCTGATGAGAGGAAGTGCTGGGGGATTCAGAAGGGAGGGAATGACTTGGGACGTCTCCCTCAGCCCATGTTTTGTATTTTCCTAGTCAAAACAGCAATGTGTTGTGAGAAAAACTAATTTAGAGTAGAAAAATCAGAAAATAGGTCAGAAAGATGTTTTGTTAAGAGACATACAGCTAAGCAAAGAATTTTATAGAAGAATCCTGCCAAATAAGCCATATAACAGACATTTTATCCTTTAAGAAAAACAACTTGGGGGGCGGCTAAGTGGCGCAGTGAATACAGCACCAGCCTTGGAGTTCAAATCCAACCTCAGATACTTACCACTTACTAGCCTTGTGACCTTGGGCAAATCACTTAACCCCAATTGCCCTGCCTTCCCTCTCTAAAAAGCAAAAAAGAAAAAAAAAAAGAAAAACAACTTGTTATTTTTGAGGTTTTCCGTTGTTGTCCTTGCAAGTACCTTGTTTTCTCTATAGTTGCCCTTGCATGAGGGACTGGGGCAAATTCAGATCTTAGGGAAGTGAGCATGACTTGATGAATTGATGCTGGAATGGAGGATAATTTAAAGATGGAGTCACTCATGTCAAGATGGGGAAAATTTAGGCTCCCTCTTTCTCTTTGTCTTCACACTTAGGTGCTTCTGGGCTTTGAGAGTTCCTGGTTCTATATGATCTAAGTTTCACACAGCTCTATGCAATTTGAGACTGGATTGTTCTTTCTTATACATAGTTAAGAGCTTTGTTTCTGACATCACTTAACAGTAAAGTCTTGCTTTTTGATTGGTCTTGAAGGTCCTGAGCTCAGGAACAATCTTTTCTGAATTCATAATTGGTTTTTCAGGCAATTTAACTTTGACCCACATAGGAGCCTCAGATTCAGGGGTCTATTGTCTTGTCATGGGAGGCTGTGCCTGTACGGGGCAGCTTCTCATGATTAGCCTAAGGATGACACCTTCAGTAACTTTGAGAGGGAACTGTTAGAGCAGGATGGGCACCCTGCCCAGTTTAGATTCTAGTAATTATTCTAAGAGTGATCTTGAAGAATCTATGTTATTTTAGAGCGTCTCTGTGTGTGTAAGACCTGCTCAGTAAGGTTTCTTGTAAAAAAAACCCAACTGTTGAATGTTTAGATTGCAAACTATAAGATGATATGAAAGTGATATAAAAACAAAAAAATCAACAAAAATCTATTTTTAAAAATAATCAGTAGTTTAATATTAATCTTAATTAAAATAAAATTAAAAATTAATATAAATTAATCAAATTAAGTTTAATATTAAGTTAAACTACTAATTATTTTTAAAAATAAATTTTTTTTTGTTTTTGTATCATCTTCATGTGTGCCTCCTTCAACTTCTTCCCAGAGGGCCATCCTTTCTAACAAAAAAAAGAGAAGAGGAAGAAAACAAATCGGCAAAAGCCAGTCAAAATATCGACAAAAATCTGATGTGATTTGCAATTTTCCCCATCTATTGATCCAGTCGTTCTCCTCCTTCAAAGGCATGGGAGATGTGTCTTATATCTCTTATTTGAGACCAAGCTTGGTCATTATCACACAATATTCAATTTCGACTGTTTTGTTGTTGTCTCTATTTACACAATTGTAGTCATTATGCTTATTGTGTCCCTCCTCTGTTTACTTCACTGTACATCAGCTCATACATCTTTCTGTGATTCTGTTTGTAATTTCATCATGTTTGTAATTCTTACAGAAAAACCATATTCTTTTATGTCCACTTAGCATAACTTGCTTCATCATTGAGGACATTCTATTTTGTTTCCAGTTCTTTGCTGCCACAGAAAGTGCCCTTCTGGTATTTTGGCATATATGGAGCCTTTTCTTTTTATCATTGACCATAGTGTGATCTCTGAGACAAAGGGTGTGACCAGCTTGTCACTTTATCTGCATAATTCCAGATTGCTTTCCAGAATTGCTATATAGATTCATAGATCCACCAGCAATGAATTAGTGTGTCCACCCTCCCATAACTTTTTCTACATCAACTCTTCATCCTTTCTTTATCTTGCCAATTTACTGGGAGTGTGGCAAAGTCTCAAGGCTGTTTTTATGTTCATTTCTATTATTATTAATAGAATATGGGGCATTATTTATGTTGATTGTTTATAATTTACAATCCTTTTGAGAACTATTTGCTCATAACCTTGGCCTACTTTATCTATTGGGGAAAGACTTTTATTTATATTTTAATATCATTATAATTATATATTTTATTTATTTATTGTATTTTCATTTATTTATTATTTCTGTTAGTTGTTTAGATATCTTGGGTGCCAAACTGTTATCAGAGATATTTAATAACAAGACTTTTTTTCCCCCTGAGTGAACTGCTTCTCTTCTTATTCTAGGTATATTAGTTTTGTTTATGCAAATGATTTTCAATTTTGTATAATCAAAATTATTTAATCTTTTAAAATAATTTCTCTCTTTTGTTTGGTTATCTATAACTTTGAAAGGTATATAATTAATTTCTTTTCCATTTTTTTGGTGAAATAACCTTTAATATTCATGTCACATAGATCCATTTTGAATTTATTGAGAAATATTCTGAGCCTAATTTCTGCTAGACTGCTTCCCCGTTTTCCCAGTAGTTCTTATCAAATAGGGAGTTCTTCCCTAGGTAATTCTTGTTTTTGAATTTATAGAAAACTAGAATATTGTGTATGACACTGTGAATCTCCACTTTATACTGCTTATTTTTTAAAGTATGCAATAAATACCAAAAGTTACTTTCAAAACTGTCCTTTATCTTTGCTTTCTTCTGAACTTCCTTCTCCCCCATTAGAAGTTTAGCAGTGATTCTCTGCCTCCCATTTTCTGAGGGCCAGGTGTGTTACATTTCCCCCCTTCCTCAGGGTTCTCGAGTATGCTCGGGGGCAGAGGGGTTTTTCTTCTCTGTCACTGGCTTAAGTCCTCATTAATTATATTCCCCAGATTTTAGGGGTCCAAGCACCCCAATGCTATTTATCCACTTAACAGTCAGATTAGCTTTTACAAAGGAAATTTTATTTAGATACATAGAACAACCATACAACATTTCCCTTTAACACATTGGGGAGATTATCTGCCCCCCCCCCTAATTTCTAGGTAAGGGAGGGAGATTAGTGTCACAGACAGCTCAGTTCCCGCATAGCATCAGTCCTACCAGCTTCCAAGTCCAAATCACCACTCAGGGGAAATGTTGGCTTCTCAGGTGGACTGATTGCAATATTTAGCCTGAAATCCTGGGCTCCAAGGTCAGCATGGCTCAGGCTCCCAGGTCTGGGACTCTATTCTCTGCACCTAAAATTGAAAAAGACAAATTAAACAAGCCCTAAACCCCAAGGCCACTTTCTCAGAGCCACATAACCTAGGGAAGGGGAAAGTGAACTTCAAACCCTCTCCTACTTGGTGCCTGGTGTTTCTCAGTGAGTGAGTCCTTAACCCCTAGACACTGATGGAAAGGAAAGAGAGAATTCTGTTCTAGTAAAGGTAGTTTTAAAGATACAAGCAGTTCCAGCTATTCAGTCAGTGGAAAAAGGCTGCTCTCAATCATGTGGTAGGCCAACATAAAGTATGCACGTGCCAGTAATCCTGTCTCCCAGAAGCAGATCCCCAGTGTCTTCCATGTTAGTTCTTACATCTTGGGTGATTGAGGCATGTACCAAATACCCATTATGGAATGTTCGCACAATATCCTCATATGGTCCCTTCCAGATGATCAAATAAATTGACCTTTCTAGGTGTCTCTTGAATCTTGTGTTCATATTTGGAAATTCCCATTCAGTTTTGATATTTTCATGAGAATTGCCTGAAAGTTCTCTCTTCTATTAAAGGCCAATCTCCATGCCTCTCTTCCCTCCCCTGGAGAAAGTTTATGCTCAGCTTTCTAGGGTGAGTTATCCTTGGTTATAAGCCAACAAGTCAACAAACATTTATTTAGTGCTTCCTATGTGTCAAGGACTATGCCAAATGCTGGGGATCTAAGGACAATGAATGAAATAATCCCTACTTCAAAGATGCTCACATTGAGTGCATATATAGAGTCTAGGGAACAAAATAACCAAGTGATAGCCTTCCTGTCCCCTACCCTCAGACTATGTCTGCAGTATTGTGATCTGCTCTGGGCATCATGGTTTAGGAATGACTTGAGAAATTGTATGGAATCCAAAGGAGGGTTATCAGAAAAGTGAAGGGATGGAAATCTATCTGATTAGTGTATTGGTTGAAGAAGCCAGAGATCTCAAATTTGGGAGAAGACTTGGCAGGGAAATTGACCTTCATCTTCAAGCATCTGAAAGTCTGTCATGTAAAAGAAGGATTGGACTTTCTCTGCTTGGGCCTAAAGGTCAGAACTAAAAGAAATAGGGGCAAACATTTAGTATCATACATTTTCAGCTCCATCTAAGGAATAACTTTTGAATGTTAAGAGCTGTCCAACAATGGATCCATTTCCAATCACTGGAGGTCTTCAAGGAGAAGCTGGATGACCATTTGTTGGAGATGTTGTATAGGAGAGGTATCCGTTGAACAACAGTGTTGCACTTGGACCAGATAGCTTCTGAGATTTCACCAAACTCAAATTCCATGATACGAAGCAACAGAGAAGGAGATTTTGGCTCAAGGCAAGGAAAATTTTTTTTAGTAATTAGAGCTTTTTAACGAAGGCTACATTATGTGGTACTGACATCTCCATCATTTGAAGCATTCAGGCAGAGGCTAGATGGGCATCTATCAGGGAAGGGGTAGACAGACCTCTTTTATGGGGTGAGAGGTTGATCTACATGACCTTTAACATTCTTTTTGGCTCTGATACTCTTTGGTCTTATGGGCTTCTCATGATCTGGGAGGAGACAGGCATTCTCATGTATCTAGTCACACTGCTTTCTCTTCTCATAGCATCCATAGTAGGGGAGAACATCTTTTGTTGTGACTTCACAGGGATTGATGTGTTCCTCCTTATTTTCTCTTGTTGGAATCAGTGGCCATTGCCTCCTACTCCCAAGGACCCTTGGGGAAGGTGAATGTATGGATTATTTCCTTAGTTCTTTAGCTGGCAAGAGATTTGGGGTTCAGAGAAGTATGGACTCTACATTTTGTTTGGAATATAGACCTGGGCAGGATGGGATAACTTTCTTGGAAGATACTTACGCACAACAGACTCTAACAGAGGCCTCTCAGGGATGGGCAAGTTGTAGGCTAGAGTCCTTTCTATGATGGCCCTATCCCTATAGGGGATAGAATGATAATTAGACAATTTAACTAACAAGGAGCTATGGGGATTGAGTCCCGGAGGCCCCAGAAAACTGTAAATATTCCCCTTGTGCCCCCTGTCTTGCTCTCCTCCTGTCTCTCCTGTCCCAGGCCAGGAGGGAAGCCACATATGCCTTTCTGCCAAAGTTTTCATGTCTGGTGTTACCTCCCTCTGTCTTTCCTTGGGGCCAGGGCTGTTGACTTCTTCACCCTCCCTGCCCAGGACAGAGAAAGTTGAGCCTGTCCCTTTGTGATGCTGTCTTAACCTTGCTGAGTCAGAATAGCGTGGTAAGTGCCCTTGGAGAAGAAAGGCAGAGAGGTGAGGGTAGGCAGCCTGTCCATACTCAGATGGGTCAGGGAGATTCTGGTGTGTCCATGCTAAAGCCGGAACCAGCACAGTCCCACCCCCTTAATGCACCACCTTCTACTCTGCCCATGGCAGCCCTAAGCCCAGCCTAGCCCAACATTCAGCCTAGTTTAGTCATCAGAGCTTCAGCCAGTCAGTTACAAGCAGTTAATTATGTGACAGGCACTATGATAAGTTCTGGGGGTACCAAAAAAGTGCAAAAATATGGTCTTCATCCTCTAAAAACCCCCATTCTTATGGAGAGACAACATTTAAATAACTGCTTGTGTACAAGAGATGTACAGAGTAAATGGAAGAGAATCTCAGAGTGAAGGTTTAAGCCAGTCTAGGGTACAGTCTGAGGCTGTTTATCCCAGCCCGGATCAGCTGGAATTCTAGCCAGCTCAGCCCCAGAGTCCAGCCCAGAGTCCAGTCTGATCCTGCTTCCCCAATCATTTCCTGTACCTAGGTAATCACAAACAACAACAATCATTAACAGCCAGTGTTTAGGTAAAGGATAACCTTGGAAGACCCTGCTTCTGGTTCACAAATGTCCTCTCCAGTGTTGGAGGACCTCTGATAAGTAATTTCAGAGTTTGTTTCTGTGTCTGTGAGTCTGGCTGTGCATCTACATGTGTACAGATTATGGGTCTCTGTGTGTTTCTCTGTGAGCTTGGCTATGGATCTGTATTATGATTCTAGGATCCATGTATCTAGGCCCAGCCTCTCTCCTGAGTCCTACTCCTACATTACCAACTGCCTAGCAGTTCAAACTCTGCATGTCCAAAACAGAACTCATTATCCTTCCTCCCAAACACACCCCCTTCCCAACCTCCCTATCTCTGCAGTGGGCACCACCAACCATCTAGTCTCCCAGATTTGTGACATTGGAGTCATTATTGACTCTCCAGTCTCCTAAACTCCATATATTAAATTGCTTGTCCAATCTGGCCATTTCTATCTCCACATCTCTCCCATATGTCCCTTTCTCTCTATTCACATAACTACCACCTTCATTCAAGTCCTCATCACTTCTTGTCTCCCGAAGTAGCCTCTTAATCGGTCTTCCTGATAGCCTCTCACCTCTCCCACGCATCTTCTATAAAGCTGCCAAAATGATTTTGCTAAATTTGATTGTAGTACTCAACTTTTCAATAAATTTCAATAACTCCCTGTTCCTTCAAATGTCAAATAATAACTTCTTTCTTGTTATTTATAACTCTTTATAACCTGATTCCAACCCATATTTCTAGTCTTATACATTTCTCCCTTTCATGCAATCTATGGTCCAGTTAAACTGGTTGTTTTGCCGTTCCTTATACCGACACTCCATCTCCCACCGTTGGGCATATTTCCAAACTCTTCCCTATGGGCAAAATACACTCCTTTCTCATCCCTGCTTCTTAGAATCCCTAGTTTTATTCAAAACTCAACCCTAGTGCCACTTTTCATATGAAGTCTTTGCTGATTGTCCCTCCCTTCAAAATTTTTTTCTTGTATATATTTTGAATGTTTCTGTATAGGTAAATATCTCCCAACCAAAATGGAACATTCTAGCTAGATGCCCTGTGGATAGAGTTCTGGTCTGGAGTCAGGAAGACTCATTTTCCTGAGTTCAAATATGGTCTCAGATACCTGCTAGCTGTGTGACCCTAGGCAAGTCACTTTACCCTGTTTGCCTCAATTTCCTTATCTGTAAAATGAGCTGGAGAAGGAAATGGCAAGTCAGTCTAGTATCTCTGCCAAGAAAACCGCAAATGGGGTCATGAAGAGTTGGACATGACTGAAACGACTTGACAATAACAACAAAGCCCCCCTTGAGGACAGAGATTGAATCCTTTTTGTCTTTTTTTGCCCAGAAAATGTGCCCAGCACATTTAATAGATTCTTGTTGATTGATTGTGTGCCTGGTTGTGGGAGTCTGTGAGTGTCTGTGTGTTCTGGCTGTGGGTTTGTGTGTGTCTATATGGCTCTAATGGGGTGTGTGGGGTCTCTGTGTCAGGATTTTGGTCTGATTTCGGCTTGTACATGTGCCGTTCACAGGAAGTACCAAGCTAGGAGAACAGCTAACCCTTTGGATTGTAGATGCAAGATAAAAAGAGAAATGGAAGGAATAACACTAGAGTGAATTGAATAAGATTAAATCTAACAGGGATAAATGTAAAATCTTACGTGGGTTCAGGAATTAAATTAATAAATACAAGTTGGGGAAGGTATTAATAACCAGCAAAAAATTCTGGGGGTTTTAGTGTATTCTAGACTAAATACCAATCACCAGTGTGATGCAGAAGCACAGAAAACAAATGCAGTTTTAGGATGCATTAAGAAAGGCAGGTTAGGGGCGGCTAGGTGGCACAGTGAGTAAAGCGCCAGCCCCAGAGTCAGGAGGACCTGAGTTCGGTTCTGACCTCAGACACTTAGCGCGCGCACACACACACACACACACACACACACACACACAACACTAGCCGTGTAACCTTGGGCAAGTTACTTAACCCCAATTGCCCTCCAAAAGGCAAAAAAAAAAAAAAAAAAGAAAGGCAGGTTACCTAAGAATAAGAAGGTGATAGTTCTGCTTTGTCAGACTCACATCTGGAGGAATACCACTGGGACAAGACTTTTTGGAAACGGCATTGATTAGCTGAAGAATGTCCAAAGGACAGCAATTAGAATAGGGAAAGTCCTTGAGTTTCACATCACATGAAGAGTCATTGAAACATCCAAAGAAAAGAAGACTCATTTGGAAACTGCCTTCAAGTATTTGAATGGTAGTCATGTGGAAGATGGGTTAGAGCTTTTCTGTTTGGCTTGAAAGACCAGAACAATGGAGTGGGGGGGGACTTAAAAAGAGGCAGATCTAGGCTGGATATCAGGAAAACCTTCCTGACAATTAGAGTTACCTCAAGTGGACTGGGCTGCTATGGAAAGCTGTGGATTACATATTTCTAGGAAAGGCTAGATGATCACTGATGATCACTAGTGATCATATGTAGACTTTGGCAGTGGGTCTGTGTGGATTGACAGTTGGATGTGTTGAGGGAACATTGGGGAATATTCAGATACCATGGAAACCAAATCTGGCTCTCTGGTGCTGGATCAGTGAGGACTGCCATTGGTCCTTGGACCTCTGCTTCTCTTGCAGCTGAGGTAGGTGAGATAAGGCATACCCAGGATACTTCCTTTTGCCAAGCTTCCAAAAACATTAGACATACCAAATCAACATGAACCAGGGGAAAAATACCTAACTCTCCCTTTGGAACTGGCTTTTGGCTATGGTACAGTGACTCCAAAGGAGTAATTACAAGCTTTTCTTTCTTTGGTTCCCTTAGGAGGAAGAGGAGCAGAATTTCTTTGATTTCATCATCCTGACCATCTAGGGAAAATTTCCATATAATTGTCTTGGTCAGTTGCAGGAGCATTTAATTCATTGCAACTCAGCAAGGGAAAGGGCACAGTAGTGGGGAGAGCCTTTGTTGGGGAGGCTGGAGACTTGGGTTCTGATCCTGGCTTCCCTCCTGGCTCCTGATGGGAGTATTCTGACATATTTTGTCATATCAGGGTCCTTTCAGCTCTGACGTTCTCTATCTTAAGATACCTTTATACTTTGATATTCTATGTCCTAAAGTCCTTACCAGCTTTGATAATCTATTTTCTAAGTTTCTGTAACATTCTATATTCTAAGGGCATCTCAGTTCTGACATCTTGTGTTCAGTGTTCTAAGTGTTTACTGAGGACCTTTTGAGCTTTAATCCCCATGCTCAAGACTGTGGGAATGATACTAACCAAGACATAGTTCTTGTGTATAAAGAGCACATGATAGTGACCAGACACGTGCACACAAAAAACGTGGTAACCAATACAAGTTGTGGTAACCAATACAGGTGCCAAATATACAGCACAGACATGAGTGTGCCAGGATCTGCGTCAAACTCTCTCATTAGACATGACTGGTCTGGATAAACTGTGTCCACAAAGGATACTTGAAAAAAGTGGCAGAACTTTCCAAGGTTTACCCTTCCCTCCAAATGCTGCCTCCCCTGCTGATTTGTATAGAAACAAGTGTTAGAGGCAGCAGAAATCTAGAATGAAAATCTTCTGCCTTTGAAGTCTTGGGCTCTAAATGAGGGGAATTGATGTTTTTATCTCTGCTGCCTCATCAGCAAACAGAGGCAAGAACCCTGAACTCATTGTCACAAGACCTGCATTTAAATCATGTCTCTGCTGCTTTCTACTGGTGTGACTTTGGGCAAGACGCTGTGATTCAATGAGTCTCAGTTTCCTCATCTGTAAAATGTAAAATGAGGGAATTAGACTAGATGAACTCTGAGGTTCCTTCCAGCTTTAGATCTATGTTATTATGTTGATGAAGGTTGGGATTTTGAAAGGGAAGGGGGCCATAGTAGCTAGGTAAGAAAATGGTGTCAATAATAATGTAGGTAAGCATAAATATTACCCCCATTTCACAGATGTAGCAAAAGACTCAAAGAGGTGATTTACTTGTCCAGGATCTCATAGCTAGTAAGTATTGGAGACAGGATCTGAGACACAATTTACAATATTAGAGATTTGGGGTGACAGATGGGAAGGATTTTACCAGAGATGGGAAAAATGTATTTGACTTTAATGTCAACATCTTGATCAACATAAGAAAATGTATGAAGAGGCCCAGATAAAACTGTAAAATGAGTGATGATGCAAGACAGAAGGTAAGATGTTGAAAGAAGAATCCTAGTGGAAATGATAGAATGATAGAATATGCTGGAAGGGAACTTAGAGGGCCACTGAGTCCAATTGTTTCATTTTTCATACCAGGAAACTATGGCACAGATGAGTTAAGTGACTTGTCCAGGGTCATGACATGTCAGAGTCAGCATTTGAATCTGTATATGATCCTAGGTCTAATGCCTCTAGTCTTGTGTCATTTTACATTACAATTGCACAGAAGTTCACAGAATGAAGTCAATAGGAAGGAGGTAAGGATTAAAAAAATATGGTGAAAGGCTAGAATAATGTATTGAAACCTACTATAAAAGAAAGGGATTTGTAGAGGATCTGGTCCAAATGCATTTTATAGATGAGAATCTAATGAGATGAAATTTAATGGTAGTAATGATAAAATTGTTATGTTGTCACATGATGACATAGAATGTAAGCTTCCTGAGGGCAGGAACTGTTTAAATTTTGTCATTATTTCCCCAATATCTATTGCAGTGCTTAGCAGATAGTATGCATTCGATATGAGCTTGTAGAATTAAATTGATTTGAGGACTGGTTGAAAGAGTTGAACAAGTTTAGCCTGGAGAAGAGAAGATATTAGGGGAGACATGATAGCTAGATGGAAGAGGGATTGGGCTTGTTTTGCTTGGTTCCAAAAGACAGAGCTGGAAGTAATGGGTAGTACATGTAGAGAAATAGATTTCAACTTAATCTAAGGAAGAACTTTCTATTACAGTCCAAAAGTGGAAATATGCTGCTTCAGGAAGTAATGGGGTTTGTTGGTTGTGGAATTTGAATGATTGTCAGTGATTGAATTTGGGGAGAGGAAATTTGGGATACTGGAGAAATTGAAGGACAGTAAGGAGATGTACAATGATCGCCTACTAGCCGTTCCTCATAAAAGATACTCTGCCTCTTGTCTCTGTGTCTTTGCACTGGCCATCCGCCATTTCTGGTATGATCTCACTGTTCACCTCCATATCTTGCCTTTTCTGGCTTCCTTGAAGGCTCACTTCAAATTCCACCTTCTGAATAAGGCATTTCCTCATTACTTCATCTACCCATGTTTTCCTCTCTGAGATCACCTTTCATCTACTCTCTAATATCTTGCATGAACCTAGCTGATTACATGTTTTCACCTGTTAGAATGTGAACTCTTTGAGAACAGGGGAAGTAATTTTGCTATTTTTTGTATCCTGGATACTTAGCAAAGTGCCTGGTGCATAATAAACACTTAATAGACTGAAGATGAAGGAGAAGACCTAGAGATAAAGGAGGAAAAGCAGAAAGACATGAAGAGGAGGAAAAGAAGAAGGACATCAGAAGGAAAAAGAGAAGGAAGAATAGAAAGAGTTGAAGGAGAAGAAAAAGGAAAAAGTCTCATGAGGGAGGAGAAGTAGGAGATGGACTCCCGGAGAAGGGGTAAATAGTTGGCGACATAAGGTAAGCAATTGATAAGAGAAGGGAAAGGAAGTTGGGAATAGTTGTCAACATGTTAACAAAGGGCTAATGAGGTGAAGAGAGTGACCATTCTAGAGTCAAAAGTGTCCACAAGTACTTTGCTGCAACAATTTTTAGGTGATATACTGTCAAGAATGAAGACTGAGGATCTCATTTTCAGAAAGTATAACAAGCAGGCAGAATTTTGTAATGACCCGCACTGATATGCTATGTTAGTATTTTTGCCATGATCAGGTTCTTGCTATCTATTTTCAATTTACTAGCTAGTCTTTCTCCTAGAAGAGAAGAGAAAGGGGTCAGAGGAATGCCTCCCTATCCTCAGGATATCAAGGAGAATGAAGTATTCCGGCAAAAAAGCGAAGGAAACCTTCAATGTGAAAAGAAGAAGAAAAAAGATCTAAATGGATAGATAGCTTTTGATTTGGGAACAAGGTTAGAGTCAGACAACCAGTCAACACATGATTATGAAAGGGTTGCTATGCACCAGGCACTGTGGTAAAAGGGTGAAAGCATGTGACACACAGGAGAAAGGGAAGAAAGACTGTTGGACTTGGAGCTGCCCAGCAATTATGAGGTTCTTCCCAAGGCAGAGGGAGCTGAATGTCCTGAAGAGGGAGCAGCTGCTGGTGTTCCCAGAAATGATGCTGTGGATTCACAGGGGCTGTCAGGATTGAGATCATCTAGAAGGAATGAGAAGAAACAAATGGCGATGGTGTTTGGTGACTCACCGTAGAAGGCTCCTGAAGTAGTCGTTTGTGAAGCCTGGAATAACCGTGGAGAGTTCTACTGTCTTTTTGGATCCGTGTATCCAGAACATGACAGAGAACCTACAGTGATGTTGAACTAGATAATTATTGCTCACCTCTGGTGATTCATGTGGGAGTGATATGACCAGAGGAAATCTAGACAGCATTGCTAAGGTTTCTGAAGCCTTGGGTATCTTAGGAGCCATCACTGTTGCCCAGTGAAGGTGAAGGCTTCAGAAGAGAAAGTCAGTTTTGGGAAATGAAAATTTGGTTAGGAAAAAAAAAGATATCTGAGAACCATTTTTGGGTTCTTGGACTATGGAGTAAAACATAGTAAATGATGAGCTCCTGGTGGAGTGTACCTAACAAAGCTGGTAAGAATATATTTGCCTGGAGTCTTGAAAATGTAATAAAAATTGAAATTGAAAATGAAGGGAGATTCTGGAATATGTGGGACACTGAATTTCCATGAAATTATATATATATTATATGTATTTGAACTATTTACATTGCTTAATGTAAATTAATGTAACATTACATTGTTTAATGGACTATTGTTTACCTGGAAAGAAGGGTTATAAAATCTTAAGAGTTGTGGAATTTTAGAGCCAAAAGGACTTTTGGGAAACTTGGAGTTCTTGAGCTGTGTTCCACAATACTCTGTCTTTGGTCCTGTCTTTTTAATATTATAATTAGTTGTTTACTCAGTTACCTAAGAGTTCTCCAGTTCCTTCAACATGGTTTTGAGTCTCCTCTCTAGGGACTTGTGCTGGCTTGTGAGAACTGACTGCTAAATTTTGAGTGGGAAAATTTGCATTTTGAAAATAGACAAATATTACAATTCAAGGACAGCTAGGTGACACAGCAGATAGAGTGCCAGGCCTGGAGTCAGAAAGACTTGCCTTCTTGGGTTCAAATCCAGCTTCAGACACTTACTAGCTGTGTAACCCTGGGCAAGTCACTTAACCTCGTTTGCCTTAGTTTCTTCATCTGTAAAATGAGCTGGAGAAGGAAGGGGTAAAACACTTCAATATTTTTGCTAAAAAACCAAACACCAAACAACCCTAAATGGGGTTATTAAGAGTCAGATGTGACTGAAAAACAATTGTACAACAAAAAACAATTCAGAACTTGATTCATTGTTTTCTTGGTCATTGAGGTTTGCAAAAGTGATGGAAAGAATGTTAATAATGAAAATTAAACTTAAAACTGTTTCCTGATTACATTTTTTCCTATACAGTCAATTGTTAAACATTTACTAGCATGCCACTACTGGTAGTCCTGGATTCATTCCAGTTTATCAATGTCATTCCCAAAATGTAGCCCAAGAATATAACATTATATTCCAGATGGAGTCTAATCTTGAAGACAGATCATGTCCCATCTGAGTCATTTATTCTTCTGTTACTTCTATCACTTCTCATGTGGTATGGATTTAAGTACCATCACAATCTAGAATTCCCTCCTGTAACTTATCAATGGAGGAAGACATTGAAAATTTGTTAAATTTGTAAATAACACAAAATTGAGAATGAAAGGTAATTTATTGGATGGCAGAACCAAGATTCTAAGAGAGCTTCATTTACTAAAATGATGGACTGAATCCAATAAAATTAAATTTACCAAAAATAAATACCAAGTCCAGTAGTTAAATTAAAAAGTTATATATCTCAAGGGTAGAGAGCCTCTGCTTGACAAAGTAGCATTTGAAAAAGGCCTGGGAGGTCACTACTAGCCAACAGTGTAGTTCTGAACTAGGATCAATTTGAGGAACTAATAATTTGGTTCTGTGGGGAAAGGGATAGACACTGGACTTGAGATTTCATTGTTAAAGGGAACTCCCAGATGAGGAAACCCCTTCTATCTAAGCAGCCTGATATCTTCTCTTCAATTTATAGTCTTAGAGAATTGCCTAAAGGAAAGGCTAAATGACACACCCAGGGTCATACAGCTGCAATGTCAGAGTCTGGATTTGAATTCAAGTCTTCCAGACTCCAAGGTCATTTTATGTGTCCACTATTCCATGACTGCTTCTCATCTCTTAGTTTAATAGATGGAAAAAAATCTTTCTGACAAACAGATTTTTTTTTCAAAGAGCTAGGTTTTCAATGGAGAAATCCTTCTAGGATCCCTCCCAAGTATGAAATTTTCGGATACTTTGGTTTCTTTCTCTTTCCATACCTAGGTGGCTGCTAACAGAGTTCTGTACTGGGTGATTATTGTCCTTCCATTCTCAAAGGGGACCAAAATGACATTACTATGCTAGTGTATCACAGTGTATCCAGCTGTGGCTGATCAGACCAGTACAAGCACGGAAGATTCTACCACAGGTCGGGCACAAATAGTCCGTGTGAACATTTGTAGTGGATTCTCTAAATTTGCACGTCTTGCGCTACTTCTGAGCCTTTTCAGTTCTGCTTTACTCATAGAGAACAGCGCTGTCTCTGATGTGGGCACGCCATGCTGGGTGGTCCCGTGTCAGTGTCTCTCATGTCACACAACCAGCTCCAAAGTTCTTAAGAGAGACCTTGAGAGTGTCCTTGTATCGCTTCATCTGACCACCATGTGAACGCCTGCCCTGTGCGAATTCTCCATAAAATTGTTTTTTTTTGGCAAGTGTATGTTTGACATTTGAACAATGTGGCCAGCTCATCCGAGTTGCACTCTCTGAAGCAGAGTTTGAATGCTTTGAGTAAGGACCTCAGGGTCTGGCACCTTATCCTGCCAGGTAATCTTCAGAATCTTCCTAAGACAATTCAGATGGAAGTGATTCAGTCTCCTGGCATGGCGGTGATATGCTGTCTAGGTTTCACAAGCGAACAGTAAGATCAGCACAATGGCTCTGTAGACTTTCAGTTTGGTAGTCAGTCTAATACCTCTTCTCTCCCACACTTTCCTTTGGAGCCTCCCAAACACTGAGCTAGCTTTGGCAATGCATGCCTCAGCCTCATTATCAATGTGTACATCCCTGGGAAGTACACTGCCAAGGTAAGCAAACTTATCCACAGTGTTCAAACTTCTCTGTTTGCTATAACCGATGGTTCCACACATGGACGGTGTGGCGGTGACTGGTGGAGCACCTATGTTTTCTTGGTGTTAATTATTAGGCCAAAATTAGCACAAGCAGCAGAGACTTGTTTGTTGTTTCTCAGCTTCAGAGGCTGCATTGAGTGCACAATCCTCTGCAAACAGAAAATCTTAAGAGGTTGCTAACATAAAGCCCCTTTAATCCCCTGATTCCAAGACAACAAATCAACCCAAAGGTAAA
This sequence comes from Petaurus breviceps papuanus, assembly GCF_028583685.1. NCBI lineage: Eukaryota > Metazoa > Chordata > Mammalia > Diprotodontia > Petauridae > Petaurus > Petaurus breviceps. The sequence continues at coordinate 5,228,066 of NW_027185588.1, read as the reverse complement.
GTTTGCTTTAGCGGCTGAGTGTGGTTGCTGCCTTCCTGAGTATAATGCTGATTAATAGTAGAATTCTGAAATTATAGAATCTTAAAATCACAAAATCTCAGTCTGAAGGGATTTCTAAGTGTTTCTAATTCAATCAATACCTGCATTACGAATGCCTCTTAGAGCATCCTGGACATATTGGCTATCCATTCTCTGAATACTCCTAGCAAAGAGGAGTTCATGACTTCCTAAGCCAGGACTTTCCATATTGCATCTCTCATTATTAACAGTTTTATTGAGCTAAAACGAGTCTCTCTGTAACTTTCTCCCATTGGTCTTGTGACCTCTTAGAGGTGGAAAGATGGACCCCTCCTGAGAAGAAAGAAGTGACTTCAGAAATCAGGTGAACACAGATCTGAATGTGACAAGATGCTATTTTAAAAGGATATATAAAGTTCTTCATTTGGGTTCAATGCATTGAATGCAAAATATAGCAAGGGGGAAAGTCAGTCTAGACAGTTGATCTAAAAAAGCCTGGGGGTTTTAGTGGACCAAAAACTCGATATGAAATGACTGTATGAAATAGCTAAAAATACCAATGGGACTGAGGTTACATTCACAAAAGTCTCGTTATTCCCTGTCTGTGTATATCTAGTACAATTTCTTACCCAGTGCTACAGTCTTCCTGATGGTGGTTATCTACCTGCTGCTTGAAGGTAGTGGAGTCATAAGTCATTCTTTCTTTCTCCAGATACATGGAACTAGGGAATAAAACAAATGCTCAAGAGTTCTTCCTCCTGGGACTTTCAGACAAGCCTGAGCAGCAGCCTCTCCTCTTTGCAATATTCCTGTGCATGTACCTTGTCACTGTGACCGGGAACCTGCTGATCATCCTGGCCATTGGCTCTGATTCACACCTCCACACTCCGATGTACTTCTTCCTTGCCAACCTCTCCTTTGTCGACCTCTGTCTGGCAACTAATACCGTCCCCAAAATGTTGGCGAACATTCAGTCCAGGACTAAGTCCATTTCATATATTTGCTGCCTGACACAGATGTATTTTTTCCACTTTTTTGGAATCATGGACAGTGTCTTGATTGCTGTGATGGCCTATGACCGCTTTGTGGCCATCTGTCATCCACTGCACTACACGACAATCATACACCCACGTCTCTGTGGGCTGTTGGTGGGTGGACCCTGGGCTTTCTCCAGCTTGATTTCCCTGGCACATACCCTCCTGATGTCACGTTTGTACTTCTGTGCTAGCACTGAGCTCCCTCATTTCTTCTGTGACCTCACACCACTGCTCCGGTTGTCCTGTTCTGACACCACAGTCAACAAGATCTTGGTGCTCATTGTGGGTGGCATGGTGATCGTCACACCCTTTCTCTGCATTCTTGCTTCCTATGCCCGAATTGTTGCTGCTATTCTAAAGGTCCCCTCTGCGGGGGGCAGGAAGAAAGCGTTCTCCACCTGTAGCTCTCACCTCTCTGTAGTGGCACTCTTCTATGGGACCACCATTGGGGTCTACCTGAGTCCCTCTTCTATCCACACCGCTGTGAAGGATAAAGCTTCTGCTGTGATGTACACAGTGGTCACGCCCATGCTGAACCCTTTCATCTATAGTCTGCGTAGCCGAGATCTGAAGGGGGCTTTGAAAAAGCTTGTCAAGAGGAAAATTGCCTCATCTCCCTGACATTTTCATCGGGACTTCCCATGCTGGTTGCTCTGGAGAAGGATCTAGTGATGAAAACTTGGACTATTTGCAGAGACTTCTAAGTTGGGAATATGGATATTTTGGGGTAATAGTTTTGGAACTCAGATTCCAAATCTCAGGGAATTTCTGCTACACCAACCTAAGTATAGCAAAGGCCCCTCCAGGCTTGGAACAATTTACTGGATCCATTTTCTTTAGTCCAACCCAGAACTGAATCATTTTGTTACATAGCTGGGAGAAGGGAGTCACCAGACTGTGCAGCTCACACTTTCTAACCGTGACCTGGTCCTTCAGCAAGCAATTGAGGAATATATGTTGTTTCCCATGGATTCTGAGGGTGAAGCTGAGGGAACATAAGAATTGGTCATAGGTTGCTTTCAAGGTACCAAGACATAAGTATGGAGACAATAGCCTTCCCTGCCCTGAGTTGGCCACCCTCCATTTTCTCATTCTGTTATTTGGGCTGAATTTTCTTGGGAAAGGGAAAATGATGAAGTAGGGTTGTTTGAGGAGCTATGAAATTAAGGGAGTAAGGATGAGGTTGTGTGACAAGAGATTGGGCAAGATAAAGTGGGGTGACAGGTGAAGTTGGGTTAGGCGGATGTGTAAATCTTGGTGAGATAGGTGGGGTAGGGTGGGATGAGACTGTGAGGATGTATAAGGAGAGGGAAATTTGGGAGAGGAATGGTGAAGAAGGGAGGAAGGAAGAGGTGGGATAAACTTGAGGGAAGTAAGGGAAGACTGGTGAAACAGGTTGAGGTGGGAGATGTTAAGAAGTAGGATGAGAAGTGAGAAGGGAAGAGAATAAGCATTTATATAGTACCTACTGTGTACCAGAGACTGTGCTAATTGATTTTTTTTTTTACAAATAACTCATTTTGTAATTGAGAGAATGCTGGAAGTATGTAGGTGAAATTGGGTTAGGTGTAGGAATGTGGGTAAGAAAGGTGAAAGCAATGGAGTGAACATTAATAAGGTTGGATGAAATTTGCATAAGATTGATGGAAGCTGGGTCAGACTGGATGCAGGAATTGAAGGGTTGATGGAAGAAGGATGAAAGATGGTAGAGGGGTCATGAATTGGGTAAAGAGAAGTAAGGCAGGATGATGGAGAAATTTTTTTTGAGAGACTGCTTAAAGTGGAGTGGGGTTGTATGAAGCAGGACAAAATTAAATGGGACAGAGTGAGATTAGGGAAAGAAAAGCAAGGGGAATAAAAGTGGAGAAAGGAGAAGGGATGAGGAGCAATGTGGTTGGGTGAGAAAGAGAAAGGTTGGGAATGTCTGGGTGAGGAGATGGAAAGGAAGGAATGAGTGAGTGGATGAGAAGGGGTGAGACAGGAGGAGAACGGCTGAGATGGGTGGAAGTTGGACGGGAATGGATAATGCAGGGTGAGGCTGGGTGAGTGAGACAAGAGAAGGAGAGTTGGCCGATTTTTTCCTCAGCTCTTATAAGCTCTACCAAAGGGAAAGATGATCCTCACTATGACTTTCCTCTATTTAGGCCTATATTTATTTCCATTTGTTTGAAGAAGTATGGGATTGGGTAAGATTGTGCAATATGAGGGAGTGAGGTGTAGGTGGGATGAAGCTGGACCTCTATTTCTATTGGTTAATTTACTTCCTGTCATTATCCACCAAGGCTTCTTCTTGACTCTCTGCTCCACTGGATTCTGCAAAGCCCTACATATCCATCACAATCAATATGGGGTCTCATCTGGGGGATTTGTTTATCCCTAGGTATCACTGCATGTCTCTGTTCTCAGAGTCTGAAGATGTCTCAGGTCATCCAGTCCAACCTCCTCACCAGTACAGGATTTACCTTTGCAATGCCCCTGACAAGTTGTTACCCAGCCTGTTCTTTCAGACCTCCAGTGACAGGAAGCTCACTACTTTTGAATACATAAATTTCTGAGTGAAAATTAGCATAGTAGAACAGAGAGCTGCAACCTAGGCAACACATTGGATAGAACACTGGACCTGGAGTCAGAAATACCCAAGTGTAATGTAATGCCAAGGAAAGGCAACTTCCCAAGGTTCAAAATACCAGCATAGGTGCTCTCCATTTTACTCAGTGACAAATCAAGAACAGAGAAGATCAAAACATGACATCATTCAAAATACAGCATTTACTAAGTGTGATTAAATAATCTCCAAGTACTACCCCACCCCAGGACCTTTCATTCATTCAATCAATTACAAAGTCCCTGGTCTAAATACTACTCCACCCCTAGGCTATACCTTCATTTAGTCCACCACAAAGCCCTTCTTCTCAAATGGAGATTAGTTTCCAATCTAAGTAAAGTACATTCATTTGTTCAACCATAGAACACAAAAAGGTCAAAAGTTCCCCACCCCTGGATCACAATTGAATCTACCCCAGAGTTACATCAAGTTTAAGCACAGCACTTAATAACCAAATGGAGGTCTTTCCTTCATCTTGACACGAGGCAAGTTCTCAGCAATCTTAGTTCCTGGGGAGACAAAACTTAGCAAGGCCACAAGATACATTGCCAGTCCCTTCATTAATTCATCCTCTGTCTGTAGAACAGTCCTAGAACCCCTGAAAACATCAGCAAAACCCTCTCCCACGATTTCTGTAAACATACAACAAGAAAATCCTTCTTCAGGGCTTCCGAACCAACAGAAAAGTTCCCAGACCCCTGCAACAACAGCACTGTCCTTAACCAGTGGACAGTATTCACTCTGTCTGCAGGACAGTCTCCAGACCCCTGCAACAACAGCACTGGCCTTCACCAGTGGACAGTATTCACTCTCTGTCTGTAGGACAGTCTCAGTAGCTCTTAGCCAACAGCCAGGTTCCAGGACTTCTTCAACAAAAGGACTGTCTTTCACCAGTGGACAAATCTGGCAAAACAACATCAAAATGGACAGACAAAGTACCAGCAAAACAGCCATGTCTCCTCAGTCCTTGGCAGCTCTGGAGGCAGGTCTCAAAAGTCCAGGGCAATTCAAAAGTGGCCCCCAGCAATCCTCTCAGTCTCTCTCTGCCTCCACGAGGTGCTGCTTCCAAAAAGTTCTTCTGCCTCTCTCTTGTCTCTCCAAATCTACGTCACCAGCTCCTCCCAGTTCAGGACTTTCTTTTCACATCAACAAGTCCATCCCACAGGTGGGATTAACAAGCTCTGGGTTTTAACACAATCAGTTTGAAAACCAAGCCAATACAGGGGAATCTTTAATTGCCATTACTATCACACCAAGTTGAAATCAGGCCTCAGATACTTACTAATTGTGTGACTCTGGGTGATTTACTTAATCTCCATTTACCTCAGTTACCTCATCTGTAAAATGGGAATAATAACAGCACCTACCTCTCAGGGTTATTTTGAGGATCAACTGAGATAATTGTAAAGTCCTTAGCATAGTGCCTGGTACATATGGTAAGCACTATATAAATGTTAGCTATCATCCCCATCATCATCTCATTTATCAATTGTGGAATGGCTCTTGTTATTACAAATTTGGATCAATTCTCTATATATCTTAGAAATGAGATCTTGAGAGACTTGCTGCAAATGTCCTCCCCCCCTGCATTTACCTAATTTTCTTCTATTCTTGGTTGAATCAGCTTTGTTTGTGCAAACACTTTTACATTTTGCTTAATCAAAATGGTCAGTTTTGCTTCTTGCTCATCTCTATTTCTCTTGTTTGGTCTTGATCTCTTCTCCTTCATATATCTAACAGGTAGGTTCTTCCTTGCCTCTCTAATTTGTTTGTGATGTTACCCTTTTTGTCTAAGTCATGTATGCACTTGGATTTTATCTTGGCATATGGTATGAGATATTGGTCTATGCTTAGTTTCCACTAGACTGCTTTCTAGTTTTTCCAACAGCTTTTGTTTAATAGTGAATTATTTTCCTGATAGCTTGGATCTTTGTGTTTATCAAATACTAGGCAACTATGCTCATTTGCTTCTGTATGTTGTATACCCAATCTGATCAAGCTTTCTATTTCTTATTTAGCACCAAATTGTTTTGATGATCACAGTTGTGTAGTATAATTTGAACCTCTTAGTGCTGGTCCTCCTTTGTCCCTTTTTTCATTTATTCCCTTGATATTATTGATCTTTTCTTTTTTTTTCCAGACAAATTTTGTTATTATTTTTATGCTTTTATAAAGCAATCCTTAGGTAATTTTTATTGGTACAACACTGAGTAAGCAAATTAACTAAGGTAGCATTGTCATTTTTATTATATTGACTCAGCCTTCCCATAGATAATATTTCTCCAATTATTTAGATTTGTCTTTATCTATGAAGAATGACTTGTAATTTTACTCATGTAGTTCCTGCATATATGTCTTAGCAGGTAGACCACTAATTATTATTATTATTTTGCTTTGTGGAGGGCAATTGGGGTTACGGGACTTGCCCAAGGTCACATGGCTAGTATGTGTTAAGTGTCTGAAGCCGGATTTGAACTCAGGTTCTCCTGGCTTCAGGGCTGGTGCTCTGTTCAATGTGCCACCTAGAAGCCATAGACTGCTAATTATTTTATACATTCTGGAGTTATTTTAAATGGAATTTCTCTTTCTATTTTATCCTGCTGTATTTTATTGACAATATACAGAAATTCTGATGATTTATCTGGGTTTATGTCCTGCAACTTCACTGAACTTGTTGAGTGTTTTGATGGGCTTTTGGTTGAGGTTCTAAACTTCTTAAAGTAAACCATCAAATCATTTGCATAATATGATAATTTTACTTCCTTATTGCCTATGCTTATTCCTTTAATTTCTTTTTCTTATGTTATTGTTCTAGCTATTATTCTTAGCTGTATATTGAATAATAATTATAATAATGGATATCCTTGCTTTATCCCTGATCTTTTTGGAAAGTCTTCTAGTTTATCCCCATAGATAATGTAGATTCTTTGTTTTAGATACTGATCATCGTATTAACAAAATATTAATTTGTTCTTATGCTTTTGTTCTTTTAAAATAAGAATGGATGCTATGCCTTGTCAAAAATATCTTCTGCATCTATTAATATAATCATGTGATTTTTAGTTTTTGTTTTTGCTCTTAATATTGTTGATTATCTTTACAATTTTCCTATTATTAAAGCAACTGCATTCCTGGTATAAAGCCAGCCTGGTTATAGTGTGTTATCTTTGTGCTATGTTGCTCAATTTTCCTTGCTGATACTTTATTTAACAATGCTCATTAGGAATACTGGTCTATAGTTTTCTTTCTTTTTGAAGCAAAGAGAAAATTTTCTCTTTGCTTTAGATATAAAGACCATATTTGTTTCATAGAAGGAATTGGGCAGGATCCTTTCTTTTTGTATTTTCTCAAATAGTTAATGTAGTATTTGAATTAATTATTCTTTAAATGTTTGATTGTATTTGCTTATAAACCCATCTGGTCTTAATTTATTTTTCTTTGTGAGTTAATTCATAATAATAAATTTCTTTTTCTAAGATAAAGTTATTTAAATATCTTATTTCCACATTTGCTAATCTTGGCACTTTATATATTTGTAAATTTCATCCATTTAATTTAGATTATCAATTTTATTGGCATGTAATTTGACAAAATACTCCTAATAATTTCTTTTATTTCTTCTTTCTTGGTTGTGAATTTATCTTTTTAATTTTTGATACTAGTAACTTGATTTTCTTCTTCTTCTTCTTTGCTTTTCAGAGGGCAATTGGGGTTAAGTGACTTGCCCAAGGTCACACAGCTAGTTTTGTGTTAAGTGTCTGAGGTCAGATTTGAACTCAGGTCCTCCTGACTCCAGGGCTGGTGCTCTATTCACTAAGCCACCTAGCTGCCCCATTTTTCTTTTTAAAAAATCAAATTAGCTATTGATTGATCAATTTTGTTGTTTTAAAAAAGCTCTTTGTATTATTTATTAATTCTACTTTCTGCTTTTAATATTGTTAATCTCTTCTTATAATTTTGCAGTTCTATTTTGGTGTTTAATTTGGGGTTTTAGATTTGTTGGTTTTCTAGTTTTTTTTAGTTGCATGCTCAATTTGATTGATCTGCTTTTTTCCTCTTTTACTGATGAATATATTTAGATAAAAAAGACTCCCACATGTAGTACTTTGACTGCCTCCCTGGAATTTTGGTATGTTGTCTCATTGTTGTCATTAACTTTAATGAAATTATTAGTTGTTTCTACAATTTATCGATACCTTTTCTTTATGACTAAGTTATTTACTCTTTAATAATTTTTAAGCTTTTCAAGACAACTTTGTTGAATATAATTTTTATTGTATTATGGTCAGCAAATGATGCATTTGTGATTTCTGATTTTCTTCATTTGTTTGAGAGTTTCCATGGACTAGTAAGTGGTCAATTTTTGTGAAGGTGCCATACACAGCTTAGAAATATGTATGCTTCATTATATTCCCATTCAGTATTCTCCAGAGGTCTAGCATATATAACTTTTCTAAAATTTTGCTCAAGTCCTTAATTTCTTTTTTTGTGCAGTTAGATTTATCTAGGTTTATAGGCAAATTGAGATCCCCAAATTTTATAATTTTACTATTTCTCCCTGCAATTCAATGTTCCCTTTATGAATTTAGATGCTTTGCATTTGATGCATATATTTTTAGTAATGATATACTTTCATTGTCTATGGTACCTTTTAGCAAACACAATTCTGTTATCTCTTTTAGTTAGATCTATTTTTTTTTATTTTTTCTTTATCTGAAGGAAGTAAAAACTTATTAAGTACCTACTATGTCCGAAGCATTATGCTAAGGGCTTTGAAAATGTTATCTCATTTGATCCTCACGTGGGAGGTAGGTACTATTTTTATCCCCATTTTACAGATGAGGAAGCAGACAGAGGTTAAGTGACTTGCCCAGGGTCTTACCAGAAAGTAAGTTCTGAGGTTGAATTTGAACTTGTATCTCTTTGTCTCCAGGTCTATCCATTGATCCAGTTTATCATCTAGCTGCCTTTAGATGTCTGATATAATAATTGATATCCCTGCCTTTTTTATTTCAGTTGAAGCATAACTTTTTCTCCAGCCCCTAACTTTGTCTGCATATTTGTTTCAAGTATTTTTCTTTTAAATATTATTGGATTCTGATTTTTAATCCTTTCTATTCTCTTGTTCCATTTTATTGATGAATTAATTTCATTTATATGCATAATTTTGATAGCTAATTGTGTATTTTCCTCTGTCTTGTTCTCTTATACTTTTCCTTCTTGTTTTCCTGTCCCTCTTTAATAGTTTAAGACTAATCCTTCCCTTAATCATCCTTCTTATTCCCCTTTTCACTCACTTGCTTCCCCTCCTTTTTCTTTTTTGAGTGAGATGCATTTTTGTACTCAGCTATGTCAGTTGTATTTTCTCCTTTCACTAGTTCAGATGAGAATGAAGTTCAGTTGCTGCATACTCCCTCAACTCTTTGTTACATAGATTTCTACTTGTACAACCCAATTTATGTGGGATGATTTTTACCATTCTTCTCTCTTTCTCCCCTCCCCGTATATTCCTCTATCCCACCATTCCACTTTTCTTTTAAGAGCATCAAGACATAGCAGAACCACTCCCATATCTTGTGTCTAATTAGACATTCTCCATGCTTCCTTATGAGGATAGAGTTCAGAGGTGGCTAAATGGCACAGCGAATGGAGCGCTGGTCCTGGAGTCAGGAGGACCTGAGTTCAAATCCAGCATCAGACACTTAACACTTACTAGCTGTGTGACCTTGGGCAAATCATTTAACCCCAATTGCCCTGCCTTCCCCCTTCCAAAAAAGCCCCCCCCCCCAAAAGGAGGATAGAGTTCAGAGGGGTCACATGTGTCTTTTCTTCATATTAAAATGTAAGCAATTTATCCTTGTTTAGTCCCTTATGATTGTTCAATCATGTTTACTTTTTTATGTTTCTCTTGACTATGATGTTTGCACTTCACAATTTCTATGCAGCTCTGGTAATTTCATCAGGAATGCTTTTAAGTCTTCTATTTCATTAAAGATTCATTTTTCCCTAACAGGATTATATTCAATTTTTCTGGATAAGTTAGTCTTGATTGTATGCCTCTATCCTTTGCTGTCTTGAATATACTGCAAGCTTTCAGCCATTTTATAGTGGGGGATGCTAAATATGGTGTGAACCTGACTGTGGCTTTTTGGTACTTGAATTCTTTCTGACTGCTTGCAGTATCTTCTTTTTTGACTTGGAAGCTCTAGATTTTGACTAAAATGTTCTGTGAGTTTTCATTTGGGGGTTCCATTCAGGAGGTGACTGGTGGATCCTTTCTATTTTTACTTTCCCCTTCTGGTTCTAAGAGATCTGCATAATTTTGCTTTATGATTACTTGAAATATGATGTCTAGACCATTTTTTGGTCATTGCTTTTAGATAGTCCAGTGGTTCTTAAATTATCTCTCCTCAATCCATTTTTCATGTCAATTGTTTTTTGCTAATTTTTTTCTTACACTTTCTTCTATTTTTTTCAGTTTCCTGCTTAGTTTGAACATTTTTTCATTTTCTTATGATTTATTTGCTTCTAATTTGTCTGTTTCTAATTTTCAGGAAGTTTTTTTTCTTAAGTAAGGTTCTATATATTTTGTTTCAAGCTTTTAACATTCTTTTTAAATATTTCTTCCATTTTCCCTCCAGCACTCCCATTTGTTTAAAAAATTTATCTTTGTCCCTTTTTAGAAGTGTTTGCTTTATCTCTTTTAGGAATTCTGGTTGGATTCATAGCCAAGCTGTGTTTTTCTTTGAGACTTTCCCTATAGATATTTTAAGATAATTTTCTTCTACATTTGTGTTTTTGTTCTCCTCATCACCACAATAGCTTTAGATGGTGGTATTCTTTATCTATTTTCTCATTCTTCCAGTCTTAGATGACTAATTCTTGATTTTGGGCTTTATGTTTGGGCTACACTCTGTGTACTGGTAGGAGAAATGTCTAGATTGTTCTCATGGGTCCTTTTGCTGCTTTCTTAGGGGTATTGAGTACTGTGTTATTCTGGAATCTCATTGATAGCCAGGATAGGTCCCTGAAAGCTCTGTTTTCTACAGGGGTCTGATCTGGGACAAAATCTGCTCACTGTTATTATGGTCTGAGCACACAAGTTCCTGATGTGAGCTTAGGACTATGTGATGCCTTTGCATTCCTATTCCTGTTTGGAAGTTCCAGTAGACTACTGCTGACCTCAGCTATTATCAGTGATCTGGGAAGCTCTGAGGATTCAGAATGGCAGATATTTAGGCTCCTTTTTGGTCTGGGATTCCCTCTCTGGATATTCAATTATAGGCTTTAGACTGGGCTGCAGTTTAGAATTGAGACTCTACTCTGTTCCTAGGGTCAGAACCACACAACTGCTTACTTTCTTTTGAAATTATTCCTTTGCTCAGTACACAGTCTAGGTCTGGTGACTGCTCCTTATCTTCGAACACCACTCCTGGGTGCAGATTCCTTTCTCAGTCCCCCTTGCATCTGTGATGCAGAAAAATGTATAATGAGGGACAGAGCTGCCATTTAATACCTTTTCCCACTTCCTTCATGAAGTCCTGGGGCTCTGGTGTGGGTCTTGGACCTTTTTTTACTTCAGTGTATGATCCTGATCCTCTTTCAGTCCTTGGGCACCAGAATGCTTCACATGTGTGCTCCTTACCAGACCCCATCCCTGATGTGCATAGACCTCTTTGTCTGTATCCCTATGCTAATCTGGTCTGTAGAAATGACTCACTATTTTTTTCCCTTGGATTTACTAATAAGGTTTTTCTCTGGTGCATTTTCTAGATTTTTGTGAAGGACTAATGTGGGAGGAAGTGGGCTATCCTTGGTGCTACTCTGCCATCTTGGTATTACCTCTTCTTTCTGGAACTTCTGCCAATTTATTCTAATTCTTCCTTCTTTGGCCCAGCAGAACAAGACTAATCTATGTTGCACGACAGTCCTTCACATATTTGAAGACTACTCTCATCACCCTCGCTATCCTCCTCTGTATTCCTTGCTGTTGGTCAGTATTTCTTCTAAAATGTGTCCCTTAGAACTGAACACCATTCACCAGACATTCTTTGCTTATGGACAGAGGGCATCATCTTTGTCATTCTGAGCTCTTCCACTGTGTTCCCTTCAGCCAGCCCTGTAATCAAGGTGGAGGTACAGACTGTCTAGAAGGAAGAGATCCTTGGAGTCTCAGAGAAGGAATGTCTTACTCTTTCAGGAGAACTTTTGTAACTCAGAAACACCATTCTTTCTTCTTCTTCTTGTTGCTTGTCTTTCATTCCTTTTTTTGGCTTTTATTTATTTACTATTAGTTTACAGCTTTCAGTTCCACAAGTTTTTGAGTTCCAAATTTTCTCCCCCCATCTCCTCCGATATGGTGGCATGCAATCTGATATAGGGTTTTATGTATACCTTCACATTAAACATTAGTCAAGTTGTAAAGAATTATAACCAATGGAATGAATAATGAGGAAGAAGAAACAAAATAAAACAAAATGAAAAAGAAAGAGCATGAGTTGTTTGCTTCAATCTGCATTCAGACTCCTTAATTCTTTCTCCAGATGTGGATAGCCCTTTCAATCATGAGTCTTTTGGAGTTGTCTTATAACCTTGCATTGCTGAGACAAGCCCAGTCTATCAAAGTCAGTCATCACAGATATAATATGTCTGTAATTGTGTACAATGATTTCCTGGTTCTACTCCCCTCACTCAGCATCAGTTCATTTAAGTCTTTACAGGTTATTCTGAAGTCCATCTGCTCCTCATTTCTTATAGCACAATAGTATTCCATTACATTCATATACTACAACTTGTTCAGCCATTCCCCAATTGATGGGCATCCCCTTGATTTCTGATTCTTTGCCACCACAAAAAAGAGCTGCTATAAATATTTTTGTACATAAGAATCCTTTTTCCACTTGTATGACCTCTTTGGGATAAAGCACTAGAAGTGGTATTGCTGGGTCAAACAGTATGCACATTTTTATAGCCTTTTGGGCATAGCTCCAAATTGCTTTCCAGAATGGTTGGATCAGTTCACAACTCCACCAACAATGCATTAGTGTTCCAATTGAGTGAAAGAAGTAAAAACTTCTCAGACTATACTCGAAACTCTAGTAAGGCTTCTCATGGGAAATAGGCCCAAGTTCCCCTTCACTGGAAATCACATGATTTACAAAGACTTAAAACTCAGAGCAGTACAGAGACACCTCTCTCTTCAGTGACACCTCAGCATAAGATATGCCAAATGACAGAAGTACTTTCTCAAATATACATTGTTTATTTGTAAACTGTTTCCTTGTTCTGGTACTTGAGGTAGATTGCCACACTTAGATTGTGCACCTGACGTCTAGCCAATGGAAGAAAAAGATAAGAAGGGGAATGGGGGAGAATTCCACATTAGGGCTTTAAAACTTCGCCATTTTCTTTTGTAAATTGCTTCTCCTCCCTGACCATTTGTCAGGAGGGTGGCCCTTTCTCGAGATCGTAATAAACCATTCTTTTCTGCTTCCTACCTTGAGAAGCCTCTGAGTATTATTTAGGTAAGGATCTCTGTTGCACACAGTTTTGGGGTGCACATACAATTTTTCCACATTTTCTCCAGCATTTATCATTTTCTTGTTTTATCATATTAGCCAATCTGACCAGTGAGATGTGGTTGTTTTGATTTGCATTTCTCTAATCAATAGTGATTTAGAACATTTTTTCATATGCTTATAGATATATTTAATTTATTCCTCAAAAAATTGCCTGTTCATATTCTTTGAACATTTTTCAATTGGGGAATGATTTATATTCTTATGAATTTGATTCAATTCTCTCTGTGTTTTAGAAATGAGGCCTTTATCAGAGATACTGGTTGTAAAAATTCTTTCCCAATTTTCTACTTCCCTCTTAATCTTGGTTACATTGTTTTTGTTTGTACAAAAACTTTCAATTTAATGTAATAAAAATTATTCATTTTGCATTTCATAATGCTCTCTATCTCTTGCTTGGTCACAAATTCTTCCCTTCTCCATAAATCTGACAGGTAAACTATTCCTTGCTCTCCCATATTGCTTACAGTATTGGCCTTTATATCTATGTTGTGAACCCATTTAGGCTTTATTTTGGTGTATGGTTTAAGATATTGGTCTATACCCGGTTTCTGCCATACTATTTTTCAGTTTTCCCAGAAGTTTGGGTCAGATAGTGAGTTCTTATCCCAGAAGCTGGAGTCTTTGGTTTTATCAAACAGCAGATTACTATAGTCATTGACTACTGTGTCTATAGTACCTAGTCTATTCCACTGATCTACCCTCAGTTCCACAACCAGTACCAAGTAGTTTTGATGACTGCTGCTTTATAATACAGATTAAAATCTGGTATGGCTAGGCCACCTTCCCTAGCATTTCTTCTCATTAATTCCCTTGATATTCTGGATCTTTTGTTCTTCCAGATGAATTTTGGTACTATTTTTTTCTAGGTCTGTAAAATAATTTTTGGTAGTCTGATTGGTATGGCACTAAACAGGAAAATTAATTTGGGTAAAATTGTCATTTTTATTATATTAACTCAACCTAACCATGAACAACTGATATTTTTTCAATTATTTAAATCTGACTTTATTTGTGTGAAAAGTGTTTTGTAATTGCGTAATTGCCTCTGCATCTCTGGACTAGAGTTCAGGCAGGCTCAGCTGCTGGTCGCTGGGGCCATGCTGGTGCCTGCTAATTCCCCAGATTATGCTAAGTCACACCTGGGGTTCTGGTGTTAGTGCTTTCTGGCTCCACCCCTCAGGATCTCCCCCTGGTCAGCTGTGATCTTCACAGATGAGGAAACTGAGTCAGACAGAGGTTAAGTGACTGGTCTAGGGTCTCACAACTAGTAAGTCTTGGAGGCCAGCTTTGAACTCAGGTATCCCTGACTTCAGGAACTATTCCATAATACATTAATTTCTCTTGCTGGAAGAATTCAAGTCAAGGTTGTACGTGCCCCAGTTGGGGTATTGGTGAAAGGGATTTTCTATTTAGTAAGGGGTCAAATGAGATGCCTTCTGAGTTCACCTTTCAGGTCTTAAATTCTATAATACAAAGGATCACTAAGTAGGAAATTTCTTTTTAAATTTTTTATTCATTTTGAACTTAAATACAAAAAAAGGGAAACATTTCCATGTACACAACATAAAAATAGGATTCAGTACAAAACCATGGATTTCCATTTCATACTATTTACTTTTTTGAAAAACTATGTAACAAACACTACACATAGTTTTCAAAACCACCTTGCTTTTCTGTGCTTCCAAGTTTCTTTTGTTCTTTGCTGGGTGCTTTTTATTTATTTTTTTCCCTCCCTACCCACCCCATCCTAGAGAAGGCTACCATTAGCAGGTAGGAATTTAACAGCTGAGTTGTTTAACAAAGGAGTGGGATGCTTTGAAAAGTAGTGATCTCCTTATTGTGAAGGTATCTAAGCAGAAGATTGAAGAATACCTGGCTGGAAGGCTATAGAAGAGATCCTTGTATGGTGTGTAGACTTCTAAAGTTCTTTCCTGCTCTGAGACTCAATGGTTTTTATAGGGATTTCATAGTTAATGCGTGTGTACAGGGCTCATTACCATGTCCACAGACACAGAAATTTTGCTTTCCTTAGAGTGTAGTAGAAGAGGCGGATAGTATTCATTGTGGTTTTGCTGTCCTGTTCTCTTGGTAGGACTGGTGGTTCTTTGTAGCTCCATTTATGGACCCTGGGAAGGTAGGCCCAAATTATTTCTTCAGTCCTTTGGCTGGCAAGGGAACTGGGGGGTCAGACAAGGATGGGTTCCATTACTGTGATGAATCTGTATATTTTGGAACTCAAATATGGGGAGGAGAGTAAAGTACATTTTTTGATTAATTAATTTTAAATTTAAATACACAATAAGAAAAGAAAAAGTAACATTATAAATGTAAATACTAAAACTTAAATACAAAATAAGAAAAGGAAAAAAGAAAAAAATGTTGTTATGTGCACATAAGAGAATTCAAAATATACAGTAATAAATTTCCATTTCAAGAAAGCCTATATAATAAATACTGCGCATTGTGTTCAGAGCTGTCCATCTTTTTTTTGCCTACTTGTGAGTTTCCTTTTGTTCTCTGCTGTGTACTTTTTACTTTGTTCTTTTCCCCCCTTTCCTCAATAGAGTTCATTCTTGGAAGAGGAAGACACACATTGACTGCTCAAGTTGGTTTCCTGGGAATAAACAACCTGAAAACCAGGCTGAGAATATAAATAGAAGCACTAAGACAGATAATCACTGCCTACATTTTAAACGTGAATTAACATGACATTCTGAGTAGGGAAAGAGATAAACTGTTCAGGGATGGCATGATAATTAGTTGTTGTTCAGTAATTTTTCAGTCCTGTCTGACACTGTGATTCCATTCAGAGTTTTCTTGGCAGAGATACTGGAATGGTTTGCTTTTTCTTTCTCCAGTTGATCTTACAGATGAGGAAACTAAGGTAAACAAACATCTGAGGCTGGATTTGAACTCAGGAAAATAAGTTTTCCTGACTCCATGCCTGGCACTCTATCCACTGTGCTGCTGAGCTATTCATGATAATTAGGCAATTTGTCTAATGAGGAGGTATGAGGATGGAGCTCCTCTGAAGCCCCAGAAATTCAATATTTCTTAGTCTTATGCTTCTATCTTTCATATCCCAGATCAGAAGGAAACCTGCTTGTACCTCCCCTTACCTCAATGTTCATTTTCAATCCTTTTAATTTTTTGCAGTCTGGCTTCCAGTCTCATTGTAAAATTGAAACTACTCTCTCCAAAGTTACCAGTGTCTCTTAATTTCCAAATCTAGTGGCCTTTTCTCTGTCCTCACACTTCTTGACCTTCTTGCAGCCTCTGACAATTTTGGGCATCCTTTTTTCTTTGCTATATTTTCTAGGTCTTTGTGGCATCATTCTCTCCTGGTTCTCCTTCTTTCTGCCTGTCTGACCAGTCCTTCTCAGTCTCCTTTGCTAAATCTTCATCTGGGTGTCCTCCAGGATTCTGTCCCAGGTCACCTTCTCTTCTCCTTTTATGCTATTTTCCTTGATGATCTCATCAGGCTCATGGATGCAATCATCTCTATGTAGATAATTCTTAGATCTATTTATCCAGCCCTAACCTCTCCCCTGACTTCCAGTCTTGCATCTCCAAATGTCTGTTGGACATTTTGAATCAGATACCTTATAAACATCTTAAATTCAACATTTACAAAATGGAACCCTTTATATTTTTCCACAAACTTTCCCCTCCTTAAAATTTTTCTATTGCTGTCAATGTCTTTCTAGTAACCTGGGCTCTCAACCTATCTTTGATTCCCCCCTCTTTTCCTTCCCCCCATATTCCAAGCAATTGCTAAGTCCATTCATGTCATTTCTACCTTTGTAAAATCTCTAGTATATGTCCATCTCTCTTTTCTGATGTCACCACTCTGGTGTGGAGTCTTGTCACCTCACATCTGGAATATTGCAATAGCATGTTGGTGAGTCTGTCTACCTCCTCTCTGTTCTCTAGTTCATCCTTCATTCAAATTGATCTTCCTAAAGCACAAGTCTCTCTCCTATTTAATAAACTCCAGTAATTCTCTTTTGTTTCCAAAATCCAATATCAAATACTGTTTAGTTTTAAAATATTTATTCTTAGTTTTCAACATTTACTTCCATAAGATTTTGAGCTTCAAATTTTCTCCTCGTCCCTCTCCTTCCCCCTCCCCAAGATGGCATGCAATCCAATATAGGTTCTACTCATTCATTCATATTAAACATATTTTCACACTAGTCATGATGTAAGGAAGAATTAGAACTAATGGGAAAGAAACAAAACAAAGCAACAAAAGAAAAGGAGAGCAAACAGTATACTATGATCTTTATTCAGACTCCATTGTTCTTTTTTCTGGACATTTTCCATCATGAGTTTCTTGAGTTATCTTAGATCCTTGCAATGCTGAGAAGAGCTAAGTCTACCAAAGTTGGATATCACACAATGTTACTGTTACCGTGTACAATGTTCTCCTGGTTCTGTTCACTTCTCACTTTACTCAGCATCAGTTCATGTAAATCTTTCCAGGTTTTTCTGAAATCCTTCTGCTCATCATTTCTCATAGAATAATAGTATTCCATTACATTCATATACCACAACTTGTTCAGCCATTCCCCAATTGATGAGTGTCCCCTCAATTTCCAGTTCTTTGCCACTATGAAAAGAGCTGCTATAAATATTTTTGTACATGGGTTACTTTGTTTAGTTTTAAAGCCCCTTGTAACCTAGATCTCTCCTAACTTTCTGGTCTTCTTATACCTCAGTCTTTTCCTTGTTCATTCTGTGATCCAATGACACTGACCTGTTGTTATTCCTTATACAAGACACTCCATGTCCCATGCCTTTTCACTAGCTGTTTCCATGCCTGTAATGCTCTCCTTCCACATCTTTGAGCTTTCCTGGCTTCCTTCAAGTTTTAGCTAAGATTCTGCCTTCTGTGAGAAGCTTTTCCTGGTCCCCCTTAATGCTGCAGTCTTCTCTATGATAGTATCTCCAATGTATTCTGTCTAGATCCTGCTTATTATTTGCATATTGACTCCCCTATTAGTCTGTGAGCTATTAAGAGTAGGGAGTGGTCTTTGTTTTTTATTTTATTTTATTTTATTTTTTTGCCTTTCTTTGTATCTTCAGTGCCTGGAATATGGTAGGTGTTTAATAAAAGCTTTTTATTAAAAACTGACTTGTTGACATATGTCCAGTGGCAATCCATACCTTTCCTTAAGGCTAGGGTGGCTGTCTTCTTTAGTTGACTTGCCTAGAGTAGAAATGAAGCTAGTTGAGCCTTTGTGGAGCTGTCCCAGCTCTCCTGAGCCAGAGTAGTAAAATAAGTGCTATAAGGGCAGACAGCCTCATGAATTTAAGGAAGTTCTCACCTATTCATCCCAGAATGTAGTGCAACCCATTTGTTTTCAGATACCTCAGAAGAATGTAAGGGACAGGAATTTGTTGTGGTTGTTCAGTAATTTTTTCAGTTGTGTCTGACTTTTTATGACTCCATTTGGGGTTTTCTTGGCAGAGATATTGGAGTAGTTTGCCATGTCCTTCTCTAGTTCATTTTACAGATGAGGAAACTGAGGTAAACAGGGTAAAGTGACTTGCACAGGGTCACATAGCTACTAAGATACTGTGTGAGGCCAGATTTAAACTCAGGAAGATGAGTCTTTCTGATTCCAGGTCCTGCACTCTATCCACTGTGCCACCCACCTACAGGAGTGGAGGAGGGAAAGGAGAGTAAAGCTTTCAGACTTATATAGACTTAGCCAGAGGACTTGACTTTAATTCCTGGTAAAATTCTAGAACATTTTATGCTGGGACTACAAAAAGAGGCAGAGGATCATGGAGAGCCTAAATGCCCTCATCAAGAACAGGTTATGCCAGACTAACCTCATTTCCATTTTTGGACAGGATTACTAGGCTGGTATCAGACTAAAGGACTATTAGAATACAGTTCCTTTAACTTTCAGTAAAACCTTTGATGGAGTCTCTTATGTTGTCTTTGTAGAAAAGACCAAGGAATGTGGGTTAGATGATAAGAAAATCAGGTAGATTTGGAAATAGTTGTATAATTGGGCCCAAAGAGTAGACATTAATGTCTGGATGTAAATTTGGAGGGAAGTCTCTAGTAGAGTGCTCCAAGGATCTGTTCTTGGCCTTGTGTTGTTTAGCATTTTTATCAGTGATTTGGATGAGGGCATGGGTGACATGATGATCAAAGTTAGGAGTTATAGCTAACATACTGGTTAGTTACTTAGTTACTAGCTAGTCCAATAGCTAGGTAGGACAATGGATAGAGCACTAGACTTGGAGTAAAAAGACCTGAGTTCAAATCTGGTTTCAGGCACTTATTAGCTGTGTGACTAGGCAAGTCTGTCTTAATTTTTTCATCTGTGAAATGGGGATAGTAATAACACCCACTGATTAAGGTTGTGAGGGTCAAATGAGATAATAACACACAGTAGGCACTATATAAATGTTAGATGTCATTAACTATATTACTGGTAATCACAGAATCGGGGTCTAAAAATATCTCAACAGGTGGGAATGCTGGGTTGATTTGAACAGGATGACGTTCAATGATAAAAATCTAAAGTCTACATTGTTTGGAGGCATGGTTATATAAAAATTGTCCTTTGAAAATCCCAGGGTTTTAGAAGCCTACAAGCTTATATGTTATGGCAGCTGAGAAAGCTAAAAAAGTGTTTAGACACAGTGAGAGTGGTGAGAACAGAAGAGGTGAGAGTCCTGCTGTACTCAAGTAGAGGTTAGGTGATTTTGGGGAGGCAGAGTATTATAATGGAAAGAGACTTGGGAATATATTCAGACAGCTGATGAAAAAGCTTTCTATTCACCTCCTGTCAGAGAGGTGGGGGACTTGGGGTGCAGACTAAGACATGCATTTTCAGACAAGGGTATGTAATAGCTAGAGTGTAAAATTTGAAATACAGAAAACTTGCGTTCTTCCTCTTATACTTGTAGCTGTGTGACCATAGGCAAATCAATCAACTTCTCAAAGCCTTGAACCTCTCTTTAAGATTAAGTTAAAGACTGATTATGACCTGTCTCAATAGAAGGATCTCCTACACTTACAAAATCAAAAGTTCACAATATTCGTCTTCTGCAGTGTTGTGTGGCAAATGTCTGACTTTCCAAAGCAGGATATACTTTAACATATAATCTGCATTATTAACATTTCTCCATCACTTTCTTAAACCTAGGAATCAATAAAACAATAAATCAAGTTCTGATTTGTAGCATTTGCTGATTTCCAAAGTGTAAAGATGCTTACACCGAAAATTTAACAGTTGACTTCTCTCAAGAACAGGTAAGAGCTGGCTCCAGTGCACCCCTGACTCACCCCAAAAGAGATATTCATATATATATATATGTATCTATATATATAGATATGTATCTATATATATAGTGATTTTGATATAGTAACACTCTGTTTTGGTTTTCTTTATACTTTGTAGTATTCTTCAGCTGAGTGTAAGTATGACTTTATTATTGTGACTGTCTAATCTATGTGGTGGTAGTCACTATGTATGTTGTTATTTTTCGTTCTGCTTTTCTTCACTATGCATTATTTCACATAAGTCTTCCCATATTTAGTTGAAATTTTCATATCAATTCTTTCTGGGCATACAAAAAATTGAATGTACATGCCATAATTTATTCAGCCATTTCCTAGGTATTGGACAACTAGCTTGTTTTGTGACCATTGGGGTAGTTGTATTGCCAATGAAATATTTACAGCACCCACAATCATAATAAACACCACAACTATAAATATTGCATGATGTTTGATCGCAAAATATAACACTCTTCAGGTAGAGGACAGAACTGAAACATTTATTTAGACACCAGAAAACTGAATCCCAAAACCAGTAAGCCGATTCCATCATAGCACCAAAGATATTAAGAAGCCATAATAACCCTGAGAACCACAGCATCCTTTGGCCTTCCCACAAACCGATATTAGATCGATATTTACTCACAAACCTCTTTATCTCCTTGCCTCAGCCTCCTCTCTCTCCCACCATTTCTCTGGCTCTGGGTCCCAGCTTCCTGTGGGCTCTGCTTCCCTTCAGCAAACTCCTCCCACCACAGACTCCATGTGACTACATTCAGCCTATTAGGGGGCAGAGTTTACTTTCAAAGCAGGGGAGATCTTCAAACTCCCTCATAGGTCTGTTAAGGGGCAGGGAAGATCTTCAAATTCCCATTCCCATCACACTAGTGTGTATGAAAATTTTGTTTTTTGTAATTTTTATTGTAAAATTCTACTTTGATTTTCAAGAATTTGACTTCACACTCACAATTCTATCAGTAGACAGGATCATATCTTCTTTATCACCATGGAGCCAAAATGGAATTTTATCAGCTTTTATTATCTTTGCCAAGATGATGAATGTTAACTCAATCCTAATGTGGTATAAATTTATATTTCCATGTTAAATTGAGATTTCAAAGCATTTTTCATGTGACTATTGATAGTTTGTGTTTTTTCTTCTGAACATATGCCTGTTCATATCCTTGGGTCACTTATTTGGAGACTGGTGCTTACTCTGATAAAGTTGGTGTCATTTTGTATCACCTCTTCCCTGGTTTTTGTGCTGTCTTCCCCCAACAGACTGTAATCTTCTCAAAGGCAGGGATTATCTTCCTTTTTATTAATTATGTCTTCAGTGCTTAGCACAGTACCACACATTTAAAAATGCAGGTATAACACTTTTATCAGAAGTGTTTGATATGATAAACAGTATATTTCTGGGGTGCCTGAAGCCTCATGGCCACATGTGACCCTCAAGGTCCTCAAGTGTGGCTCTTTGACTAAATCCAAACTTCACAGAACAAATTTCCTTAATAAAAGGATTTTATTTTTGTGAAGTTTGGATTCAGTCAAAGTACCACACTTGAGGATACTGAACGTCACATGAGACCTCGAGGCCATAGGTTCCCCACCCCTGAATTCTAAACCCATCAACAAGCATTATCTGTAATGGGAATAAGCTAGAAGCCTTTCCAATAAGACCTGGGTGGGGGGAAGCAAGGATACCCATTATCACCACTATTATTCCATATTGTACTAGAAATCCTAGCTATAGTAATAAGAGAAGAAAAAGAAATTGAAGGAATTAGAATAGGCAATAAGGAAACAAAACCATCACTCTTTGCAAATGATATGATGGTATTCTTATAGAAACCTAGAAAATCAACTAAAAAACTAGCTGAAATAATTAATTTTAGCTGAGTTGCAGGATATAAAATAAACCCATATAAATCATCAGCATCTACATGCTACCAACAAAGCTCAGCAGCAAGAGATAGAAAGAGAAATTCCATTTAAAGCAAATTGTTTATAAACAATATAAAATACTTGCGAGTTGATCTGCTAAGACAAACCCAGGAACCATATGAATACAATTATGAAACACTTTTCACATAAAGTCAGATCTAAACAATTGAAAAAAATATCAATTGCTCATGGGTAGGCCAAGCCAATATAATAAAAATGACAATTCTACCTAAACTAATTTACTTTCACCAATGTGATACCCACAACAGCTGTTATGAATATGCAGGCGTATTCCCAGGTTTGAATTCCAAAATGTAACGGACTCTTCCTTGAAGACAAAACCAAGACATTTATTCAAACACCAGTAAGCCAAATCCATCATAGTAACAAAGAAATGTATACATATCTCCAATGCAGGGAACACCTATCCCCTAAGCATTCTTTTAAAGACACAATCCACACACGTCACCAATGCAGGGAACACAAACATCCCTAAGCCTTCCCTCCATTGGGCCTCCCCACAAAATGAGTTCCCTTAGACAAAATCACTCCCTCTCTCACTCAAGATAGTTGCTCTGCCCTGCCAGTTCTCTTTCTTCTAGCTCTGTCTCACTCCTTCTCTTGCTGCTCCACTCTTCCTGCTCCATCCATCCAGCAGGCTTTTCCCACCATGGGCTCTATGTGATCACATAGGCCTATTAAGTGTCAGGGAAGATCTTCAGATTCCCTTACCATTACATTTGGCCCCAAGATCTTTCATGGCCATTACATAGGCCGATGGTATTTTAGGGATAACTGGTATCTACAGAACTTCATAACAATATAACAGGGATAACACAAAATAAACACATAAAACAGAACCTCAGTGTGCAGGCTTGAGTGCAAGCATCCCATCATTTCCCCTCAAATGGATGGGACCCTGAATCCCTTGGGGTAAGAGGCAAAGGTCTCTTCTTCTATAGCTACTTCCTGCTAAGATTAGATGTAGAGCTGTCTCTGCCCTGAGAGATCCCATTCAAGGGATCAGTTCTTTAGCTAGCATCCAGTGCTTGGTCAATGCCAGGTCAAGGGATGACACATCACAATCTTGGACAAGGAGTGACATCATCTTAAGCAGTCAGGCATCTACAAATAGAGAGCACTAAGCCTGCAGGAAGCAAATCTAGCAAACAAGTTGAATAGACAAAAGCCAAAAAAGAATGAGGAGACAATAACCAGAAGCAGGGTAGATATAGTATCAGCCATGCTTCTGGAGTCCAGGAACCCACTATCACAGCCTTATTCACAGTACAATATATGAATTAGGGGCACAATTTGATAATTATCTTCTCCTGAATAAACAACAGTTACAGTATTATCTTTCCAATGTGTGATAATCTCTGAAGACTTTAGAAAATAATCTGGCTAGGGGTGGCTAGGTGGCACAGTGAATAGAGCACCGGCCCTAGAGTCAGGAGGACCTGAGTTCAAATCTGGCCTCAGACACTTGACACAAAAACTAGCCGTGTGACCTTAGGCAAGTCACTTAACCCCAATTGACCTCCAAAAAAAGCAAAAAAAAAAAAAAGAAAATAATCTAGCTTCTAGTTTTAGTTTTTTAGTTCTAGTTTTACCCATACTTTAGCTCCCAATTTTATTCTATTAGTAGAACCAAACCTTTTCAATTTCTCTGATAGTTGTTTCAGAAGGAGGTTCAGTTTTCACAAGGGGTATTGTTTCACAGGGAATAATGATCACTTGAAGTATTCTATCATTTTTACAAAATTGTATAGGTTCTTCACCTAAATTTTGGAATACACAATAATTTCTCCTTGATAATTAGAATCTATGGGGTGCCTAGGTGGTGCAGTGAATAGAGCACAAACCCTGAAGTCAGAAGGACCTGAGTTCAAATCCAGCCTCAGACACATTTATTAGCCGTGTGACCTTGGGCAAGTCATTTAACCCCAATTGCCCTGCCTTCCACCCTCCCAAAAGAAAAAAAAAGATAATTAGAATCTATTACTTCAGCCAATACATGTATTCCCAGAGTTGCTAAGCCTAATTTAGGTAATATCCTCCCAAAATGATTTTTAGGGATTCTCATACATATTCCAGTAGAGATTTTCCTTATTTCTTTGCTTTCCAATCAAGTCTTCTAAACAATGTAAATCATATCCTGCTGATCCAGGTGTTCCTGGATATGGTGCTGGGACATCTTGCCTCATAGTTTAATACTTAATATTTGGGATCTTATGGGTTTGTTGTTTTGTAATTTGTAAATTTGAGGTCATCATTCTGGCTAGAGGTGTACTTTCTACCAATGGTCTATTATTCAAATTACATAAAGCAGTGGAACAAATTATCTTTCCAATGTTGATACAAATTATTAGAATTTAACTTCCTTAACTCTTCTTTCAATAATCCATTCATTCTTTCAATTAGCCCAGATGCTTCTGGATAATATGGAATATGATATATCCATTCTATATTGTTTAATATATAATACCTCTTCATTTCATTACCTTTGAAATGTGACCCATTGTCACTTTGAATCTATATTGGGGTTCCATAATATAGACTTATGATATCTAGAGTTTTACAGGTTTTTTTCTGGGTTGCATTCTTATAAGGACAAGCCACTGGTACACCTAGATAAGTGTCAACACAAGTACATATAAATTTGCATCCTTTATCTTGGGGTAGGGGTCCAACATAAACTGTTTGCCAATCTGGGCTGAAACCTTTCCCCTTGTTATCTCTCCAGTTACTACCCAAGTGTAGCGGCAAGCACCCCAAGCACGTCCTCAGGGTTTGCTGCTACCACAGGTTCTTGGATCTGCTTTGTTAAAGGAAAGCAACTCAAAATGGGTTAACAAGCTTATTTTAATCAGTCAGACATATATTGTTTACCTTGTTCAGGGGAAAAAGGTCAGCACCCCGAACTTCAAAGCATACAGGCAGAATTATCAAGACAGAAACAGATCAAGTAGACAGATTTCCAAACTGTCCAACCATTACATCCATACCCAGTCAACATCTGGGTTTCCACATCTGGGTTTTTCAAAGTCGGGGGACTCTCAACAATGGCTTCCCAGAATTCAGATCAAATCACAGAACACTTCTCAAAGTGAGTCCCAAAACAAAGCTACACATCAGGGCTTATATAGCCTTCTCCTGGCTCAGAGAATGTAACAACCTTATTGACCCACTGGCCAATCAAAAAGTATCTACTGAAAAACAAGCCTCCCACCCCAGGTTTCAGGTGCACTTTAGCCTAGGGGCAGGGAAGATCTTCCAAATTTGCATTCCCATTACACCAAGGAACAGTTCATTCCTTTTCCAGTTGACATATATGACATTCCTTTGCTACCTGTTTTAACAATGAATATGAGATACTAATACCTTGACCTTGTGTCCACTGGTATGTGGACTGGACCCCCAAATGGCCAGTCATTTGATGAATCCATTTTGCTAGTCCTGGATCATCAGTTGGTTTCCGAGTAGGGACAATATGTTGAGTAGCAATCTTTGCTAGTAGATCAGCATGTGCATTGTACTCACATCTTGGTGTGGTGAGGACCACATGAGCATCTACATGAAAAACTGACAAATTAGTAACAAAGACATATCCCATATATCTCCCCATAATTCTTTGCCCCAAACTTGTTTGCCATGAATTTCCCAATTTTAATTTTTCCACATGGGCATCCATGTAGCTAACCCATTAGCCACCACCCATAGATCAGTAAATATATGACAGTGTCCTCCTTGCTCTGTTTTAATGGCTTGATGTACTGCCATAAGTTCAGCATATTGACTACTCCCACTTGTCCTAGACTTTTCAGTATATGGCTAAACTGATATGAGGTCTGTAATCCTGTCTGTGTATTTCTTTAATCTGAGCTGGGATTTGACCTATTTCTTATTCTCCCTGAAGGTGTGACAACTTGGATACAATAATTCAGGAAGGTCTGTAGGGCAGTTCTTACTTCCCTATTATGTCTCATATTAAGTCCCTTTTTTTTCCTGTACATCTCATATAGTTTGTTAGTTGGAATACCATCTATTCTTCCAAAATCTGTCCCTGCTCTTAATAAAGCAGTAAACATTTCTCTCCTTGGGGCAGCCAGGTAGCACAGTGAGTAAGAGCACCGGCCCCAGAGTCAGGATGACCTGGGATCAAATCTGGGTTCAGACACTTAGCATCCACCCAGAAACACCTGGCCATGTAACCTTGAGCAAGTTACTTAACCCCAATTGCTTAGGGGTGGCCAGGTGGCTCAGCGAGTAAGAGCACTGGCTCCAGTGTCGGGATGACCTGGAGATCGAATCCGGGCTCAGATACTTACCACCACACCCAGAAATAACTGGCCGTGTAACCTTGAACAAGTTACTTAACCCCAATTGCTTTAAAACAAAAACATTTCTCTCCTTGTTAATCTTTTTGACTTTGAATCTACTGACTCTTTGCTCTTCTCTCTTGAGGAAATTTATCTTTTCCCCATTCCCCTAAGTCATCTAACTGTGAAATCTTATGTAGCACCTCCAAAAGAGGTTGCCCTATTTTCTCAATTAGTAAAATCAGAATTAGGTGCTTATAAGTGGGGGGGGAGCAGTCTTCAGTCTTATATTTCTATGAATTCCCTGTTAAAGGAATACTATGATATGCCTCTGCATTTCCAGTTATTGTCACAGTTTTCATTACCTTTTCCTTTAACTTTCTCATATACTTTCTAAGTGAATAGCAGGGTCTGTCTCCACTAGGCCACATGGAGTCAGTGGGTTACTGTTTATTACATCCCTTGGCAGCTAAAGCTAGCAGCTTAGTTCCATTGTTATCTCTTTGTATATGGTGATCCTAAAAGTTTGTTATACAAAAGGATTCTGACTAATACCTATAAATTTCAAAAATCTATGTTATCTACCCACACTCTTCTGGCCCCTTCATCATGATTCTCACCATCCTAGATACTAATATTCTCCCATTTCTTGGGTGAACCAACTTAAAATATCAGTGACCTCCTGCTGAGTAGAATCCTCAGTTATTTCTTTAAACACTGTGTAACCCCCTGGCTCTCCTGCTTCCTTTGTATTATTGCATGCATGCCCATAGTCTTTGAAGCCTCCTCATATAACTTTGTTTCATTTTCCTCCCTTATGTCTGAGTGTCTGGGCACCAATAAGGCCCAGCCTGTGCAAGGGCTGCATGCACTTTCCTCTTGTTAATTTTTCCCTTCTTTTTCTGAGCCAAACCCACAACATCCCTCTCTTCTGCTACCTGACTAGCTTGCTCTTTTATTTTATTTTTTATTTTTTAAAGAAATTGGGGCCAAGTAACTTGCTCAAGGTTACGCGGCCAGTTATTTCTGGGTGTGGTGCTAAGTATCTGAGCCCGGATTCAATCCCAGGTCATCTCGACTCTGGGGCCGGTGCTCTTACTTGCTGTGCCACCTGGCTGCCCCTAAGAATTTGAAGTTAAATAACTTGTTCAAGGTTACACGGCCAGGTGTTTCTGGGTGGGTGCTAAGTGTCTGAGCCCGGATTTGATCCCAGGTCATCCCGACTCTGGGGCCAGTGCTGTTACTCACTGTGCTACCTGGCTACCCTTAGCTTGCTCTTTTAAAGAAAAGCTTCAACGCTGCAGCATAGAAAGCCTCTCATGCAAATCAGCTAACTCCTTTTCCATCTGAACCTTTTCCTCCAGCAATTTGTCTCTACTTTTACATATAATATGGTAACTTGTTCTCAAGGCCCATCCTCTTCTACACACTCCTGCCATTTCTTCCCCTGGTTCTATTGGTATTCCTTGAAAACATCTTTCTAAATCTCTGGGTCTCCCTTCTGTAACCCCGGTTCCCAGTTTTCACAAAGTCTTATACTTTTAGCCCATTCTCTCACCAGGGAGGAATAAGGCAAATCTTTCCACCCTGGGATACCCATTTCTTTTCCTAGAGGCTTCCTGTCTCCAGGTAGAAGTTTTATATTTTGTGATCCAGTTCATGATGCCAACTATTTTGCCATGCGATACCCACAGCAACTGCTATGAATATGCAGGTGTATTCTCTTCTTTGAAGAGAAAACCAAGACATTTATTCAAACACTAGTAAGCCAAATCCATCATAGTAACAGAGATGTCTATATACATTGCCAACAAAGGGAACACCAATACCCCAAGTGTTTTGAAGACAAAATCCATACATGTCACCAACGCAGGGAATACAAACATCCTCAAGCCTTTTGTCCATTAGGCCTCCCCACAAAACAAGTTTCCTTAGGCAGAATTGCTCCCTCTCTCACTCACAATAGCTGCTCTGCTCTGCTCTGCCTGCTCTCTCTCCTAGCTCTGTCTCACTCCTCCTCTTCCTGCTCCACCTGTTTGGCAAGCTTCTCTTACCATGAACTCCATGTGATCATACAGCCAATTAAGGGTCAGGGAAGATCTTCAAATTCCCTTACCATTACACTTATTCAGTGCTATGCCAATCAAATTACCAGAAAATTACTTTATAGAATTAGAAAAAATAATGAAATTCATCGAAAAGAACAAAAAGTCAAGAATATAAAGGGAATTATATGAAAACAATTGTGATTTTTTTTTTCAGGAGCTTAGGGCAGCTAGGTGGCACAGTGAATAGAACATCAGTCCTGGAGTCAGGAGGACCTGAGTTCAAATTCGACCTTAGACACTTAACACTTACTAATCATGTGACCTTGTGCAAGTCAATTAACCCCAATTGCCCTGTCTTTCCCCCTCCAAAAAAATGGCAACCCCCCCAAAACAAATAAACAAAAAATGCCCAAGGAGTTTTGCTATATATGAGGTTAAAGTATGTGTGGGGGGTGGAAGAGACATGGGGGTTTCCATAACACTCTTCAGGGGTGTTGCAGAAGTGAGTGGAGGGCACTCCATCTCTGCCAGAGGGGGATCCATGCAAAGAGCTGAGGGAAAGGAAGATGAAGATATGTCTGATTGGCTGCCGTCACATGCAGGGGAATGAGGTGGGAAGCACTGACCATCTTGGAGGGGTGCTGTACAAGTAGGGAAGAACACTGGGTCCTATATTCCACAGGTCAGGTCAGGAATGCCCCTGCTGTTGTGCAAGGCCCATGGTGCAAAGTGGCCTAGCCATATTAGATCTCAAACTGTACTATAAAGCCATAATCATCAAAACTACCTGGTACTGGTTAAGAAATAGAGTGGTGGACAATGGACTAGATTACGTACATTAGAAAATGACCATAGTAATTTAGCATTTGATAAAACCAAACACACCAGCTTTTGGGACAAGAACTCACTATTTAACAAAACTGCTGTGAAAACTAGTAAACAGTATGGTAGAAACTATGTAGAGATCAACATTTTACACCACATACCATGATAAGGTCAAAATACCATAAGAAATTTAGGAGAGCATGGAATAGTTTACCTGTCAGATCTATGGAGAAGGGAAGAATTTATGACTAAACAAGAGAACATTACTAGATGTAAAATGGACAATTTTAGTTATGTTAAATTAAAAATGTTTTGCACAAACAAAACCAATGCAACCAAGATTATAAGGAAAGCAGAAATGGAATTTTTACAGCAAGTGTCTCTAATAAAGGCCTCATTTCTCAAATATTTAAAGAACTGCATCAAATTTATAAGGATATAAGTCATTCCCTGATTGATAAATGGTAAAAGGATATAAACAGATAGTTTTCAGATGAAGAAATCAAAGATATCTATAGTCAGATGAAAAGATGCTGTAAATCACTATTGATTGGAGAAATGCAAATTAAAAGAACCCGGAGATACCACCTGACACCTATCAGATTGACTAATATGATGGAAAAGGAAAATAATAAATGTTGGAGGGGATGTGGGAAAATTGAGACATTAATACACTGTTGGTGGAATTGTGAACTTATCCAACTGTTCTGGAGAATAATTTGGTACTATGTTCAAAGGGCAATCAAACTGTGCATACCTTTTGATCCAACAATATTACTACTACTAGGTCTGTATCCCAAAGAGATAAAAAAGGAGGAAAGGACACATTTGTACAAAAATATTTATAACAGCTCTTTTTGTATTGGCAAAGAACTGGAAATAGAGAAGGTGTCCATTAATTGGGGAATGGCTGAATAAGTTGTGGGTACATTATTGTAATGGAATATTACTGTGCTATAAGAAATGATGAGTGGGGCAGCTAGGTGGCACAGTGAATAGAGCACCATCCCTGGAGTCAGGAGGACCTCAGTTCAAATCTGGCCTCAGACACTTGACACACTAGCTGTGTGACCTTGGGCAAGTTACTTAACCCCAATTGTCCTGCCTTCCCCCTCCAACCCCCTCCCCCAACAAAACACAAAACAAAACAAAAAAAGAAATAATGATCAGGAAGATTTCAGAAAAACCTGGAAAGACTTATATGAACTGATGCAAAGTGAAGTGAGCAGAACCAGAAGAACACTGTACACAGTACACATGTACACAGTTCTATGTACCAAGAAGCAGGAGAATATTATACATAGTACAATGGGAATGTACTATGAATGCCTTAGCTATTTTCAGTAATATTAGTATTCAAGACCATTCCAAAGGACTCATGATGAAAAATGTTATCCACTTCCAGAGAAAGAACTGATGGTGTCCGAATACAGACCAAAACATAACATTTTTCACTTTCTGTATTTTTTCATGTTTTTTTTCCCCTTTGGGTCTGTCTCTTCTTTCACAACATGAGTAATATGGTAATGTTTTGCATGATTGAACATGCATAACCTCTATCAAATTAGTGTTCCAGGGAGGGGGGCAGAGAGAAAATTAGGAACTCAAAATTTAAAAAAAAGTTAAAATTGTCTTTGCATGTAACTGAGCAGAAATATTATTAAAAAAGAAATACACTATTTAGAATCATTCTTTCTTCATATTATTTTGTTATATTGGCAATTGCAGCCATGAACATTGACCAGTTATTTAAGTTGTTCTTCATTTCTTAAAAGGAATGCTTCAGAATGGAATCTAAAAAGGCTTTTGTGTGCTTTGGGAGAAAGGAATATGCATTTATTAAGAACCTACAATATGCCAGATACTGTGCCAATAATGTTATCTCATTTGATCTTCACAACAACCCTGGGAGTAAGTATTATTATTTTGCCCATTTTAAAGGTGATAAAACTGAAGCAGACAGCGGTCAGATGACTTGCCCAGGCTCACATAACTCAGGTCAAATTTGAATTCAGGTCTTCCTGACTGTAGGTCTAGTGTTCTATCCACTGTACCATCTAGCTGCCTCTAGCTATCAGAGGCTATGATTGATACTTCTGTTTGTTTTATTTCAGCTTCGCACAACAACAATCCTTTGTGCTCACCCTCTGGATGATCTCAGCCCCAGCAAAATCCCAGAATTGTTTCACACTAGCACCGGTTGGTTTCTGAAGTTGCACAAGTACCCATGTTCCAGTCATGAAGTCCTGCTGCATTGTGATAATCATTAAATATCACATTTTGGCCAAAGTCTGAATTAATCAAACAGACTGCTTTGCCTCATTTTAAAAAGGCTCCTTTTTTTTTTTTTCTGTGTCAACCACTCCAGAGACCAGATAAGGCTGGTAGTAGGATTTAAAACAGGCATCCAGAGATCATAAATTCCAAACAGACCCAGCTTCATCTTGCTCTCAGAGAATACCTCTCCTTATGTTAACAAAGCCTACTTTATGGCCCTTAAAGATGAGACTCTCAACTTGAGGCATTAACTTGAGCAATGGGACTTTTTCTTATCTTAAGATTTTCTGAACATATACCATGCTATGGAATGTTAATTGGAAAGAAAACACAGATATTCTGGATCATAATTTCAATCGACACTTTGTTAACTCTCTTGTTTTATGGTATTTACCATTTATTCAATTAAGAAAATTCTTTTCTCATACAATGATTAAACCATTATGGGGATCATAAATTTGTGTGACTCAGCCACCCTGAATTGGGATGGTCCTAAAATATACTTAAGCTCTCTCATTCTTTTGTTCATCAGTCAGGACTCAACTCCTGGCAGTTTGTACAAGTAATTCTAGCCTTAAGAGAATAACAAATGTTGTAATTTTATATTATTATTTGTCTGTTTCCTTTAACCAAACCTTTCTAGAGGTCAACAATTGCCACATTGTTGCTATTACCCCTCATAGCCAAACAGAATGCTCAGAGTTGAGAAATGAAATGTTTTGTTTCAGGAGGCTGGTGACACTGGATTGAAGAATATCTGTTGGGGAGTAAGGTTTAGGAAAACTGGGAAGGTAGGAAGGGGCCAGGTCACGAAGGAATTTGACTGTCAAACAGAGCATTTGCCTGGAGGCAACAAGAAGCCACTGGAATTTATTTAGTGGGGGCTATGTGTGGCATAATCAGATAGAGTTTTAGGAAATTCACTTTAGTGGCTGAATGGAGAATGGATTGGATTGGCATGGATATCTTAATAATCCATTATTACGCTATAATCTGTTCAGAAAGGACCTTGATAAAAATTGACACAGACACTTGCCCTGTACAGCATTATATAGATGATACATTAGTTAAGGGACTTGATAAATAAGAGATATTAAAAGTTACAGAAAGGATTATTGAAGGATTAACCAAAAGAAGATATCAACATGGGCCAAAATCACCCCCAGTAAACATGTTGGAATTGCCACTACTCAGTCAGTGCTGAAGTGGAAATGACTTCCAATCAAGAGAGCCAGTGCAGGGGTAACAGGGATGTGACATCTTCTTGAGGAAATAGCTCCTCTACTTTGCATCTGTTCCTCTGCTAGGGAACAAGATGCCCCTCCCAGGATAAATTCATCTCTTCTAATCTCTTAGTGCTGCTAAGTCAGCCTTTATTGACATCTTCCAGCCTCTTCTCCCCTCTGAAGGTAGGGCTTGAGGGTGGGGTATAAAACTCCTCCCAATGCCTTCCTTTATAGAAGGTAAGACTGGACTCAGCTCACTCCATTTTTCATCTGCTGCTCTGCCTAGGTTCAACTGCATGGAACTAGACACTTCCTGGTATTTGTGCTATCTCCGCCTAATAGACTGTAAACTTCTCAAAGGCAGGGGTTATCTTCATATTAATTATATTCTCAGCACTTAGCACAGAACTTGGTACATAGTAGGTGCTTAGTAAATGTTTACCTGATTGGATTGGAAATAAATAGCAGTGGATACCTTTTGCTGCTCTCTATTCCGGTTCTCCTCCTGCCTATCAAATTGTGCCTTTTCAGTCTCCTTTGCTGCAGAGACTTTCAGTCTCCATCCTCCAAATTTCTGTCCTGGGCCCTCTTCTCTTATCTCTCTATACTACTTAAATTGGTGATCTCATTAGCTCCCATAGATTTAATTCTCATCTCTATGCTGATGATTCTCAAATCTACTTTTCTAGCTTCAGCCTCTCGGCTGACTTTCAGACTTGGATCTCTAACTGCTTATCAGACATCTCAAAGTGGATGTTCCATAGACATCTTAAACTCAACATGTCCAAAACTGAACTCGTATCTTTTCCCCCTAAATCTTCCCCTCTTCCTAACTTTCCTATTACTTTTGAGGGCACTACCATCCTACCTCCTACTCCCTCAGGCTTGCAGCCTAGGTATCACCCTTAAATCCTCACTATTTCTCATCCCTCCTCCATATCCAGTCTGTTGCCAAAGCCTGCTGATTTTTCTTTTACAACATTTCTTGAGTCTGCCTCCTTCCCTTCTCTGACTCTGCCACCACTCTGGGGAAGGCTTTCATCATCTCATTCCAGGACTATTTCAAGAGTCTGCTGGTTGGTCTGCCTACCATAATTGTCTCCATTCCAGTCCATCCTTCATTCCCGGCAAAGTGATCTTCCAAAGGGCAAGTACAACCATATAACCACCCTCTACTTAATAACCTCTAGAGTTCCCTATCATCTCTAGGATCAATTCTTCTGTTTGGCATTCAAGGCTCTTTATAACCTACTCCCTACCTTTGCAGAATTCTTACACCTTACTTTGCTTTCCTTCTTCTCCCCCTGCCCATTCCTCCTGCTTTGCTCTGGTCCATGAACTCTGGCCTTCTTGCTGCTCCCTCAATAAAACACTATATCTTTGCTCTGGACATTTTCACTGGCTGTCCCTCATGCCTGCAATGGTTTCCTTTCTCATCTCTTGGCTTCCCTGGCTTTTTTCAAGTCCCAGCTACAATCGTAGCTTCCACATGGAACCTTTCCCAGTCACCCTCACTGCTAACACCTTTCTTCTGATAATTATGTCCTATTTATCCTGTATATTTCCTGTTTGCACATAACTTTGCCTATTGTCTCAACGAGTAGAGTAGGAGCTCCTTGAGAGCAAAGATTGCCTTTTACCTTTCTTTGGGTCCCCAGTGCTTAGCACAGTGTCTGGCACATGATATATTCTTTTTTTTTGCTTTTCGGAGGGCAGTTGGGGTTAAGTGACTTGCCTAAAGTCACATGGCTAGTAACTGTGTCAAGTGTCTGAGGCCAGATTTGAACTTAGGTCCTCCTGACTCCAGTTACCTAGCCGCCCAACACATAATATATTCTTAATAAATGCTTATTAACTGACTCAGATGAGAATTCTTTTTTTGGGTGGAATTCACCAACTTTATTTCTTTTATTTATTAGTTAATTTAATTATTTTTAGTTTTCAACATTCATTTCCATAAGTTTTAAATTTTCTCCCCCTCTCTTCCTATTTTTATTAAACACATTTTCACATTAGTTATGTTGCATAGAAGAATTATAATGAAAGAGAGAAACCATGAGAAAGAAAAACAAAACAAAACAAAACAAAAAAGAAAATTATATGTCTTGCTCTGCATTCCGACTCCATAGTTCTTTTTCTGGATGTGACTGGCATTTTCTGAGATGGAAACTCTTCATGAGTGATGGCAACATATACTATAATTGACCTGAATTTACTCAAAAAATATCCAAGAAGTTTGAGATGACAGAATAATGGAAGGAGGCAATACGGGCAGTAAGACTTCTCTGGAGTTGGGTTGAATAAGGTACTGTATAAGACAGGAGGATGAAACCCATTCCAGTTTTCTTCACCATTTCCTTGGGGTAGGAGACTAAGAAGGCTAAAATGATGAGTGGAAGTCAACATGATGGTTTACCAAAAGTTAATGGAAAATCACGCACTGGGGCTCAAACAATCAATGATACAAGTGAAAGATAGCTGAAATATGGTTGGATAGCAGTTCATGTGATAAAGACCTGGGGGTTTTAGAGGATAGCAAGGTCTTTATGAGTCAACAGTGTGATATAGTACATTAAAATGGTAAAAAAATCAACAGGATTAAAGTAGTCAGGTCAAAGGAAGTCAGATCTCTACTGAACTCTGTGCACCCAGACCGTGTTGATCAACACACATACACTATATTGTGTGTTGTTTCTGGTGTCACATTTTAAAAATGACATTAACAAACTGTAGCAAACCAAAGGGGGGAAGCCAAGGTGATTAACAAATTAATCAATGGAGAAGTATTTAAGTAGGCACAAAATGGCAGAAGTAGCCTTCCTGCCCCCTGCCACAGCCAGACTACGTTTGGAGTATTGTATTCTACTCTGGACATCGTGGTTCGGGAATGATATTGATAAAATGGTTGGAATCAAGTGGAGAGTGACCAGGAAAATAAAGAGACTCAAAAGTATTTGATAAGTGTATCAGTTGAAGAAGCAATGGATGTTACTCCTGGAGAAGAGAAAACTTAGCAGAAGACTGAATCCTTAAGCTGAGGCATTAGCCATCATGTGAAAAAATGATTGAACTCACTCTGCTTGGGCCTAGAGGTCATAACTACAAGAAATGGCGAGAAACAGTGAGTACCATAAATTTTCAGCTCCATATAATAAAGAACTTCTAAACTTTAAGAGCTGTCCAATGATGTATTCATTTCCAGGCAGTGGAGATCTTTAAGTAGCTGGAAGGCCATTTGTTGGAGACTTTGTAGAGGGGATTCTTCTACTGGAAAGGAACTTTGACTAGAATTCCAGCTCGGGCATTCCATGATACTAAATGACAGAGATGCAGATTTTGGTTCAATATAAGGATGGATTTTCTAACAATTAGAGCTTTCAAATCAAGGCTACTTTTTGTGGTACTGATATCTTTCTCAATGGAAGCATTCAAGTGAAAGCTCGATGAGTCTCTGTCAGGGAACTGGCAGAAGGAACCCTTTCATGGAGTGAGGGTCTTGTTTACATGTCCTCTAACGCTCTTTTCTGTTCTGATTTTCTCTGATCCTATGGGGTTTTTATGACCGAGGACATTGCCAGGTCTCCAGTTATACCGA
Source organism: Petaurus breviceps papuanus (assembly GCF_028583685.1). NCBI lineage: Eukaryota > Metazoa > Chordata > Mammalia > Diprotodontia > Petauridae > Petaurus > Petaurus breviceps. Next base: position 5,191,279 of record NW_027185588.1, on the reverse strand, counting down.
TTTCACTTCCTACAGCAGCAGAGGGGAAGATTTTCATAGTGTCCTCCTAATGTTCCCCTACTGAGATCAACAGTTACCCCTCTGCCCCCAAGGACCCTTGAGATGAGGATTAATTCCTCAGTCAAGAGACTTGGGGTTGAGAAGAATAGGTTTTAAATGTTGTTTGGATCACAGACCTGGAGAGGATTGAATAGTTCTTTCTTGAAGGATAGGGACATACAATGGACTCTAATAGAGGCCTCTTAGGAATGGGCAAATTGTAGGCTAGTCTCCTCTCTGTCATGGCCCTTATCCCTGTAGGAAGATGAGCTACTCAAGGAGTACAGGGATAATTGGGCAATTTGGCTAACAAAGAGCTATGGGGATTGAACCCTAGGAGGCCCCAGAAAGTGTAAATATTCCCCTTTGTCCCAACGTTCTGCCCTCCCCCCATAATTTCTTCTATCCCAGGCCATATCATATCCCAGAAGGGAAACCATATTACCTTCCTGCCTACATTCCCATGTTTGGTGTTGCCCCCTATCTTTCCTTGGGGACATGGCTGCTGGTTTCTTCATCCTGTCTACCCAGGGCAGAGAAACTTGAGCCTATTCCTTTGTGATACTGCCTAAATCTTGTTGAGCCACAATAGCCTGGTAAGTGCCCTTGGAGAAGAAAGGCACAATGGTGGGGGTAGGCCACCTGTCCATCCTCAGATGGGCCAGGGAGATTTTGATCTGTCTATGCTAAAGCCTGAACCAGTGCAACCCCATCCCCTTAATGTACCATCTCCTACTCTGTCCATGGCAGCCCTGAGACCAGTCTAGCCCAACATTCAGCCTAGCTTAGTTCTCAGAGTTTCAACCAGTCAGTCAACAAGCAGTTAGTTATGTTCCAGGCACTATGATAAATACTGGGGTTACAAAAAAAAGCAAAAATGGGGTCTTCACCCTTTAGGAAGTCACTTTTCTCATGGCGGGGGGAGACAGATCTAAACAACCGCATACATATAAGACATATACAGTGTAAATGGAAGTGAATCTCAAAGTGAAGGCTTAAGTCAGTCTGAGGCTGCTTCTTCCAGTTTGGGTCAAGTTGGAATCCTAGCCAGGCCAGCCCAAAGCCCAGTCTGGTCTGGTCCTGCTGCCCCAATCATGTGGGCCTAGGTAAAAACAAAAATCCCCAACATCTTATCCTGCTTCTGGAAAGAATGCTTCCGACTCCGAGAACCATGGTATCTAGGAATGAGAGTATCCTCTTAGCCCACACCAATCCTTTCACAGTGTCCAGGGCTGTGAGAGTCCCTGGGTGCAGAACTTTTGGTCCTGAACTGCACTCAAGAGAAACTTCTCTTGGTGTGCATCAAGGTAGGAGGTGGTAAGGAAAGATATATCCTTTAATAGTAGCCTGTGGAGAGATGGAGGTTGCTTTGACTGAGTTGTAAAAAGGACAAGAAGGTCTGAAGGTGAAGAACTGAGAGACCTGGGCTAGATGGGACATGTGGATAGATTCCTAGCAGTCACAGAAAGTAGAAAGGAGAAGAGCTGAGGCATAGAGAGGTACAGGATTCATGATAGAGGATAAGTGTTATATACTCAGCAGTGAGCTGGTAACTGCTTACCAGCCGACTCTCCAAAAATGTGCTCCTGATTCACTTTTAAGTTTCATGCGTATTACCAACATTTTATCCAACCCTATCTTAAGATAATCTAGATTTAAATCTAGATTATCGACAAAACAACAAATCAAGCCCTGACATACAGCATTTGCTGGGTTTTGATACATAAATGCTTACACTGCTAATTCAATAATCACTTCTCATTAGCTATTTGAATTTTCCCTGAGATACTCCTGGTTCTGCTGGTCTGGGAAAGGGCCAATAAACTTATTGGATCATAACATTTGGAAGCAGAGGCAACCTTCGGGGTCCTAGGATTACAGGCTCATGGACTTAGTGCTGGAAGGTGTCTCAGAATCCGTCAAATCTCTCACTCTACAGATGAGGAACATGGGCCACGGACAGGTTAAGTCACTTGCTTGTGGTTACACAACTAATCTGGGGTGGGATTTGAACCCAGGTCCTTGTGACTGTGTGTCCAGCATTTTATCCATTATACCAAATTGCTTCTCATCATGTGCAACCCCCTTGTCTTCCAGGTGAAGAATCTGAAGCCCAAGAGGAATAAGGAATTTGCCCAACACCACAGAGGCAGGAAGTGGGAGAGCCCAAATTCTTTGATTGAATAACTATTGAAAAGCTTTTCTCACTATACCTCACTGCTTTCTAGCCTAGGCTACTGCATTCCAAGCCATTTGATATCTGGGGCCCCTCACCTGGTTACTTGAGGTCTATTTTCCTTTTCTCTCAGTCTGACTTTAGCTAAATATTCCTTGACTAGGCAATAAGTCGAGCGTCCTGCTGCTCATAGGTTCCTAGTTGGCATCTCAGAGATCATTCAGGTTGACTCCTTAGTTTTATAGATGGGTAAAATGAGGGATAGGGAAGAGGATGAGCTTGCTTTTAAGGTCACATAGTGAGCAAAACCTAAAATTCTATGCCTTCTTACTCCAGGGGGTCTTTCCATAACCACCCAAGAGTTTTCCTTTTTCTCTTTGGCTCCCATTTAGGTCCACTTTAATTTTATTTCTTCCTAATCCAGAACAATTTTCTTTTTCCTGGAAGAGCCAGAGAGCCTTCACTCTTCATGAGTGGGCTCACAGATCATTACCAACAGCTAGTGTTTAGGTAAAAGACTGAGTGCTGGGGGACTTACTTTCTGCTGCATCCTCCTCCGCCCATGGGCTGGGTGGCCTTGGACAAGTCATTTCAGTTTGGTGCCTGTGAGCCTGACTGTGTGTGTGAGTCTGACCTGTATGTCTGTGTGTATGTAGACTGCAGGTCTGTGTGTGTCTCTGAGTGCTTGGTTATGGAGCTATATATGATTCTGTGATCTATGTATCTAGTCCCAGCCTCTCTCCTGGGCTCTATTACCAACTGACTGGCAGCTAATGTTATATGTTCAAAACAGAATCTGTGATCTTTTCCTTCAAATACACCCCTTTCCTAATCACCCAATCTCTTCTGTGTACACCACCATCCTTCTAGTCTCCCAAATTTGTAACTTTGGAGTCATTATTGACTCTCTAGTCCAAGAGTGGGGAATCTGCTACCTTGAGGCCACATGTGGCCCTTTAGGTCCTCAAGTGCAGCTCTTTGATGGTCACACTTGAGGACTTAAAGGGCCATGTGTGGCCTCGAGGCTGCAGGTTCCCCACCCCTGCTCTAGTCTCTTAAACCACACGTATCAAAATGCTTGTCCAATGTGGCCATTTCTATCTCCACATTTCTCACATGTGTCCTCTTCCCTCTACTCACATGATTACCTCCCTGGTTCAGGCTCTCATCACTTCTTGCTTGTACTGTATTGCAATAGCCTCTCAATTGGTCTCCCTGCCTTCAGCCTCTCCTCCACATAGCATTTGTCACAAAGCTGCCAAAATGGTTTTACTGAAGCACAGGTCTGACTGTGTTACTCCACTTTCAATATGTTTCAGTGACTTCTTATTACTTCTGAGGTCAAATATAAAATTTAATTTTGTCATTTACACCCCTTTACAATTTGGCTCCAATCTGCATTTCTTTTGTTGTTCAATTGTTTCAGTCATTTCTAACTCTCTGTGACCCCATTTGGGGGTTTTCTTGGCAAATATCCTGGACGGGTTTGCCATTTCCTTCTCCAGCTCATTTTACAGAGGTGGAAACGGAGGCAAACAGGGTTAAGTGACTAGCCCAGGGTCACACAGCCAGTAAGTGTCTGAGGCCAGATTTGAACTCAGGAAGATGAATCTTCCTGGTTCCAAGCCCAGAGCTCTCTCCACTGCACCACCCAGCTGTCCATTTTTAATTTCCAACCTGCATTTTTAGTTTTTTTAAATTTCTCTCCTTCATGCACCTAGAGGCACTTAGTTGGTTCAGTGGGTAGAGTGCTGGCCCTGGAGTCAGGAAAACCTGAGCTCAGATTCAGTCTCAGATACTTAATTGTGGTACTCTTGGCAAGTCACTTAACTTGTTTGCCTCAGTTTCCTCATCTGTAAAATGAGGATAATAATATAATAACCCAAGGTTGTTGTGATGAACAAATGAGGTAACTTTTGTAAAGCACTTAGCATGGTGATGGGCACATAGTAGATGTTCAGTCAATGCCTGTTCCATTCCCTTTACTCTTTCATGCAATCTCTGGTCCAGCCAAACTAGATGTCTTTCTGTTCCTCACACATGACATTCCATTTTGCATACTCCTAGACTGTCCCCATGCCTAGAATTCACTCCTTCTTCACCTTTTCTTAGCATCCTTGGTTTTATGCAACATTCAACCCAGTTGCCACCTTTTACATGGAACATTTCCTGATAATGCCTCCCTCCAGAAAATGACCATGTATTTATGTTGTATATTTCTATATATGCACATGTCTTTTCTCTAGTAGAGAGTAAGCTCATTGGGTGTAGAGACTGGTTACTTTTTGTCTTTGCATTCCCAGCACTTGGCACAGTGTACATCAATCATAATAGGTGCTTAATAAATGCTTGTTAATTGATGTGTGCCTCATTGGGGGACACTGTGAGTATCTGTACAGTCTTACTGTGTGTTTCTTTGTGTCTGCATGGGTCTAGTGACATGTGTAACTCTGTGTGGGGCCATTGTGTCTGACTCTGGCTCTGGCCGTGCAGGTTTTGCAGATGGCATAGCTTTTAAAACAGTAGAAAAGCTAGCACTTTGGATGACAAACTCAGAATTGAAAGGGGAATTGAAGGACTAGGATGAATTTAATAAGATTAAATTTAAAGTCATGTAAGTTCAAATATCAAATTCATAGTGCAAGTTGGGAAGGCATTACTAGTTAGGAAACAATTCTGGGGTTTTAGTGGATTGTAAACTAATTACAAATCTGGTGTGTGATGTAGAAGCACAGAAAGCAAATGCAATTTTTTTTAAGCAATTGGGGTTAAGTAACTTGCTCAAGGTTACACAACCAGTTATTTTGTGTGTGTGCTATGTATCTGAGGCTGGAACTGATCCCAGGTCTCCCGACTCCAGGGCCGGCTCCTCTTACTCACTGCGCCACCTGGCCGCCCCAGCAAATGCAATATTAGGCTGAGTTAAGAGGGGTATGTGGTCTAGGAATAAGGAGGGAATTGTCCTGCATTGTCAAACTACATTTGGAGGAATGTCATTAGCATCAGATCTTTAGGAAGGACACTGATAAGCTGGGGAGCATTCAGAGGAAGACAAAAGGTCCTTGAGCTCATGACATATGAAGAGAAAAACCCAGAGAAGATTGAAGGGGAATGTGCCTGCTAGTATTTGAATGTGTAAAGTGGGTTAGAGTGTTTCTGTTTGACTTGAGAAAGCAGTAGGGGCTATGGGATGGGGATAGGGAGTTATAAATAGATAGATTTAGGCTGGCTCTCAGGGAAAACTTCCTAACATTTAGAGCTACCCCAAGTGGACTGGGCATCTAGGGAAAGTTGTGGGTTCCCTATTTGTAGACATTTTCAAGGAAAGGCTAGATGACCCCTGCTATCATTATGTGGACTTTGGCAGGAAGTGTGTGTGGATTGGCAGTTGGATGTGTTGAGGGAACATTGGGATTATGTTTAGATACCATGGAAACCAAACTGGCTCCCTGGCACTAAATCAGTGAGTACTGGCTGTTGGTCCTCCTGTCCCTCAGCTGTTCTTGCAGCTGAGGTAGGGGAGATATGGCATACCCAGGAGAATTCCTTTTGCCAAGCTTCCAGGATCATTAGAGATGCCAAACCAACACACACTGGGGGGAGAACCTGGCTCTCTCTTTGGAATTGGCTTTTGGCTATGGTACAGCTACTCCAAAGGAATAATTACAAGCATTTCTTTCTTCAGTTCCCTTAGGAGGAAGAGGAGATCTTTGATTTCATCTTTTCCTTTCCCATTTATCCTTCTTGCTTTAAAATTTTTTACCTATTTAATTTTTGGAATGAAACAAGCACTTCTATGACATAGAATAATAAAAAGATGATTGCAAATGAAACTACAAATCTATTAAACACAACTTGTTATTCTTTTAAAATATATAATAAAAGTCATCATGTACATTTCTTTTTTCTTTTTTTTCTCCCCACTCCCACCCTAGAGATGGCTACCATTAGACACAAATATGTATATATAAGTAAAATAATTCCATGCATACTTCTATTTATCAGTTATTTCTCTGGAAGCAGATAGTGTCTTCTTTCATATGCCCTTTGTAATTAATTTGGTTATTATAATAATCAAATGACTTATTTGTTTAAAGTTGTTCTTAAAACAATAATTCTGTTATTGTACACAACATTTTCTTGGTTCTGCTCATTTCACTCTTCATTATGTTATGCAAGTCTATCCATGGTTTTCTTAGATCATTGACCTCATCATTTCTTATAGCACAGTAGTATTCCATCACAATTATATACCACAACTTTTTCAGCCATTCCCCCATTGATGGTCATCCCTGCAATTTCCAGTTTTTTGCCACCACAAAGATAGCTGCTATAAATATTATATAATGTATAGGTTGTTTTTCTTTTTCCCTAATCATCTTTGGAAATAGACTTAGTAGTAGTAGTATTGCTAGGTCAAAAGGTATAGGCAGTTAAATAACTCTTTGGGTATAATTCCAGATTGTTCTTCAAAATGGTTGGATCAGTTCACAATTCCACAAACAACGAATTAGTCTCCCAATTTTTCCACATCTCTTCCAACATTTGTCACTCTCCCCTTCAATCATTTTAGCCAATCTGACAGGTGTAAAATGATATCTCGAGTTCTTTATATATTTTTGACATGAGACAGTTATCTGAGAAACTGTCTATAAAATCTCCCCTCCTTCCACAATTTTCTGCTTTCCTTTTGATCTTGCCTATATTTGTTTTATTTGTACAAAACCTTTTAAACTTAATGTAATTGAAATTATCCATTTTATACCTCACTCTGCTCTCTATTTCTTGTTTATTCATAAATTGTTCACCTATGCATATGTCTGATAAGCAATATGCTCCATATTCTTCAAGTTTTCTTGAAATCTCTCTCTTTATATCTAGGTCATGTATGCATTTTGCCCCATCTTGATAAATGGTGTAAGATATTGTCTATGGCCAATTTCTGCCATACGGCTTTCCAGTTTCCCCCATATATATATTTAACAAAATAATGAATTCTTATCCCCAAATCATAAGTCTTTATACTTGTCAAATACAGGAGGAGCATGAAGGAGCAATCGTAGGGGCCTAAACAAGGACACACTGCTTACATTTTATATGAGATATTATATATGTTCCTTTTGAACGTTATCATCATCAGGAGTCATAGAGGGGATCTAGATAGACAGACGACCCGGGAAGGATTCTGTTTATGTCTTGATGATCTTAGAAGAAGAACGGAAAAGGATCATAAGTAAAGGAAAGGGAGAGATGAGTTAGGGAAAATTATTAAACATATTTGGGGGAGGGCAACAGTTATTTATACAAACAAGGAGGAGAGGGTGTGGAGAGCAGCTGACATTTGAACCTCACTCTGAACTGGAAGTAAGAATGGTTGGGTACAGAAATACATTTCATTCAACAGGGAAATTGGAGGAAAAGGGAAGAAGGGTGAAGAGGGAGGGTAGATTAAGATAAGGATTGGTCTTATACAAAACAAACTCTAAAATATGGATATACAAAAATGATAATAGCTATTTTTGATGTAGCCAAGAATAAGAAACTGTGGGTGTGTCTAACATTTGGGAAATGGCTTAAGCAGTTATAGCATATGAATGTGATGGAATATTATTGGGCTCTAAGAAATGATGAAGGGGACAATTTCAGAAAAACCTGGGAAGACTTGCATTTATGAACTGATTCAGAGTGAAATGAGCAGAATGAGTAGAACAATCTATACAATGACACAAATATTGTAAAGACAAATAGCTTTGAAAGACTTAGGAACTCTGATTAGCATCATCACCAACCATGACTGCAGAGAACTCATGGTGAAACATGTTATCCACTTCCTGATGAAAGAGAGATGAAAGACTCATAGTGCCAAATGAGACATACTTATTTTTTTTTTTTGGGGGGAATATGGCTATTGTGCAAATTTGACTTCCTTGAGTAAACATGTTTGTAAGGTTTTTTTTTTTCCTTTTCCTTTGCAATTGGGAGGAGACTGGGAGGCAAACAGATTTTTTCTTTTTAAAATAATATTTTATTTTTATAATTACACATAAAGACAATTTTAACATTAATTAAAAAATTTGAGTTCCACATTTCCTCTCTCCTCCCTCACCTCCCCCCCCTCTCTGAGATGGTAAGCAATAGGTTATACATATGCAATCATGCAAAACCTATTTCTACATTTATTTTTTTTAAAATTTTATTTATTTTTAGTTTTCAACATTCATTTCCACAAGATTTTGAGTTATAATTTTTTCTCCCCATCTTTTCTCTACCCCACCCCAAAATAGCAAGCCTATTGAATACCCCTTCCTCCAATCTGTTCTCTCTTATATCCTCCCCTATCACTCCCCTAACTTTATAGTAGAGCAATATGGATTTCTATACCCCAGTGCCTATATATCTTATTTCCCAGTTGCATATAAAAAACAATTTTTAAAAACATTTGTTTTTAAAACGTTGAGTTCCAGATTTCTCTCCCTTCTTCCCTCCTCACCCACCCCCACTGGGAAGATAAGCAATTCAGTATAGGTTGTACATTTAGGTTGTTACCCAAATCATTTCCACAGTAGTTGTATTATGAAAGACTTTTTCCCTCTATCCTATCCCACCCCCCATTTATTCTATTTTCTCCTTTGACCCTGTCCCTTTTAAAAAATGTTTGCTTTTAACTACCCTCTCCCCCAATCTGCCCTCCCTTCTTCATCTCCCCTCTTATCCCCTAACCCCCCCCCCCCATTTTCCTGTAGGATAAGATACCCAATTGACTGTGTATGTTATTCCCTCTTTAAGCCAAATTCAGTGAGAGTAAGGTTGACCCGTTCCTCTTTGACCTTGCTGCTCTTTCCCTCCATTGTAACAGTTTTCTCTTGTCTCTTTTATATGAGATAATTTACCCTATTCTATCTCTCCCTTTCTCCTTCTCCCCATAAATTCCTCTCTCACCTCTTAATTTTATTTTTTAGATATCATCTCTTCATATTCAACTCATCCTACACCCTCTGTCTATGTATACATAAACACACATATGCCCACACTCACATATATATATTTATATACATATACACCCTCCTATAAATACATATATATATGTACACACATATACATATATATTCCCTTCAAATATCTTCATACTGAGAAAAGTCTTATGAGTTATAATTATCATTTTTCCATGTAGGAATGTAAACAGTTCAACTTTAATAAGTTCCTTATGATTTCTTTTTCCTGTTTATCTTCTCATGCTTCTCTTGCTTCTTGTATTTGAAAATCAAAGTTTCTGTTCAGCTGTTTTTTTTTTCATCAAGAATGCTTGAAAGTCCTCTATTTCGTTGAATGACCATATTTTCCCCTGAAGCATTATACTCAGTTTTGCTGGGTAGATGATTCTTTGTTTTAATCCTAGCTCCTTTGACCTCCAGAATATCATATTCCAAGGACTTTGATCCCTTAATGTAGAAGCTTGTGTTATCCTGGTTGTGTTTCCACAATACTCAATTTGTTTCTTCTTGACTGCTTGCAATATTTTCTTCTTGACCTGGGAACTCTGGAATTTGGCTATAATATTCCTAGGAGTTTTCTTTTTGGGATCTTTTTTAAGAGGTGATCGGTGAATTCTTTCAATTTCTGTTTTGCCCTCTGGTTCTAGAATATCAGGTCAATTTTGCTTGATAATTTCTTGAAAAGATCGTGTCTAGGCTCTTTTTTTGATCATGACTTTCAGGTAGTCCAATAATTTTAAAATTATCTCTCCTGGATCTATTTTCCAGGTCACTGGTTTTTCCAATGAGATATTTCACATTGCCTTCTATGTTTTCATTTGTTTGGATCTGTTTTATACTATCTTGGTTTTTCATAAAGTCATTAGCTTCCAGTTGTTCCAATGTAATTTTGAAGGAGTGATTCTCTTCAGTGAGTTTTTGAAATTCCTTTTCCACCTAGCAAATTCAGCTTTTTAAGGCATTCTTCTCCTCGTTGGCTTTTTGGGCCTCTTTTGCCATTTGAGTTAGTCTATTTTTTAAGGTCTTATTTTCTTCATTGTATTTTTGGGTCTCCTTTAGCAGGCTGTTGACTTTCTTTTCATGATTTTCTTCTTCTTTTTTTTTTTTACCCTACTCTATCTCTCCCTTTCTCCTTCTCCCAATAAATTCCTCTCTCACCTCTTAATTTTATTTTTTAGATATTATCCCTTCATATTCAACTCATCCTGCACCCTCTGTCTATGTATACATGAACATACATATGCCCACACTCACATATATATTTATATAAACATACACCCTCCTATACATACATAAAAAATGAGAAAACTGAGGCAAATAAGGTTAAGTGACTTGCCCAGGGTCACACAGCTAGTACATGTCTGAGGCCAGATTTGAACTCAGAAATATGTCTTCAGTCCTGGCACTCAATCTGCTGTGCCACCTTGTTGCCCACATGAATAATATGAAACAATTCTTTATAAATAATATGAACTATTTTTATCACCTCTAAAACTCTTCAACAGGATTCTCTAGGAGAGCTAGAGTCCTATAAATTTGGGATCTTTTGACCTTTGACAATACAATGCAGTTTTCTCCTAGAAAACAGATGAATATTTATCAAAATATCATTTTAAAATATGCAGTGATTCTTTTGGGGAAATTTGATTTCACACCAAATATGTTCATTTGCCTAGTAATTTATTTGCATGTGGAATTTAGCTCTACCCCCTTCCCCCCAACCATCTTGGCTAGCAGAATGGAGTCACAGACAAAAAGGAATCAGAGTTCTATTGGATATTGGAAACGCTTTGGAAACCATCCTCTCTAGCCTTAGACCCAGCCTGGATTGAAGTTACAGAAACTTCCAAAGAACCAGCAGAGAACACTGGGTAGGTGATCCTTTCCCACCCTTTCACTGTTCCAAGTGGAGTGTAGTTTCATGGGAAGAGCATCTGATATGAGTGAGAAGTCTTGTTTGACTTTGGCCAACTCTTTCCTCATAGCTGGGCTCAGTTTCCTTACCCGTTAAATGAGATAAGTTGTACTAATGTAGATAATGAACTGATCTTCTCTCTGTCCTCCATTCTCCTTGGTTCGCTTTCTATACCTCATAGGAATGTAGACTTGGAACTGATGAGTGAGCTCTAGCCAGAGAAATCCAAGCGGTCTGATGTTTAGAACCCATTACACAGGCATTGGTTTTTTAAAAGATTTAACAGTATGAACCAACACAAACCCTGAAACAATCAGAGGAAAGTCCCAAAGAGCATCCCAATGGAGATTAAATACTACAACCTGACCAATTGTAGATGATCAAGGCTTGACCTTAATGTTTATCAGCTCTCATGACTTTAATTGTTGCCTCTTTGCAAATGACTCTGAGGTCTATATATCTGACCTTTGTCTTTCTCCTGATCTTCAGTTACATATGTGTAGCAGCAAGCACCCCACCATCTCCAGGGTCCTTGCCAACACAGGTTCTTAGATCTGCTTTGTTAAAGGAAAGCAACTCAAAATGGGTTAACAAGCTTACTTTAATCAGTCAAATATGCACCGTTTACCTAGTTCAGGGGAAAGAGGTCAGCACCCCGAACTTCAGAATATACAGACAGAATTATCAAGACAGAAACAGATCAAGTAGACAGCTTTCCAAACTGTCCAACCATTACATCCATACCAAACAACATCTGGGTTTCAAAGCCGGGGGGCCCTGGACAACGTTTCATCTGATCAAATTTTTTTCATCCCAGAGTTTCATCTGATCAAATCACAGAACACTTCTCAAAGTGAGCCCCAAAGCAAAGCTACACATCAGGGCTTATATAGCCTTCTCCTGGCTCAGAGAATGTAACAACCTTATTGACTCACTGGCCAATCAAGAAGTATCTACTGAAAAACAAGCCTCCCACCCCAGGCTCCAGGTGCACTTTAGCCTAGGGGGCAGGGAAGATCTTCCAAATTTACATTCCCATTACAATATGTCAAATTGAAGGCAGGGTCTGTTTCCTTTTTGTCATTGTATCTCCAGTGTTTGGTATATATTAGGAGATTAATAAATTGCTTATTGACCTCCACTTATATGCCTGATAAGCATCTCAAACTGAATGAGACCAAAATGGAACTCACAATCTTCTCTCCATGTGTCCTTACCCACTCTCCAAAATTTCCTTATTTCTGTCAAGGATACCACTAATCCTTCCATTTCATCAAGTTGACAACCTTGGAACCACTCTTAATTCCCCCTCTCCCTTACGCTGATATCCAATCAGCTGCCAAGTCTTGACCATTCTACCTCCACAACATTTCTCTCATTCTTATTTTTCTTTTCACTTACAAGGCCACAAATCCTCATTGCCTAGATTCTGGCAATTGCCTCCTGGCTGATTTCTCTTCTTCTAGGCTCTTTCCTTTCCAATTCACCATCCACACAGCTAACACACATGTCTGATTGGGGCACTTCCTTCTTCAAGAAACTCCAGTGGCTCCCTATTACTTCTAGGGTAAGATACAAACTCTTGGACATTTTATTTAAATTGGTTGTTAATCTGGCTCAAGTCTCCCTTCCCAGACTTATTTCCAGACTTCATGTGCTTGACATTTCAGTCATGACCTGTTGTTGCTTCCCCTATTTGGCAGTCTATCTCTCACTTCTGAGGCTTCACAAAGGTAATTTTCCATACTTGGAGCATGCTCCTGCATCATCTCCACCCCTTTAGAATCCTAAACATGATGTGAGGTTCAAATTCGATGTCACTTCCTACCAGAAACCTAGTCTCATCTTTTTGGTCATCAGCACTCTCTGCCTCCTCACATTGTCTTGGTCTTACTTATCTGAGGAAAGGTCCTATCCCATGTCCCATCCCACCCCCAAATAGAAGAATCATCTTGAGGGCAGGGACTATGCATTTTTTGTTTTGTTTTTGTATTCCCAGTGTACAGTACATGGCTTAGAGCAAAGTACATTCTTAATAAATGCTTTTTGGATCGAATTTTTGAAGTATAAATGGGAATGTAGATGCTCTACCATATGAATAGTGTAAACACAAGAAAAAACAATTAAAAGGAGATAAGAAGTAAGGGAAAGATAGGTGTGATTGAATGGAGAGAGGATGATAAAGGGCAACAGTGAGGAAGCAAGATCTTTATACCACCTAATCAGCAGTGTATGTGTGTGCACACATGTGTGCATATGCACATGTGTACACATGTGTGTCTCTGTGTGCATGCACAGGTGTGCATGTGTGTGTGTTTGTGTGTCTCTGTGCATGTGTACGTATGTAGAATAGGGCACAATCAGAAGCAGAACATCTCTTTGGGGGGGGGCAAACCATCAGAGACTTCTCAGCAGGGTCAGACTGAGCTGCCCCAGGAGCAGAAGCAGGAATGGGAAAGAGGAAATGTTTCTTTGCCAGGAGTGAGAAGTCAGACAGAGAGATTGGTGAATAGTCATTCCCTGGCCTGGTCATATCAGCAACTCCAAAGATGGTCTCCAGTTGTAGCTGGGTTTAGGGGATTAAACAAATGTTAGAACTTTCTGGTGCCTCTCTGAAGATCTATGGGAGGAGTCAATATGTATCCCTGGGATTGGAAGAGAAAGATCTTGCCCAAGTCTCTCACCCAGTTTCCTCATAGGATCAATCTGGCAAACATTTATTAAGTCAACAAATACTTATTGGGGAGGCTAGGTGGCACAGTGAATAGAGCACCAGCCCTGGGGTCAGGAGGACCTGAGTTCAAATCCAGCCTCAGACACTTAACACAAAAACTAGCCATGTGACTTTGGGCAAGTCACAACCCCAATTGCCCTCCAAAAAGCAAAAACAAAACAAAACCCCCCAAACAAAACAAAAAAGCAAATACTTATTAAACACTTACTATGTACCAGGGCTAGATTAAGCTCTGGGGATACAAAAAGACATAAAACAGTCAATACTCTCAAGGAACTCATAGTCTAATAGGGGAGATAACAAAACAACTACATACAAACAAAATATATGGAGGATAAATTGAGGGTGGTTTCAGAGGGAAGTCACTAAGGTTAAGGAGGACTGAGAATGGCTTCATGGAGAAGGTGGAAATTTAGCTGAGACTTGAAAGAAGCCACAGAGGCCAGGAGGTGGAGATAACAAGGGAGATCATTGCAGGCATGGGGGACAGCCAGTGAAGATGCCCAGTCAGGACATGAAGTATCTTGTGAGAGAAACATGAAGATGACCAATGTCACTGGAATGCAGAGTATGTGGAGATGAGTCCTTTCCTTAAGAAGACTGGAAATGTAAAAAGGGGCCAGGTTAGAAAGAGCTTTAAAAATAAAATAGAGTATTTTATATTTGGTCCTGGAGGTACAGAGAGCCACTAGACTTGATTGGATGGTAGTTAGCAGTGATGTAAGTTAGACCTGCCCTTTAGGAAGATTGCTTTGGCATCTGAGCTGGAGGGTGGACAAGAGAGGGGAGAGATTTGAGGAGGGAACACCCATCAGGAGGATATTGTAATAGTCCAAACACAAGGTGCTGAGGGTTGTAATGGTAATGGTAATGTGAAGATCTTCCAAGCTCCTCAATAAGCCTAAGGCAATTTGAAGACCTTCCCTGCTTTGAAAATAGACTGGGGGGGGGGCAGAGCCAAGATGGCAGTGTAGAAGCAGGAAAACTCCATAAGCTCCCCCATAACCACCTCAAATATCTATAAAATATGACTCTAAACAAATTTTAGAGCTACAGAACCCACAAAGTGACAGAGAGAAACAAATCTTCCACTGAAGTCAGCCTGGCAGGCAGACAAGAAGGGTCCATCGCACTGAGCTGGGAGCCCAGCCCAGCCCCAGTTTTAGCTCCAGAGCAGCTTGGACCAGCAGCGGCTGGAAGGGACTTAGGGAGAGTGGATCACCAGCAGCTGTGGAGGTTTCCAGAATTATCAACCCATAAATGTGAAAGACAAAATAAAAGGTCAGTGTAGAACTCTATTGGAACTGAGGGGGACTAGGAGAGCAGTCTGGTCACTGCCCCCAGAGTGAGAAGGTGAGAAAAGGAGGAGGTGCTGTGGCCCTGCAGCCACTTCCATGTGGCTGCTTCAGAGCTCCTGGCCTACAGATCATAGGGGGACAAAGCAACCATTCAGAGGGTGATCGCTCTTGCTTTAACCTGCTTGGATCTGGACCACTGCCTTGGGTGGAGGTCCTGGGGTATGTGATCAATGAGCCAGAGTTTGTGGGGGCTGCAGGGATGGCGCCCTCCTAATAGCTCCAGTAGCTGTGAAAACCCCAGTGATTTGGGACAAAGCTCTCCTCTCTGGAAGCAGAGTTCTACTGTGGCAAAGAGCTCAAAAGTCAAGTGTGGCAACATGAGCAAGAAAAGCAAGCACAACAACCAAACCTTAGATTAATTTTTTGGGGACAAAAAGGATAAAAGCATGTAATGGGAGGAAGACAACAAAGTCAGACCTCCTGCACCAAAAGCTTCCAAGAAAAATATGAATTGGTTACAGGCCATGGAGGAGCTCAAGAAGGATTTTTAAAATCAGGTAAGAGAAGTGGAGGAAAAATTGGGAAGAGAAATGAGAATGATGCAAGAAAATTATTAAAAGAGAGTCAACAGCCTGACTAAAGAAAATTACACCTTAAAAAATAGACTAACTCAAATGGCAAAAGAGGCCCAAAAAGCCAATGAGGAGAAGAATGCCTTAAAAAACCAAATTTGCCAGATGGAAAAAGAATCTCAAAAGCTCATTGAAGAGAATCATTCCTTCAGAATTAGATTGGAGCAAATGGAAGCTAATGACTTTATGAGAAATCATGATACTATAAAACTGATCCAAACAAATGAAAAAAATAGAAGGCAATGTGAAATATCTTATTAGAAAAACAACTGACCTGGAAAATAGATCCAAGAGAGATAATTTTAAAATTATTGGACTACCTAAAAGCCATGATCAAAAAAAGAACCTAGAAATCATCCTTCAAGAAATTCTCAAGGAAAATTGCCCTGATATTTTAGAACCAGAGGGAAAAATAGAAATTGAAAGAATTCACAAATCACCTCTTGAAAAAGATCCCAAAAAGAAAACTCCTAGGAATATTATGACCAGGTTCCAGAGTTCTCAAATGAAGGAGAAAATCTTACAAGCAGCCAAGAAGAAACAATTTGAATATTGTGGAAACACAATCAAGATAATACAAGACCTAGCAGCTTCTACATTAATGAATTTAAGGGCTTGGAATATGATATTCCAGAGGTCAAAGGAGCTAGGATTATAATCAAGAATCACCTACCCAGCAAAACTGAGTATAATGTTTCAGGGGAAAATATGGTCATTCAATGAAATAGAGGACTTTCAAGCATTCTTGATGAAAAAACCGGAGTTGAATAGAAAATTTGAAATTCAAATGCAAGAAGCAAGAGAAGCATGAGAAGGTAAACAGGGAAAAGAAATCATAAGGAACTTATCAAAATTGAATTATTTACATTCATACATGGAAAAATGATAACTGTAGCTTATGAAACTTTTCTCAGTATGAGGATAGTTAAAGACAATATAAATGTATATATGTATACATACATATATATGTCTATATAGGAGGGTATATGTGTGTATGAATACATATGTGAGTGTGTCTATATATGTGTACAGGTATACATAGACAGAAGGCACAGGATCAATTGAACAGGAAGGGATGATATTTAAAAAATGAAATTAAGAGGTGAAAGAGGAAGATAATGAGAGGAGATAGGGAGAGGCAGAATAGAGTAAATTATCTCATATAAAAGAGGCAAGGGAAAACTGTTACAATGGAGGGGAAGAACAGGAAGGCAAAAGGGAATGGGTCAACCTTGCTCTCACTGAATACAATTTAAGGAGGGAATAACTTACACATGAAATTGGGTATCTTGCCCTACAGGAAAGTATGGGGTAAGGGGATAAGAGAAAAGATGATAGGGAGGGCAGATTGGGGGGGAGGGTAGTTAGAAGAATACACTTTTGAAAAGGGACAGGGTCAAAGTAGAAAATAGAACAAGTGGAGGCCGGGATAGGATGGAGGGAAATATAGTCAGTCTTTCACAATATATCCACTATGGAAATGTTCTGCGTAACTACACATGTACAACCTACATTGAATTGCTTGTCTTTCCAGTAAGGGTGGGTGATGAGGGAAGAAGGGAAAGAATCTGGAATTAAAAGTTTTAAAATCAAATGTTTAAAAAATTATTATTATTGTTGCTGTAATGCAGCTGGGAAATAAGATATACAGGCACTGGGTTATGGAGATCCATCTTGCCCTACTGGAAAGTTGGAGGGGACATGGGGGAAAGATATAGGAGAGAGCAGATTGGGGGATGGGGTATTCAGTGGGATCACTGTTTTGGAGTGGTGGGCAAGGTACAGATGGGGAGAAAACTTATAACTAAAAATCTTGTGGAAATGAATGTTGTAAACTAAAAATAAACATAAAATTTATAAAAAAAAAATAAAGTTATCCCCCTAATAGATTGCATGTAATCACATGGAGCCTCTTGTGGGAGGAGTTTGCTGAAGGGTGGAGCAGAGGCGCACAGGAATATGGGAGGAGAGGATGCTTCTGAGAAAGATGGATACGTTCGTGAGTAAATTTTAGTCTTGTATTTGTTTGTGGGAAGGCTAAAAGATGCTGTGACTCTTTGTGCTGTTGTGGCTTCTTAACTTCTTTGCTTTTATGATGGAATTGGCTTACTGGTTTTGGGATTTGGTTTTCTGGTGTCCAAATAAATGTTTTGCTTCCGTCTTCTATATGTTATATTTTGTGATCATGCACTTTGCAGGTATATTTATCATGACTGTTGGTGCTGTGAATATTGCATTGGCACTACAAGGGCTTACACCAGGGTGGTGGTGGAGGAAAGAAGGGAGCATATATGAGAGATGTGTTGGATAAAGAAATGACAGGACTGCACTTGGCAGCTAATTGGGTATGGAAGTGAGAGAGATTGAGCCTGGGTGAGTGTGAGGAGGATGATGCCCTAGAGAGTGATAAGGAAGTTAGGAAGAGGGGAGGGCTTGGCAGGAAAGGTGACTACCAATTGCTTACTGGAAAATCTTCACGTGGTTGTCTCATAGACATCTTAAACTCAGGATGTCCAATAGGTAGTTGGAGATATGAGTGATGGAGATGTGGTCAGGAGAGAGGTTAGGGCTGAACAAATAGATCCATCTGCATGAAGATGATTGTTGAATACATGGGAACTCATGAAATTATCAAATAAAATAATACAAGGGAGAGAAGAGAGCCCATGATGAAGCCTGGGTGGGTAGAGGGGGCACACAAGTTAGCCAGCAAATCCAGCAAAGGAGACTGAAAAGGATTGGTTATACAGGTAGGAGGAAAAGTAGGAGAGAGTATTGTCATCTCCCTCCATTCCTTCCTTCCTCCTACCCCCAATACACACATTCTCTGTGTCTCTGTCTCTCTCCATCTCTCTCTGTCTTTGTTTATCTCTGTCTGTCTCTGTCTCTCTATCTTTGTTTTCCTAGGGTGCTTCTAACTGGTTGAACCATCTCACGACTTTCTTGGGGGATCCAAGAGGCTGTAGTTCCCCAGGAAGACACACGAGGGCAGCAGACACACAGAAGTGGCATCCTAACAGGTACAGGCTGGCACAGGAAGGCTGCCCCATAAAGCCCAGCCAGTCTGGGAAGGGGGCAGAGTTACTCGTGATGCCCAGCCCATTGCTATTTCCTTAGGAGCTCCTTCTCACAGTCCCATTGTCCTCTGTAGACAAAGACAGAACAGAGTCCAGGGCAAGAACTGGAACAGGGACAGGGAGTAAGGGTCCTCCCTGCAGTTTGTATGATCTGAGTGTCCACAAATGTACCCCAGCATGGGTGGTTTACTGGGCTGGGGCTTCTGCTTTACACATGGTAGGTTCATAACAAGTGATTTTAAATTCAATTTCACAAATAGTAAACATTTACTGAGTTCAGAGCACCAGGTTAGGCACTTTTCTGGGTAAGAGTAGAAATCCAAAGTTTAGCTTCCTTCCCCTGGGAGCTAATAAGGGAATAAGAGACAATACAGATGAATAAGATAGACAATAATGCTGATGACCATTTCTGCAGCATGGTAATGCAAAAGGATAGAGCCCTGGGCTAGATGTCAGAAAGACCTGAATTCAAATTCAGTCTCAGATATTTACTGGCTGGGTGATCCTGGACAAGTCATTTACCCTCCGTCTGCCTCACTTTCTGCAATTGTAAAATGGGAATAATAATAATAGTATATAACCTTTAGAGTTGTTGTGAACATCAAATGAGATAATATTTGTAGTGTATTGCCTGGCACAAAATAGACTCTTAGTAAATACTAGCTTCCTCCCTCCCCCCCTCCC
>NW_027185588.1:5160110-5171332 GCF_028583685.1 Petaurus breviceps papuanus | reverse complement strand
TCCTTCCTTCCTTCCTTCCTTCCTTCCTTCCTTCCTTCCTTCCTTCTCTCTCTTCTTCCTTCCTTCCTTCCTGGTTTAAAGTTCTTTGAGGTTGATAGAGAGATAAGGAAGCTGAGGTCATTTTGCCCAGCAAGGAAGTGTCAGAGCCAGAATTTGAACCCAGGTCCTAAGACACTAAATCTAGCACTCTACTTGCATTAGAGAAGCACAAATAAAGAATTGGATGAGGTTCAGAGGCAGAAAGGACATCGGCGACTGGAAAGATAAGGAGAGGCTTCCTGGAAGAGGTGACATCTTTGGGTATTGAAGGATGAACTACATGTCTAGACATAAGGAATTCCCTAAACAGAGACTCAGGAAACCGGAGAGCAGAGACAGTGTTTGGGATGAGGACAGAGATAGAGTAAAGCTGAAAAATACTGCTTAAGTACTGCAGCACCATTGTGAGGAGACTTAAGAAGAAGTTTTTGTTGTCCTGTAATTTCAATTACGTCTGATTGTTTGTGACCCCATTTGGGGTTTTCTTGGTAGAAATACTGGAGTGGGTTCAAATCTGGCCTCAGACACTTAACACTTACTAGTCGTGTGACCTTGGGCAAGTCACTTAGTCCCAATTGCCCTGCCTTCCCCCCTCCAAAAAGCAAAAAAACAAAAAAAGAAATGCTGGAATAGTTCGCTATTTCCTTCTCCAGCTTATTTTACAGATGAGGTAACTGAGGCAAACAGGATTAAGTAACTTGCCCAAGGTCACATAACTAGTAAGTATCTGAGGCTGTATTTGAACTCAGCTGCAGGCCTGACGTTCTATGGACTGGGCCACCTAGCTGCCCTAAGACTAGGTAGAGGAGTTTGAATTTGACTTGGTGGGTATCTGAAGTGTTTTGAATAGGGAAGCAGTTGTATCATAGAATCTCAACTTGACTAGCTCATACTTGACTGAATAGGAATTCTCCTTGTAGCATGCCCAAGGAGTGGCCATACAGCCTCTGTCTGAATGCCTCCAGAATGGGCCTGAGGAAGATGAACTTGGTATTGGGTGAATGGTAAATGGAGGGGAGGAGAGGGCAAGAGTAGGGAGATGATTGGCAGAGCCTCTAGCTGGGCTTCTGTGCCATCCAGAGGACCCAGATGCGTACACAGCACCTGAGCCCATAAAGAGAAACCAACAAACCCTGGTGGGATGCAGAATTGAACCCCTTTGCTCTCCAGGTAATGGACATTGACAATGGACATTACAATTGACATTGGACTCAGTCAGAAGATCTGGGTTTGAATCCCAGATCCTTGTGGACAAGGAGGCACCTCAAGTCCAGAGCTAACCTGTCCCAAAGCCCAGGACTTAAGAATGTGAAAAGGCTAATTGTTATTCTGGTCATGGAACTTGGTGCTTCTAGGGGGAAACTGAGGCCCATCCTAGGAAAGCCAGGAACCCCTGCAACAGACCCATTCAAACTTAGAGTCATTTATTCAATAAACAATTCATTGATCAGGGTCATTCCTTCATTCATGGTTATGTGACCTCTGAAGTAATCTGACAAATGTAGTGTTAAAAGTTCTGAACATAGAATCAGGACTCTGAGTTCAAATCTAGGCTCTGACACATACTTGTTGTGTGAAGAAGCCACTTCCCCTCCCTAAAACTGAATTTCTTCATCTATAAAATAGGGAGAATGATACTTAATACTTGCATTACATCATAGGATGTGTATGTGTGTGTGTGCGCGTGTGTGACTAGCCCTTTGTTAACTTCAAAGTTCTATAGAAAGGTGAGCTATTGCTATAATTACTTTGGGCAAGGCCTTATGGGAGATTGTGGGTGGGGCTGTGGTCACTATGGGACTGGGTTTCTGAGACCTAGGAGAAGGTGGGGCCAGGGGAAAAGCAAGAAGAAGACGCAGAAAGAGGGGACTGAAACTTAGGAATACGGGGTCATAGGTTTAGAGCTGGGCAGGACCTTAGGGCTCACCTATCCAACCCCTCCATTTCACAGATCAATTTACTGAGGCCCAGGAATTGGTTAAGGGACCTGCTCTGGGTTACACAGGGAATCTGGTAGAGCCAGGATTGAACTCAGGTCCTCTGACATCCAACCCTGCCCTGTTTGCAGTGCCCCACAATGAGACAAACACAGCCCTAGGAGGGGGGCCATGTGAGGCCAGCCTCTCTTCTGGTTGAGTGGGGAAGCCTTGCATTAGGAATATCAGAAGCTGGTAGCATTTAGAACATTGTGAAAGTCTAGGCTTTACCAGACGCAAGCATGGATTGCCCCCAGGATGAGAGGTGTAGAGAAAGAACTGTCAGGAGGAAAAGGGCAAAGACTTCTATTTGGGGGGCAAAGCTGGTATTTTGTGCCTGCTGGGACCTCCCTGTGGGGAGCTTCCTTTGCCAAGGGACATTAACACCTTCTTAAGAATTTAGAATCTTGCAGAGTTACCAGGAGTGGTGGTGGTGAAATGACTTACCTAGGGTCACTCTGTCACTATTCATCAAAGGTGGGGCTTGAACCCATGTTCTCAGACTCTCTGGCCAGTTCTTTCCCCATTGAACCACACAGCCTCTTATAACTTCCCATGATACTTCTTTTATTTGGGGTGTCCCCAAAGTCTTCATGTAACTTTAGGCTTTAATGACTTAACACTTTAAAAGCTTTAAGGTAAGGACAGAAAACAGCTCTAAGACTTTTGGGACAGTGTATAAAGCTCTGTATTGAGCTATTCTAGAAAGATATAATGGGCAGCTAGGTGGTACAGGGGATAGAGCGCCATGCTTGGAGTCAGGAAGCCTCATCTTTGTGAGTTTAAATCTAGCCTCAGACTCTTACTAGTTGTGTGACCCTGGGCAAGTCCCTTAACCTTGTTTTCTTTGTTTTCCTTATGGCAAACCACTCCAGTATCTTTGCCAAGAAAACCCCGAATGGGGTCACAAATAGTTGGACACAACTGAAATGACTGAACTATAACAATTAACTCTGTTTTATAGATAGGAAACAGGTTCAGAGCAGAAATGTGAAGTGATTTACCCAGGGTCACACAAAGGTACCTGAGCCAGGTCCTGTACTCTACCCACTGTGCCATGCCTAAGTGCATAAGGGCCATGTGGGCTGGCTGGCATGCTCCCAGGGAACCTTCCCATTTGTCCCTCTTTTTTTCTTTCCACAGTTCTTGGCACATACTAGGTGCTAGATAAATGTTTATTTCCTTCCCCTTTCTATCCTCAAAACTTATATACTCATTTGTCAGATGAGAAAAACTGAGGTTTAGAGAGGAAAAATGACTTGTCTACAGTCACCTAGGTAAGTAACAGAGCAGGTGTGGCCAGCTAGCTGGGTTACATATCCAGACTGAATCTGGTCTTGTCCTTGTCCTAAGTTCATGGGACTCTATGGGGAATTAACCTTTCAGCTACTGCCTTCCTTCTTTATTTGAAGAGAAGAATTTCCAGCACAATTTCCCCTCCCTTGGCCCTCCCCCAGTTCTCCGCCTACCACTCCTGTCAGCCCAGAGTTTTCTTGGTCACACGGTGGATTTACCTCTTCTATTGATGGAGGCCAAGGGAAGACAAAGGAGCTTACTCTCAAAGGAACAATGCAGGCAGCTCAGTTACTAATTCAGTGTCTGAGAAGGGTTTCGGCATTCTCAGGGAGCAGGGGCAGAGGCAGGCTCCCCTTCACTCTGTGTGAGGAGCCCACCACCCACTGATGAGCCCTTGGTTATCTAGCACACTCTGAAAACCTTGATACCTCTTCAAAGTATCTTTCTTTTTTTGGGGTGGGTGGGGGGGAGGTGAGGTAGAGTATATCTCTGATTCAATTAGTATGAGGAATCCTGATGTGGAAAACCCTTTTATCAACAGCAATTGGGCAATACCTCCAAACCCTGTGGTCTTAGAGACTTGCCTGTGGAGCTTAGTGACTAGCCTAAGGTGTCACTGCTAGTTTGGGTCTTCCTGACTCCAAAGCCAGTTCTTGACCCAGTAGGTCATGGTGATAGAGTGATGAATATCCAGGTATTGGCCTTGGCATCTTCCATAAATTGAGTTTGAATCCTGGGTAGGATCTCCTTGGATGAATTTATCAAGTAATATTGTATCTTATAATTATCTACATTGATGTCTTACTTCCTACAAGACTGTAAATTCCATGAGGACAAGGACCTAAATTTTGAAAATTTATATTTCCTAAACTTTTTTCTCTCCTCCAGGACCTAATACAATGCTTTGAACATTGTAGTTACTAAATAAATGTTGTATGAATGAATGATATTAAGCTTGATGATCTGGGGAAGAGGGAGAGGTTCTTTCAAAAGAGGAGAATGAATAGGATGGTACCTATTCCAATGGGATGGTTCTCAAAGAATGACTCTCTTATGGTGGAAATTGAGGTACTACAATTGATAGGAAATATCAATATGGACTTTTATTCATAGGATCATAGACTGACTTGGAAGCAACATTGAAGGTCATTGAATCCAACCCCCTTGATTTACAGATGAGGATATAGGGTCATATTTCTAGGAAGTGACTGGGGCAGGATTTGAACTGCTCTTCCTCTCACCGAATCTAGGTCTCTAACCTCTAGGCCACAGCTGCTACTGATTCACGTAAATCAAGAACAGATTACCTTTCCTTTTGTTTGCCATTTTGAGTTTTTAGCCCATGAAAGCCTTCAAAGATCTTTTTCACAAGAAATTTTTTTTTCTTTTTTGGAGGGCAATTGGGGTTAAGTGACTTGCCCAAGGTCACACAGCTAGTTTTCGTGTTAAGTGTCTGAGGCCGGATTTGAACTCAGGTCTTCCTGACTCCAGGGCCAGTGCTCTATTCACTGTGCCACCTAGCCACCCTTTCACGCGAATTGTTGTCTAGTCAAGGTCCCTCTGTCATTTATATGTGCTACTGACTTTTTGAAGCCAAGTGTATTAACAAATTCCATCTTATTTTAGCCTGATGACATCTTTTTGGATCAGGAATCTCTTGTCCCATGGGTTATCTATCCCTCACAGCTTTGTGTCCTCTGCTAGCTTGATAAGTCTTCATCCAAATAACTGATTAAGATGTTGAATGACTCTAGGTCAAGGATAGATCCTTGGAGCATACTTTTTGAGATCTCCTTCCAGATGAACTCAATCCATTAATCATCACTTTCGAAATCTGGTCATTCACCCATTTGTGATCCCATCTAACTCTCCTTCCCTCAGGATGGCTTGAGACATTTTGTCAAATGCTTTTTTGAAATCCAGAAATCCTACATACACTGAGTCAATGCGGTTTAGTGGAAACCGAGTCAGAAGATTTGGGTTTGAGTCTCATCTAATTAAACAAACTTGAGTCTATGAAAGAGACAAGCTCTCACATTGACTCCAAGTCAACTCTTAAGTCAACTTCTCTCCCAGAGAACTCTCCAGGGTCCTGGCCAACACACATTAAAAACTTCCTCAGACTCTATGAGTCTAGAGTCCTTTGTTTTTGACCCCATCTCCATGGCCCCTGCTTGCCTGGAAGTTCATCCTCCAGTCTGACAGATTAGGTAAAGAAAAATAAAAGCAGGTCTCTGTAACTAGGACAGGTAGTTGACCATGACAAGGTGGGGCACCACCTTTCCTTTTGTCCAATAGATGGTCAAGGAAAATAAGCAAGGGGCCAAGAGAAAGTCAGTGAGGCATGGGAAAAAGTGAGGAATGTCTTTATAAGCCTAGCCCAGAAAGTATGGATTCTCCCAGCCTGGTAGGGGATTAGACTTCCCCTGCAGAGAACATTTGATATCCCCAGGTATGAATTCAACTCTTGGCTTGCTGTTTGCTGGGCCTGGCTCTTTCCGCCTTGGAGAAGGAGGGGCAGAATATGTCCATGAGAGAAGGCTGAAAAACAGTGAGGGGAACTGGTGTGACGAATGTGGGCTCAAGGCTGACCCCATTAGCCCCACTAGCTCTGGGGAAGAACCACTGAGACGTCTTCCTAATGCAGTGAATGGACTGGACGGAGCATCCATCCAGAAGGCACCAGTGGCTCTTGGTGCTCAATTTGCTGGGATGCCTTCTCTCAGGTAAGGGCCTATCATTATCCTGGGATGGGGGAAGGGAGAAGTGGCTATGCCTTTGTACCCAGGGCAGGGGCAATGCGTGACCCCAGCTTCCTGCTCAATGAGGTGCCTTCTGTACAGGACTGAAGAATTATGACCAGGTCCATCCTGCATGGAGTGGAGGGATCAGTAAGGTGGACGCTATCTGGAGGCTATTGGAAAGGGTTCTGGGCTGTAGGTCAGAGAATAAAAAGTGTCATGGAGCATAGAATGTTAGAACTGGATAAGGTCTTAGAACATAGAATATAAGTGTTTAGATGACCCTTAGAAAATGGTCTTGGAACAATAGAATATAAGAGTCTGGATGACACTTAGGAAATGGAATGTCAGATCTGGGAAGGGGCTTGGAACAGGGAATATCAAAGCTGTAAGGGGCCTTTAAAACATAGAATGTTATAGAACTACCCAGTCATCAACAAATATTTATTGAATGCTTAGGATGGCTTGAGACACTGTGCTGGGTTCTGGTAATACAGTGACAACAGCAGCAGAAACTTTACCTTAAAGGAATTTGTATTGGGTGGATTCAACATGTACGCAAATGAGTAAATGATGATATATATGAAATAAGCACAAAGTATCTTTGCAGGAAGAGGCTGGAATAATTGTAGGAATCAAGAAAGGTTCTCAGAAGGAGATGGCATTTGAGGTGACCCTTGAAGGGGCAGAGGTGAGGAGGCGGGATACCTCAGGTCTGGGGGAGAGCATGTGCAAAGGAATGTCACATACTGTGGATGTCAAATGGTACATTTTTGTTGGAACATAGAGCATATTTGTAATCAGCTTAGAAAGGCAAGTTGGGACCAGATTGTGGTGGGCTTTAAGTGAAAAATAGAGAAAGTGATATTTTACCCCAGAGGCAATAGGGATACTAAAGCTTCTCAAACAGAGGAATGGCATGTGCCTTAGGAATATCTCTTTGGCAGCTATGTGGAGGATGGATTGGGGAGGTGAAAGACTGGAGGCAGGGAGACAAATTAGAAGGTGATTACAATAGTCCAGGACAGGGGTGATGAGCACCTGAAGTACTTGCAGTGGGAATGTCAAATTTCAAGTCAACAAGACTTGGAAACCTTGGTTGGGGGATGTGATGGGAGTATTGAGTACATGATGACTCTTAGGTTGTAAACTGAAATGGAAATATGATGGTGCCCTGGAGAAAGATAGGCAGCTTCATTTTGGACACACTGAATTTGAGGAGGGGGAGATATGGATGGCTTCAGGAGAGAAGTCCCCTCTAGCAAGAGATCAAGGCCATGGAAGTAGAGGTGGTTATGAATACCCTCTAGGTTATTATGGAAATAAAGATGATGATGATTGTGCTGTGGAACAGATGCTATTTAGATTCCAATAGTGGATCAGGAAAGAATTAAAAGTCTGGTACACAGTACTGAAGGCCTGTTGGAAAAGGGAAGATATAAATGTGCACTGGCCCAGCCAGCATCCTTGTGTGACTTCTTCTAGTGACATTGAGTTGAATATGAGCAGGGATGGAGAGAGCAGATTGTGGGAGCAATCCAGGGTCGGAGTTTGGAAAGGGATGTGGCAAAAAGGGACAAGGAATTCAAGGGTAGAGGGCAGTGTAAAGTTGAACTGGTTAACTATAGAGTCAAGATTTTGAAGTGAGGATTGTGATGTCAGTTTAGGAATGATGATCTGGTAAGGCAGGGAAGGGGGTGGAGTGATTGGGGCTTGCAATGAGGTTAGACGCAGGGGTGGGGGACCTGCGGCTTTGAGGCCACATGTGGCCTCAAGGCTGCAGGCTTCCCACTCCTGAGTGTAGAAGTAGGAAGGGTGAGACACAAGGGGGGCTGGAAGGATAGGAGATGATGGCCAGCACAGAAATTTCATTTATGGATTTCAGAGGAATATATGTTGGTGATGATGAGATCAAGTGATTGGACATCCCTGTGTATCAGAGGTCGTGTGAAGGAGAAGGTGATAGGGAATGAGGAGGCTGATGAACTGGGAAGCAAGGGTGTTTGAAAGGACATCAACAGGTAAATTGAAGTCCTGAAGAATGAGAGTAGGCTTTAGAATGGAGAAGAACATTGTGATTCCTCCAGAAAGGAATGAGATTAACCTTGGGGTGGTAGAGAGAACAGCCATAATGAGCTGGATAGGGAGATTTGTCTGGATGCAATGAACCTCAAGGGAGGACAAGTTGCTGATGACAGTGGCAGAGGGAGGGTCTGCGAGGAGCAAGAAGCAGATGCTTTCTTCCTCCTAGCCCAATGTGAAAGGGGAGATGAGAGAAAATGTAGCCAGTATTGGCTATGAAGCCCAGGGATGCAGTGACTTTTGGGAGAAACCGGTTTCTGTGAGTGCAAAGAGATGGGAAGGAGTGTGAGAAATACAGTTATAATAAGCAGGGCAGTTTGTTAAAAAAGAATAGAGATTCCAGAGGGCACAGTGGAGAGAAAGAGGATAGAGAAGGATGGAGACACAGGAAGGGCAGGGCTGATACGGGTGAGTAGGAGGGATGCTGGAAAGGAGTTTCTATCCATGCAGCTGTCTTCACACAGACTTAGGACGCTTTGGTTTCCCAAAGTCCCAGGATGACAGCAACAACAACAAAACATAGAGTTCACAAGACAACCAAGCAGTCCAACCTTATTAAGTAGAGGTACTCACAAGCCAGGGCCAGTCTGGCGAGAATGATGGAAACAGGCCAGCTTTTCTAGGTGTTGGGAGGAGGAATTCGGTACTCCACTGGGATGCTGAAGGGAATGGAGGCATACTCTCCCCCCAGAACAGTAAAGTCTGATGGGTTTTTATAGAGTTCTTATCTGGGTCTAGTAGGATTAGGCACTGGGGGAAGGGACTGAAGACACGGGACCAAGAGACTAGTGTTGATTCATGCTAATGGGGAAAGACTTCTGAGGAATAGGTGGCTAGTTGATATTCAAGCTCCCTATCTTGGTAAAAGGGGCTTTTGACTGTTACTGTTTGTCTTACTCATAGTGATGAGGGATAGCTCCCAGTTGGTTCAGCAGGAACTCTGATTTTATCTAAGACCAGAAAACCTGCAATAGCATCTGGAAAGAATTCAAGGTCTCCGGCTTAATTGGAGTGAGAGTTGTAGAAGTTTATTGTTACGCTTCCATGAGAAGCAGGCAAGAGTACTTTAGGGGACCTTAGAGTGAGAGAGGTACATGCTTTTACTTTTAAAGGGTAGGGCTGCCATTGTCAGGGCTGACCGGATGGAGGGAGGGGATTCAGTGCATAGATAAAGGTTAGAGCTGATTGAAAGGAACTTGTGACTTTAGTGCATAGATAGTTTAGATGAGATTTGGGCCAGACTGGAGGACACATGAGGCAAGGACAAAGGAGTATTTGGGCCAGACCGGAGCAGACATGAAGAGGTTAAGTAAGAACAAAGGAGTCACAAGTTGTTGCCTAGGCAGAGTGCAGATAGGGGGAAGGGGCAGAGTTTGAGGTTGGGAAAGGGATTTTACAGATTACAATTTTACAATACAAATTGCAGTTACAATTGTACAAACCGGTTTTACAAATTGGTTTTACAAATTGATTTAGACCCCAGGTACCCCATCAATAGGGTGACTCAGTTTCCCTTTTAGGGGTTTTTAGCTTCCCCAGAGTTTCTTTGTTTAGTGGGGTAGTAGAGCTACTGGGGTCACTGGGGTAGCCCATGGTTCTTTAAAGGGTTGCCTTCCCTTCTCCTCTCCCTCTTTTGCTTCCTCTGTACTACGTGCTATGATTTAGCTACTCTTGGGGAGGTCCTGGTGGACTGGTCTACTTAGTTTTGCCTCAGGGGTCCAGACTCCCCTTTCCCAGAACCTCTATTCCAGCCTTCATAGCACAGTTGTATGTTAGGCACAATGTCTACCTGGTCTTAAAGGTCTTTAGCTTCCTCTAAACCTTTAAAACACTTAGAAGCACTTTTACTTAGACAGTTCTGAGTCTTCATCTTGTTGCTTGTTCTCCAAGAGGATTATAATACCAAGAAGGGGATCCCATAACTTGCAAGTGAATTGGATTTAACTGAGAGAAAGCTGTGGGAAGTCATCAGCCTCACTCTCTCCTTCTGAGTCATGTGGGTCCAGTGGCGGGCTATAGATCAGGATGACTGGAAATAACCCAGGATTCAGTGGGAGACCTTGACCTTTGGAAGCTAAGATCTTTCCCAGGTCTCAGTTTGATTGAGGAAATTGCCTTTTTCTTATTTATTTCCCCAAAGGCATAATCACTTTTTTAAGGGGACATTTTGTCATGTCTGTAAAGGCGGTCACTCATTTATCTGTAGATAGGGGCAGCTGGTTAGCTTTGTGATCAGAGCACCAGGCCTGTAGTTAGGAAAATCCAAGTTCAAATCCAGCCTCAGATACTTAATAGCTGTGTGACCTTGGGCAAATCACTTCACCTCTGTTGCCTCAGTTTCCCCATCCATAAAATGGGGATAACTATAGCATCTACCTCCCAGGGTTTTTGTGAGGATCAAAGGAGATAGTGATATAAAAATGTTTGCTTAGCACAGTGTTTGGCACATAGGAAGTTATCATCATCCTCTATAGTATGGATGTTTCTGTGTGCTCTTATGTATTTGCACGAGTTTGGTTGCATTCACATTACTGTCGGGTGAGGATCCGGGAAGCAAAGGGAGATCCTAAATACAGAGTAAGAATCCAGAGACAGAGCCATAGGTCTGCATCCTGCATCTGGAGAAGGTCAGCTGTCTGGAGGAGGCAGAGAGTAAAGGGGAGCAGTGAGTCCGAGGAGAAGCAGTTTTGACACTCAAGGCCCCCAGAGCTCACTCAGCTCTCTCCAGGCCTGGACAGAATGGGAAAGGTCTAGGCTTCTGTTTTTGGGGTGGAGTCCTAGCCCTGGGGGTGCTTGGTCATCCAGAAGAGATGGGGAATGGGAAGTACCTCTACATTTCTCAGCCCCGTTGGGGTGTGTGTGTATTGGTGTTTCTGAGTGCCTGGGGATGCATCTGTCCCTACATGACTGGATGGAATCCTAGACTTGGAACCAGGAGATCTGAATTCCACTCCTGGTTCTGATACCTACTTCTGTGTGACCCTCTGGACCTCAGTCTCTTCATCCGTACAAAAGTTGGATTAGATGACATCTAAACTAGGATTCTGTGGCCCTATTTCTATGTTTGCCTGTGTTCATCTATGTGTTT
>NW_027185588.1:5157515-5160100 GCF_028583685.1 Petaurus breviceps papuanus | reverse complement strand
CCTGGCACACAGTAGGCACTTAATAAATGCTTGTTCCTCTTCTCCCTCCCCTCTCTTCCCTCTGGATAAGGGACATTCCATTTTTAGGTTCTGCCTGAGTAACCAGTTCCCAAAGACATGACAGCACCCAGGGGCTTGTTACCCTCCTGCTGTCTCCCCAGTGACTGTGACTGATTATTTGCTGCTTGGTGATGCTGGGTGTCTCCTGGGAAGTGTGATCGCTACTGACCCAGAGAGGTCCCTGGGCCATACTTGAGGAGGGAGTTTCATATACCTTGTAGCCAGCCATCCAGAAACACAATTGTGGTTTCTTGGCTTTACTCTTTTTCTCTATTCTGTGCTCATAAATTTCTTCCTCTTCACTCTAATGACTAAAGGCCTGGGGCGGGAGACTAGAGAGATCCACCCCAGCGAGGAATTTCTCTGGGAGGAGGGGTTGTGTGGCGGGTTGGGGGGGTTGAGGGGTGCAATGGGGGAGGGAGACCACAGCCAAACCTGTGCTCCTGCTTGGGGATACGTAATGTAACATAAAGAGCCCTGGCCTCTTGGGCTTGTGGCCTGCAGACTTGGGTCAGCATTTTGGTGGGACCTCCAAAGGCAAGCCCTTTGCCTTCTCAAAGATTCAGTTTCCCAGCTGAAAGTGATCAAAATCCTTGCATTGCCTAGCTCCCAGGCTAATGGGGAAGGAAAGGGCTTTTTTAAAGCTTCACTCCTTTCTGTTCTGCATCTGTCTCTTCTACCTCCACCATCATTGCAATTAAGCCTCCTTCCCCGAAACCTCCCTCTGAAACTGGAGGCCACCTCACCCTCCTGCAGCCTTTTACCCTGGGGCCCAATTCTCTTACCCATGAGCTCCTCCAGGAACTCCCCCTTTGAGGAAGGGCCCCAGGCTAGCCATCCTCAGTCTTTTCCCATCTCTTTCAAGTACCAGTATGCTGTGAAAGGGATTCTAAGTTCAGGTATGGGTGGGACTGGATGACTGCTGAGATCCAGCTCTGACATTTTACTCTGAGATTCTCACAGAATTCTGTGAAATGGGAGCTGTCTTTGTTTAGAGAAATAGTAATCAATGGATGACTGGACCAAGGGCACTGAGATGAAGCATGACTTCACATGGTGGAGAGGGTGCTGAGTGACTCACATCCCACCTCTGAAACAGACTGACTTGTGACCCTGACTAAGCCACCCACCCTCTAAGGGCCTCAGTCAATTCCTAGGACTTCTCTCCTAAGCCACAGACAGGTTACAAACAGAATTTCCTCTGTACTCCATTGGATATACGATTTAATTCATTCGGGTATTTCTTCCAATGATGCAAAACTTATCTATTCTGGACCATCGGATGGACTCTTGTCCATGCCCTCCCACAACCCTCAATCTGATGACATCACAGGTCTTTTATATAGTCTCAAATATTACAGACACAAAGTAATTTCAGTACCAGTACTTTGCAACTAGCTAATGTTTATAAAGTGCTTTAAAGGCTTCCTCTTCCTTTTTCCAAATCAAATTAGCTAACAGTTTATCTAGATAATTTTAAAAGAATACCTTAATTTTATTTATTAATTCAATAGCTTACTTTTAATTTTGTTAATCTTTTTTCATTTTTAGGAGTTCTATGTCAAAATTTAATTAGAATGTTCTATTTGCTGGTTTTCTAGTTTAAAAAACTTACTCCCAAGTTGTTGATCCATTCTTTCTCTCTTTGGTAGCTAAAAATGTTTAGAGACATAAATATAAAGCACTCTAAGCTTGCAAAGTTCCTTATGCATGTCATTGCATTTGATCCGTACAACAACCCTGGGTGGTGGGTGCTATTTACAGATGAGATGAGGAGACTGAAGCAAGCAGAGGTTGAGTAACTTGTTAGGTCACCCAACTTGTAAGTGGCTTGTGTCTTCCTGACTCCAAGTCCAGTATTCTCTCTACCCTACCACGTAGTTGCCAACCTTTCAGAATGATATAAATATGTATTAGTATTCTTAATCATAAGAAATGGCATATCAGTATTATGACTAGGAAAATAGGTGGGTTGTTCATGTATTCAGAATAAGGGAAAACAGTTGGATAGTCCACATGTTGTTGTGATAGCCGCGAAATATGAAAAGATCCAGGGAGAGGCTTCAGGCTCATTGGAGGGATTTATGGGAGAACACAGAGAAGAACCATTCAGCATAAAAAAAGTATAGATGGGTTGTGATTTACAGCAGTTGAGGGAGTAACTAACCTTAACGAGGTCATGGGTGTGTGGAAGTGTTATTTGTGCCATTGGTATTATTAACATTCTGCTGGGGTCATGTATACCAGCAAGACCTGGAATATGTCTCTGAGGAATGAAGAATGAACACCCCACGGGGGCAGGTAAAGGCTGGGTGTGAGCAGGTTGATCAAGGAGGAGCTCTGATGAGGAGCAGGAGTGAAAGAGGTAATCACAGAGGGGGAAAGCAGGTGGGCTGGTCATGTGGTGAGGGATGACAGGTGGACAGCCCCAGGATTGCACACCCTGCAAGTGTCTGGGGCTAGGTTTGAACTTAGTTCTGCCTGATTCCAGGTCCAGAGATCTATCCATTGTGTCACGAAGCTGT
>NW_027185588.1:5134820-5157505 GCF_028583685.1 Petaurus breviceps papuanus | reverse complement strand
AGAGGAGGAGGAGGAAGAAAAGGAAAAAAAGGAGATGAAGGAGGAGGGAGAGAGGGAAAAGGGAAGGAAGGAAAGGAAGGGGAAGAAGAGAAAGTTTCCTTATCCTTTCTTGGCTTCAAGGCTTACTCTCAGTCAAATATTGAACTAAGCAAGGTTTGTTATTGTTTGGTCTACGCCCTTCTCCCTTCCCTCATTTCTTGTCCCATCTTGGTCCTCAGACCTTTAGTCTTTTAAAATTCCCACCACTGGGGCAGCTAGGTGGCACAGTGAATAGAGCACCCGGAGTCAGGAGGACCTGGTTCAAATCCAGCCTCAGACACTTGACACACTTACTAGCCGTAAGTACTTGGGCAAGTCAATTAACCCCAATTGCCCTCCAAAAAGCAACAAAACAAAACAAAACAAAAAATTCCCACCATCACAGCACCTCCTGGAGTCTGATCTTCTCCTAAAGGAAGGCAAAGTAAAAACTCTATCATTCCAGTGCAGCTACCATGAGCCAGACTCTAGGGAAGTCTAGAGGGTCTGGTAGAGCTAATTTGTAATTAATAAAGCTGACACTTGTCTATTTTTCAGGTTGACAAAGTGCTTTCTTTATGTTATCTTTGCCTCTGCCTTGGGACCCCTAACCTAGTTCTTCATCTTTATCAGGGCCCTCAATTCCTTGACCCCTCAGTTATTTCCCAGTCCATCACCCCTGCTCTGGACACATTCTCAATCCTTTCTCCATCTTGACCTCTTGGTGACCCAATTCAGCTCTTCATTGTCCTCTTCTTTTCAGTTTCTAATTCTTTTATTCCATCAAAGACCTTGTCCTGACAAGCCCCATCCTTGGATTATTCCCACTATACTTTATTCCTGGTCATGTGCTGCTGAATAAAGTTGGGAAAAAATGTGAAGCCATGTTGACTAGGTCTTCTACAAATTTGTTACATGATCTCAACTGAGTGCAATCCTTTATATATCTCCCTAATCAGCTTAATATCCTCCTCACACCAGTGGCTTTTCCAAACCTCCCCCCCTTCACAAGCCTCCCTTCTCCTCTCTTCCTTAACCCTTTTTAACTTAGAACTGTGTTTTCCTTCCTCTCTGGGCTCTACTCTTGACTCTCCAAATTTCTTTCTCTACCGAACTCCAACCTTCTTATCCTGGAAGATTCCCTCTTTCCATATGGCTTTCCCACTCTAGAACATCCCTCTGCCCCAGTGACTCCTTTCTTTGATTGGTTGGTTCCTCTCATTTTAAGGAAGGGCCCCTAACCAGCAGCTCCTCTCCTGACTCTCTAGACTTCTTTCCCCATCCTTCCTCTGGCCTGCCTTCCTTGCTTTGAAGTTCCTTTTTATGAGTTCTCTTCTCCCATTAAAATATAAACTCCTTGAGGGAAGGTACTGTCTATTTGCCTGGTACATTGTAAGAGCTTAATAAATACTGCTTTTTGTTTCCTTTTTTTTTTTTTAAATTTAAAGTTTTTTTTTTTCTTTTTGGAAGGCAGCGCAATTGGGGCTAAGTAACTTGCCCAAGTTCACATGTCTAGTTTTTGTGTTAAGTGCCTGAGGCCACATTTGAACTCAGGTCCTCCTGACTCCAGGGCCATTGTTCTATTCACTGTGCCATCTAGCTGCCCCTGCTTCTTGTTTCTGTTGCCTCATATTTCATGGAAAAATTTGAGGCCATTGTCCAAGAGCTCCCTCTCTTCCCCTCTTCCTTATCTTACATTACTCAGATGCCTTCTGTCACTATTTCCTTCTTCACCTCTCTCTTACATGAAGAAACGACCCTTCTTGCCAAGACAAATTCCTCCACAATCGCAAGTGACCCCACTCCATCCCATCATCTCTAGAAGACTGTCTTCTCCATCATTCCTATTCTGCGACTCATCTCCAATCTCTCCTTGTCTATTGGCCATTTCCCTACTGCCCACAAAAATACCAGTGCCTTTGCCATTCTGAGAATACCCTCACTTGCTCTGCCTGTCCCTGCTAGCTACCATATCTCTCTCTTCCCTTCATGGCCAAACTCCTTGAAGAGGCTGTCTCTAATGGACACCTTCACTTCCTTTCTTGTCACTCTCTTAACTCCGTGCTCTCTGGCCTCCAACTTCATCATTCTACTGAACAGTTTTCTCCAAAAATACCAATAATCTCTTAATTGCCAAATTGAACGGCCTTTTCTCAATCCATATGCTTCCTTGACAGCGTTTGCTCCTTGATGTCAACTTCTTCTCTTTGATGGTCTCTTTTCATGACTCTGCTTTCTCTTGGTTCTCCTCCTACCTGTCTGACTGATGCTCCTCAGTCTCCTTTGCATGATCTTCATCCAGGTCATGCCCACTTACTGTGGGGGTGCCCCAAGGCTCTGTCCTGGGCTCTCTTTTCTTCTCCCTCTAGGCTACTTCATTTGGTGAGCTCATAAACTCCCAGGGATTCCATTATCCTCTCAATGCAAATGATTCACAGTTCAATTTGTCCAGCTCTAACCTCCCTTCTGACCATCTATCTTGTCACCAACTGCCGATTGGAAATTTTGAACTTTATGTCCCACGGACATCTCAAATCGAGCCAATGATCCTTTCCCCAAACCCTCCTCTCTTCCTCTGACTGTTGTGGGTACCATCATCCTCCCAATGTAGGTGTCAACTTCCGCTCCTCACCCTCTCCCACCCCACAGGTCCAGTCTGTTGCCACACCCTGTTGATTATTCCTTTCTGGAATCTGTTCCCTCCTTTCCTCTGACACTGCCATTACCCTCAAGTCTCTCCCTTCTCAGCTATTACAGTGATATTCCTAAAGTGCATGCCACTTCTCTACTTAGTAAACTCCAGGGACCCCTCCTCACCTCCAGGATCAAGTAGAAAACCCTCCACTTGGCATTCAAAGCCCTTCACAACATGACCCCTTCCTAACCTTCCAGTCTCCTTACTCCTTACTCATCCTCACATACCCTTGATCTCGTAACACTGGCATCCTTATGGTTCCTCAGACAAGATACTCTGTCTGCTAATTCCATGCCTTTTCACTAGTCATCCCCCATGCCTAGGATGATTCCTTTCTCATCTTTGCCTCTTGGCTTCCTTCAGATCTCAGTCAGAATCTCACCTTCTTCAAGAAATCTTTCCTGGTCCACTACATGCTAGTGTCCTCTCTGAGATGACCTCCAATTTATCCCATCTGTATTTTGTTCACACTTAGCTCTTTGAATGACTGAGCTCCTTGACTATTTTTGCCTTATCTCATGATGTACTGTGAGCACATAGAGGCAAAAACAGTCCCTGCCCTTTAGGGCATAGAGTGTCTGGTACTCAGCAGACATTTAATAAATGCTTATTTACTTGATTTGACTATCTCATTTGAGCCTTGAAGAAGATCCTATAGGCATTATTACCCTCATTTTGCTTTGAGGAAACTAAGGGTGAGAAAGGTTACCTGCCCATTGTCATGTTGGAGTTGGAGCTGAAGGGCAGATCTCATTTGACCCCCAAACCTGGCTCTTCCCACTGGACTCCAGATGCTTCTTACAAAGTTCTGGTTGACTGACAGATCCTGAGAAAGGTGGCGTGGTGCAGGAAGAGGCGGCCTGGATTTTGAGTTCCAAGGACCTGAGTTTGAATCTTGGCTCTTCCACTTATTAATTGTGTGACCCTGGGCAAGTCACTTAGCCTCTATGGGTCTTGGTTTCCTTATCTGTAAAATTGAGAAAAGGTCTTTTGTAGCTCCATATCTCTGATCCTTCAGCATTAGTGTGGTGATGTGGAAAGAATGCTGGACTGGAATCAAATATCCTTCTGGCTGTGTGATGTTGGGTAGGTCACTTGCTTCTCTGGGCCTCAGTTTCCTGTTCTGTACAATGAGAGGGTTGGGCTAAATGGCCTCTTCCAGCTCTAGAGCTGCGATTCTACATCTTCTGAGGTGCCTTCAGTCCTGGACTTAGGGATAAAAGGGATCTTACAGGGCAGCTAGTCCAACTGTTTTACTTTATAGAGAAGAAAACCGAGGCCTGGACAGATTAAGTGACTTATCCCAAATCACACAATGGGTGACAGATGGGGATTTGAACTTGGTTCCTCTAGCTCCAAATCTGTTACTTTCCCAAGTGTGCCATATTACCTCCTTATTCTTTATTTTTCTTTGAAGTGGAGTTGTCTTGCATGATGGGAAAAACCAAGGGTATCTCTTCTTTGCCTCCTTTCTCAGGAGCTGCTGCACACACAGGAGCCACGGCCCTGCCGAATACCAGGAGAGGAATGTTAGGGCCCATCCCAGGAGTCCCGGATCATAGCCATGTGCACATATTGGTATCCACAGCCAAGGGACAGCTGCCCTCCCTGCCCACTGAGCCAGAGGGCCTCCTCCCTCTGGGCAGGGTCCAGGGCCCATCCAGGACAGCAGGGTCCAGACTCCTACAGGCAGACCCCCAGATTGCCATCAGGAGAAGGGAGCACTTCCTTGGTGAGGCTGCCATGGAGACCAGCTCCTTTTCTGATGCCAAGGCAGAGGACCCATCCTTTGGTGATGCTGGGACAAAGAATACCTTTCTTAGCAACTCCAGGAAAGAAAAGCCCTTCTTTGCCACTTCAGAGATAGAAGACTGGCCCTTTGATGATGCCAGGAGGGAACCAGGAAGTGTCACACCAGCATCCCCGCCCTGGACTTTGATGCAGCCTGGCCTGGTGGGCTCATTGAGTACCAGCCCCCAAGGCCTCGGTTCCAGATCTCAGAGCCAGGACCATAGCCCCACAGGATCCCAGGAGAATGAAGGGCCCCTGACAACTGCCACATCTGCAGCTCAGCAGAGGACAGAGGGTAAGTGTTTGGATATTTGGAAAAGGTTGCTTTTGCATTGTTTAACATGGAATAGTGAAAAGAAGACTGGGCTGGGGGTCCTGTGTGAATGTTGTTACTGCTGGTAACTGGTTGTAAGCTTTGGCTTAGTCACTTTACTTCTCTGAGACTCAGTTTCCCCATCTGAGTAATGGAGACCATAAGCCTTGTATTAACGACTTTCTAGGTTGTTGTGATACATAAAGGTTTGTCAACTAAAAGTGACATAGGAATGGGGGCTATATGCAAACCTTCCAATTAGCTGCTCCTTCCCAGGCATTAGACACTTCAGCCTTACCATATTTTCTATAAGGTCTGTTCAGTGTCTCCCCCAGTGTCTTTCCGTTTGAGATTACTTCTTGCATCTTTGGGTATATCTTGTATGTACCTCTTCACATTGTCTCCCCCATTAGAATTTGAGCTCCTTGAGGGCAGAAACCATGCGTTGGCCTTTCTTTGTATTCACAGTACTAGAAATGGTGCCTGGCACAGAGCAAGCTTGTTGACTGACTGGCAAACTGGCCTTCTTTCACGGCAAGTGTTCCAGGTTTCCCTCTCTGCCTCCCTCTATACGGGTCTATCCATCTAATTGGAGCTGGGGGGCAGGTGGAGTTCCTTAGCCTCAAAGTCAAGCCCCTATTCTTTTGGTATCTCCCATAGGGCAGGGGCAGACCCAGGGAGACTGGACATGTGCTTGTTTCTATGAGAGTCTGAGAGGATGGAGAAGCATGACTGGGGAAAGGAGGGACAGGAGGAGTTCAGATTTAGAGTTGGGTGGGATATTGAATCCAATCCCCTCATTTTGTGAATGAGGAAAATGAATATCAGAGAAAGAATATGGTTGGTAGACAGCAGATCCAGGATTCGAACACAGGTCATCTAGCTTTGAGTCTAGCACTGAAATGTGTTTCATCATCAGTCCTCTGGAACCAAGATGTTTTTGCATTATTCTGAATTCTGACTTTTGTAATGTTTGGATTGCCATGACTGGTAGTCAAATCAAATCATTTGATTGACGTGTCTGGTAGTCTCCTGGTTCTACCTGTTTCACTTTTTATCAATTCAAACAATTCTCATGTTTCTCTGAACTCTACCCATTTGTTATCAACAAACAGATATCATTGGTAGGTATGCTTCCAAAGCTCTCTAATCCCCGGGCTTTTTTTGGACCAGGTTGGCTTAGAGGGATCCCTTCCTTTTTCCTCAGGGACCCCAGGGACTGGTTAGCTCAATTCAACAAATATTTCTTGAGCATTCACTCTGTGTAGTGGGTGCTTTCACTCCAGGGATGTCTTCTGCCAAAGCCTTATCATATCATGGAGGTGGCCTTGGCTTCTCAAAGGCTATGCAAATGGAACGTCTGCTTGGGAAGACCCTACCAATCTGGAAAGGCTTCACGTATGAATCGGGTGTTGGCTTTGCATCCTTCATCTGAGGACCAGCCTCATGAAATCCAGAGATTCTCATCACTTGATTGATGGCAGGATGATGCATTGGTCAACCACAGTGACTCCTGATGACTATCTACCAAGTGACAGAGGGGTTGAGATCGACTTTTTTGGACCCCAAAAGAAATCACAGATTACTGAAATATGCATGATGCATTCTGTGAGGCACTGGGATACAAAGTCAGAAACAAAAGAATTCCTAACCTCAATGACTTTATATGCTAATGGGATGGGGGTGGGGGGACACAACTAGTACACAGGGACATACAATACAGAACAAAAATTATAGGGAGTCAGAGGAGAACTAGAATGAAGGGCCCTAGCAATATCTAAGTGGGGAGAGATCACTAGGGCTGGAGAAGGGGTGGATCTGGGGAGGCTTCAAGGGGGAAGTGATTCCTGAGCTGAGTCTTGAAGTACAATTTGGAATCTGAAAGGCATTGCTGATAAAGGAGTGTGTTTCAGGCATGGGAGATAATTTTTCTCTCTATCCTTTCAAGGCTGCCCTGTGCTTACAACCAGAGACCCCCTTCTTTCTATCCTGCATGACTCCAGGGGTTCACATTGTCCTAGGAATTTCCTTTTTTTTTTTAAAGTAAGATCGAATTTGTTAATGAACAGAAATCTATTTCTCTCCCAACTCTTCCCCTCCCGCTACATTGGAAAAGAAAAAGAAAAACAAAAACCTTGTAACAAGCATGTGTAGTCAAGCAAAACACATTCCCACACTGGCCAAACCCCAAAATACTTGTCTTCTTCTGCACCATGAATCCATCACCTCAGTGTCGGGAGATGGACAATAGGCTTCATCATCTGTCCTCTAGAATCATGGTTAGAGTTGATTGGAGTTCTCCACGCTTTTAAAGTTGTTTCTTTTTCAATGTTGCTGTCCTTGTATAAATTATTCTCCTGGTTCTGCTCCTTTCACTCTGTATCAGTCTTCTCCTCAGAGTTTTCTTGGGGTTTCTCTCCTTGCCTTGGCTAGACAGCTGATCTGACCCTGGGTTTATGTTTGTGGGAAAGAGAAATGTGTTCCCAGTTTCCCATGCCTCAGGATCCC
This sequence comes from Petaurus breviceps papuanus, assembly GCF_028583685.1. Lineage (NCBI taxonomy): Eukaryota > Metazoa > Chordata > Mammalia > Diprotodontia > Petauridae > Petaurus > Petaurus breviceps. The sequence continues at coordinate 5,150,180 of NW_027185588.1, read as the reverse complement.
ATCACATATATCTGCCTGAGCCCTTGCATTAATTTTTGGAGACACTTAATGTTCTTTCTGTCTGTTCCTCAGCTCTAAGAAACATCCCCAGAAAGTCAGTTGGGGGTGGGAGTGGGGTGAAGTGCAGAAGAATCATAGAATATAGGTAGAGTCAGCACCAATTAGTCAACAAACACTCATTAGGTGCTTCCTACATGGCGGGTGCTATGCTAAGTGCTAGGGATAGAGAGAATGGGAAAAACATGTTCCCTTCCCTTAAGCAGTTCACATTCTAATGGGAGGGACATCACACACACACACACACACACACATACACACACACGCAACACACATTGTGGAAATGGACAGTTGTTCTTGTTTGTTCTTCATTTTCAAAGAGGACCATGATGTCATGGAGATAATGCTATGACATGCAGGTGATTTGGATTTAAGTGAGGCAGGGCTGTGCAAAGTTACCTACCTCACTTTCTACTCCAGAGTCATCTGGATCCAGTGGTCAGATATAGATCAGGATGACTGGAGATGGCCCAGGATGCAATGGGGGACCTTGGCCTTTGTAAGCTAAGGTCTTTAACAGGTCTCAGTTTGACTGAGGCCATGGCGATTAAGTCTAGGTAAGGAATGAAGCAGAAAATGGCCTCTTTTACCTATTAAAAAAAATAAGTCTGGAAGGAGAAGACCCTTTTTCTGGAAAAAAAAAACAGAAAGAATTGCTATTTACATTAATTCTGAGCCAATCAGGGTCCAAGAAATAATCAAGTGGGGTTTGGGCTAGATTATTGTTGGCCAATCAATGAGAACCAATCTCAGGGGAAGGTGGGAAAAGCCTCTTACAGAAAGTAGGATTTGAGATGAGGCTAGAAGGAAGCCCATGTCTCTGAGATTGGAGAGAGGCAATCCATCATTCAATGAGCATGTATTAAGTGCCTCCATGTTCCTGTTACTACGGGGGGAAAGCTTTGTGCAGGAGGAGGTACCTGGGCTATATCTTGAAGCAAGCTAGAGATTCCAAAGGCCAGAGATGAGCAGGAAGGGCATTCTAGTCAAGGGGTGTAACCTGGGCAAAGGCATAGAGGTGGGTGATCAGATTTTGTCCATAGGAAAACACTGGCGGGCCACTTTGACTAGAACAGAGTGTGTGGGAAAGAGAGTGACATTAAATAAAGCTGGAAAGGCAGGTGGGAGGCGGACAGCGGAGGACCCTGTGGAGGAGTTGGGACCCGAGTTGTACGTTGGAGGAAGCTAGAAGTGATGAGGAAATGTCAGGCTAAAGATTTTGTATTTTTTTACTTTAAGGGCATATGCATTTATTAAGTGCCTACTGTAAACCAGTCACTGCGCTAATCACTTTATAAATATTATCTCATTTGACCCTCACAACAACCCTAGGAGACAGATGCTGTTATTCTCCCAATTTCACAGATAAGAAAATTGAGGCAGACAGAAGCTTGGAGATTTGCCCAGGGTCATACAACTAATAAGTGTCTGAGGATGGATTTGAACTCAGATTTTCCTGACTCCAAGCCCAGGACTCTATCCCTTACACTATCAAGCTGTCTGGGTCTTGAGGCAATAGGAAGTCACAAAACAATTTTGGTAGGGGGTTGACATGATCATATCTGAATTTTAGGAATATGAGGGGAGGATGGATTAGAAAGGAAGGTGACCATTCAGGAGGCTATTGCAGTCATCTTGGCAAGAGGTTATGGAAGCTGGAATTAGGGTGTGAATAGAGAGGAAGAATGGATGTAAAGCTATTGTTGAGATAATATCATTAAAACTTGGCAACTGATTGGGTGGAGTAATAATGGCTAGTATTTATATGACACTCTAAGATTTGGCAAGCGGAGGGGCAAGGGATAAGGGAGAGTGAAGGATGAATCCTGGGTTGCAAATCTGGGTGATGAGAAGTATGGTGATACCCTCAACAGGGAGGGAAGTTAGGTTGAGTTAAGTCTAAAATGAATTTCACTTTAGACATGTTAAGTTTGAGATGCTTATGGGACACTTAGGTGGAATTGTATGGGAAGCAGTTCAAGATAGGGTTAGGGGAGTGGAATTCAGGAGATTTAAAAAAACCCATGCATGCACATGAGGGACTAACTCCTCCTTCATCATTGAATGGGAGCTAGTAGTTGTATTGGTTGTCATAGAAGGGGTTAAAGAGGTGTAAAGCAGCTGTACTCATTTTACCAGCAAACCATCTTCCATATAACGTGTTTACTGTGGCAAATGGCCATAGCAATTGAGGGGCGCTTCACGAACACATCACTTTGAGCTGAATTTTTTTTTTTAATTTTTGGAGGGAGGAAGGCAGGGCAATTGGGGTTGTGACTTGCCCAAGGTCACACAGCTACTAAGTGTTAAGTGTCTGAGGCCGGATTTGAACTCTGGGAGATGACTCCAGGCCCGACACTCTAGCTGCCCCTCTTGTTTATTATATTCTTCAATTGTGTCATCTTTCATTTGAGGGTTAATCATATTGGAAGGTGTATGTTCATGTCTATATACATGTATATGCATACACCCCTTTTTTCTGTCTCTGTCTCTCTCCCGACATAGTACACAGATCTATGAAGCATTAACAGAGTGATGATAATTCAAAGTGTGAGACCTGAGATCCCCAAGAGAGATAGATAGCATAGAGATATATGGGCATAGAGTCTTTGGACATGACAGAGCCCTTGGAGATACTCCCACTTAGTGAGCAGGAAAAGGATCATGGGGTTTTGAAGTAGGCAGTAGGAGAGGAGGGAGCTCATGAAGGATGGCCTCAGTAAAGTGGGAGATGAAGTCCTCTGCTGAGAGGAAAGGTAGAAGAGGTGATGTAGGAGGCATGAGGAGAGGGGAGATAATGTAGAAGGGTGGCTGCAGAGGTGATAGGGAAGAACAAGAAGATTACTGTGTAATAAAGAGGATAGATGAATTTGGCTGAGTGCCTCAGTGGATAGAAAATTGGAGCTAGACGAAGGAAGACCTTTGTTCAAATCTGGCCTCAGACAGTTCCAGTTTTATGACCCTGGGCAAGTCACTTAACCTCTGTCCTATGTCCCTTGGTTTCCTCATTTGTAAAACGGGGATAATAATAATACCTCCCTCCTAGTATTGTTGTGAGGATAAGATGAGCTATTGGTAAAGTGCTTTGCAAACCTTAAAATGCTAGCTTATGTAAATACACATTCATAAACAAACAAACATATATAAATGCTAGCTATTACAAATTGGTAGAACCCAGTCTGCACGGTTATGTGACTTTCTTTGGCAATTTTCAGTAGCCTATGAGTAGCAACTGAGAAGGTGGAAGGGTGGGGAAAACCCAGGTTTGGGATCTGGCAAGGCATGGCTGATGGCTCGGTAAGGAGACAAGGGATGGCTAGGTTGATTCAGGGTAATAGGATTGAGCCTATGAAGGGAGAGAAGTGAGACCAGAGCAGAGGTGATAGACTGAGTGAACAAGATAGCGCAGAAGGACTGCAGGTCATGGCGAGGATGAAGAATAGGTTTAGGAGGACCAGAGGGAGGAGGAGGGCAAGACAGTGATCAGAGGTTATGATAGAGAGGGGAGTTTTGGAGATCTGGATCAGGGTGGTAGAACCATTATTATAGATCACTGTCAGATCAAGGGTGTGACCATCCCTGTGTGTGGCCACAGTCGAGTGAAGGAGAAGGTCATTAGGAAGGTGATGATTTCAGAGTCCAGGGTGTTCAAGGGGTCTCTGAAATATTAATTGGAGTCCTTCGGTATTAAGGCAAGGGTCAGGATGGAAAGGACGCTTATAATCCAGGTACTAACTGCCTTGAGAACGGAGGGAGAATTCCTGAGCTGACAGTACCAGACCAGGGAGCTCCCCCCTCCACCAGATTATTGAGGTGTGTAAATGTGAGCCAGAAGCAGAGGCGAGAACCAGGGAAGAGGAAAGTAGCTTGGGATGTACAAGTAACTTGTGGTGACCAGTATTTGTTGCCTCCCACACAGGGAACTTCAAGCGGTCACACCTCTTTCTGAGGTGACCTTAACTGTTATAATCCCTCACCTGGGAGGTTTTTTGTTTGTTTTTTTTAGCAAATGAGTTTCCTGGTTTGTTTCTCTTTCTCAGCTTTGGGAGATTGGAGAAAAGGAAAGTGAACTCCTACTTGAGAAGCAGGGTTTGTCCTGGGGGTTGAATCCGAGCTGGGGAGTGTTTGGAGCGTTATCCCATTTTAAGATACAAATGACTAATGCTTCTTCATTTTATCATGCTTTTTACTAATCCAATTCAACTGTTTGTTTAACCATGAAAAAAAAGTAGAGAAAAGAGAATGATCCAGAGGCTGGCTCCAGCCTTCTGATGGCTGCACCAAGGAGTCATTCTGAGTAATAAAGAGGGATGGGGTGAACCTCAAAGACAGTCAGTCAACAAGCATTACTATATAGTTATCATGTGCCAAACACTGTGCTGGGGATATAAAGAGAGCCTAAGGGAGCTCATACTGCTGAGTGATGGGCAAAGGGGCAATTGGGGAGTGGGAGTGAGGAGCAGGCTGACTCCCTTTTCTGACCCAGTATTCTGGGGGGACAAGAGAAGGAGCTTCTAGTCCCAGCATGGGGGCTAGTGCATACATATGCTCATGCAATTAGTTTTGCCCCATTAATGGGAGAATATGCTTAGTACATGCTGGGAAATGTTTGCTGATGAATTGGTTGATTGATTTTCTGTCTTCACCCTGTCTCTTCCTTGTTTTCTTCCACTTCACCTATTCTGTAACTATTTTCCTCCCTTTCAGTCCCTGCCTTTTGATCTAGGCTAAGGTAGTCTAAGGTATTTGAACAATTCAAGTCACTGATCTGTGGCAGGGCTGCCCTGAGAAATGGGGGTCCAGTGGACCCAGGATGGGAAGTGAGGGTCTGGGGGGGGGAGAGGACAATTGGCGAAGGGTAGGGGTATTGTGGGGGAGATAGGGCGTCAACATCCTAGGGGCTCCGGGTCAGTACAAAGCACTTTGACAAAGTTTTTGTCTTTATCTTCTGTTTTTAAATTGGTCACATTTCTGCTCTCTCTTCTAGCAAACCATCCCTTATAACATTCAATTCTTTTAATAAAGAGTAAAAAAAAAAATCACAGTTTGGCAAAACTAACCCTGACATTATGTACAATTAACATCTTTTTCAGTCCTTACCATCTACCAACATTGTGCTAAGTGTGCTAAATGCTGGGGGTAAAAAGAAAGACAAAAAAGACAGTCCCTGCTCTCAAGGAGCGTGCAGTCCCGCGGGTGAGACAACATGCAAACAGAATGGAAATAGGATAAGTGTGAGGTAGTCTCAGAGGGAAGAGCGGGAAAGGCTTCTAGAGCTGGCGTCTAGTCTCTCACCTGAGACTCAAAGAAAATCAGGGAAGCACAGGAGATGATGAGGGAGAGTGGTTTGTGAAGGAACTCTACACCCATAGGTCTCCAGCTCCTCCAGAAAGAGGGAAACTTACCTTCTCTGAATAAAAGAAAAAAAACACATTTGTAGGAATTGTGTTCAGCACTGGGGATACAAGTAGAAAAGTGAGGCATTCTCAAATTTCTAGGAGCTCACCTTCTAATGAGGGTGTTCGGGCCAACATATATTCAGATGCAGGTGAGATGGAAAGGTCCCATGGCCCTTAAGGCACAGAGACCCTTAGCCTCTCTTGCCTTAGTTTCCTCAACTGCAAAATGGGGAGAATAATAGAGCTTTCCCTCAAGTCCCCCCGTGTTGTGAGGACCAAATGAGATATTTGTAGAGCACTTAGCACAGTGCCTGGCCCATAATAAGTGCTATATAAATGCTAATTATTATTATTATTACCCACTGCTAAACAAGTTTGTTTGCTGCTTGACTGACTGCTGTATTTATACATAGGCCTAGACATGTGTCTGATTCAGCCATTCAAAAGATGTTTCTTGTGCACCATCATCTGCCTTCATTCAATGGCCAAAGTCCTGTGCTCCTTTCAGACTGATCAAGGACTTAGTCACACAGTCTTAGGGAAATTCCTTAACATCCAATTTAAGCTATTGATTGATTGACCCAAAGGAGGTGTAAGAATCTTCTTTGGTCCTTTTTTTTTTTTTTTTGGCTTTTTGGGAGAGCAATTGGGGTTAAGTGACTTGCCCAAAGTCACATGGCTAGTAATTGGTTAAGTGTCTGAGGCCGAATTTGAACTCATGTCCTCCTGACTCCAGGGCTGGTGCTCTATTCACTGTGCCACCTAGCTGCCCCATCTTTGGTCCTTTTCATACCAATAAAGAAACCAAGACTAAATAAGTCATTACTTCATGTCTTTTTTAATGTGCATTTCCACTGATAAAACCATATCTGCTTCTGATGTTGAACCGTTTGATAGTGCCCAGGAATTTAGTGGTGAGAAGTTTCTTTTTTTGGGTGTTGGGTCATTGTGGCTGGGGGTGGGTGGTGGGTGGAATATGCCATTCCCAGGAAAAGCAATTACAAGGTCACTTATCCACTGAGGGTGTTTTCTGGGAAAACGGAGTCAAGCCCGGTCATTGAAATTTCACAATGTCACCCTAGTACCACCTTTTGATGTTGCTTCCCTGCCAAGGTGAAATGCTTGGGTAGGTAGGTAGATTGCTTCTGCAGCATTGAGCAGCAATTTTTTTGTTATTATTCTTGGAGAATATTTCTAAGAGGGTGCCTGGAAATTCATTCATTCATTCATCTGCACAATAAACACTTATTAAAGACCAACCCAGAGCAGTCACCTTTGGCTGCTCTAGAGAGAGATAGAACAGAGATTAGATAAAACAATTTTTTCCCTTAGGGACTCTGATCTAAGCTAAGATACTATTAAAAGTGGATTGTTGAGAGCTAAGACTGGTGGGTTAAGAAACAACATAATGAACTCTCTTTTGTTTTGTACTTGACATTTTTTCTGTGTGTGACTCTGGCATGAAACACATTACAACAGTTGGTTTTCTTCCTCTGATTGCAACTAAGACTTCACTGCTGTAAAAGAAGGACTTCAACAGCCCAAGGACCTAAGATCCCCTTCTTTATCTCACAAACGACTTATGGTCTTCTCTTTTTAATGCAACTAGATTTACTGACACGGACACTTTCCTTCTCTATAAACTAATGTCACACATTCTCCTTCACCAGCATTTTCTTTGTATAACCAACTATAAGGACTATAACAAGCAGCCATTTTTTTTCTCTGTCTCATGTCACATCTAAGTATTACTACGTTCATTATAGGGGACACACCTGTCGGTCAGTTGCCAGGGGAGCAGGTCTAACTCACTAATTAAAAACTGCAAAGTCCTTGTTTCTGGCTCGTGCTGGCTTATTGGCAGTGGCTGGTCAAACTGACCAAAGGGAAACACTGATAATAAGAAATCTCACAGAAAAACCGAATTGGGAAGGCCTTTAAAGCTCATTTACTCCCACCTTCCCCTTCATTTTATGTATAAGAAAAAAGAGGAGAGAAAAGGGACTTGCTTCTTGGTAAGTAGCAGAGCTGGAATTCGGACAAGAAGAATACCAGTCAGCTATTTTAAGATTGGCAAAGCTCTTTGTATACCTTTTTACACTTAAGAGTTACAATAACTTTGGAGGCAGGCATGGTAGGTAGTATTATTCCATTTTAAATGTAGCATTCCCTCTGGACTTGCTCCCTTAATTGGGGATAACTATAATTCCACAAATTATGATGCAGCGGGGAGTGAGATAAGTACAAAGGAGAGATCTAAGTGATGAGGTATAGGAAATGTAAAGAGGAGGAGATCGTTTTCAGTTGGGAGATTAGGGAAGGGATTTATGGTGCTTTTACTATGTCCTTTCTCTTCCCTTTATAATATACCTTGGATGCCTGTAGCTTAACCAAAGCATGACACTGTTTAAAGAGCCCTGGTTCCAGAATCAGAACACCTGGGTTCAAATCTTACCTCTAGCTTTAGCCAGAGGGCCTTGGGCCAGTCACCTAATCTCTGGAGGGCCAGTTTTCTCATCTATAAAATGAGGAGTGTTGGATTTGATACCCTGAGGCTCCTTCCAGGTTTAGATCTACAGTCCTCATTGGTAATTATGCTAGTTTGAGAGGAGGCCTTGGTATAGTGGCATCAGGAAGACCAGGGTTCAAACCTTCCTTAGATATTTGTTAGCTGTGCGACCCTGGGCAAATCACTTTATCTCTCTGAGCCCCAAGTGTCTTCATCCATAAAGTGAGGATCACGATAGCACCTTTACTTTCTAGGTGTGTTGTGAGAATCACAGGAGTGATGTACATGAAGCACCATAAAAATATGAATTATGGCTACTCCCCCCTCCCCCGATTGTTTTTTAAGCCAGACACCACCAGTGTTGTGTATGGCAGTTTGGCTGGGTAAAGACAGCCTCAGGAGTTAGGAGAGCTAGCATCTAGTTGTGACCTTGCCACTGACTGGCTCCCTGTGTATGGGGCTCTGGATAAACTCTTTCCCTTCTTTCATCCTTAGTTTCCTCCTTTGTAAAATGAAAGAGTTGGATTAGACGTTCTCTTGGGTTCCTTCCAACTCCGGTAGTCTACCTTTTAGGATCAATTCTAGCTGACACTTTATATTCTATATTGTAAGACCCTTTTCAGCTGTTACATTCTTTGTTGTAAGGACCTCCCCCACTCTGACATTCCATGTTCTAAGGGACCTCCCAGCTCTGAAATCCTGTATTCTAAGGACCCTTCCAGGTCTGACATTCTGTGTCCTAAGAACCCTCCCAGCTCTGACATTTGGTGTCCTAAAGGCCCTCCCAGTGCTGACATGCTGGGTTCTTTGATTCAAGGTCCCTCCCAGGTTTGAAATTCTATCTTTTTTTAATTGTTCATTTCTGTTGTTTGAAAGTCCCTTGCAGTTCTGTGAAATACCTTTCCAGTGACTGCAGTTGTGGAGTCCGTTATTCAGGACACCTGTTTCCTGATACTAAGGTACCTGGGAAAATGAGTGAGTCATTGGAGGATTGGCTAACAAGGCTGGACTGTGGCCAGCCAGAGCTGGTGCCATTTGTAGTCCATTCCATCTCAGTCAAGGAGATAATGTCTTAGGCAAATATCCACAGGTGGCTGATCTCTTTTTTTCATACTGATTCTTCTAGTCTAATCCCATCCAAGAAGCCTTTATTAAGCACCTACAGTGTTTAAGACCTTATGCTATGTGCTGGGGAGGGGTTTAAAAATAATCTACATTCTCTCCTCAAGGAATTTACATGATGGGGGTGAGTGGGGGGGCATATCATGTAAACAAGTAGTGCATACATGATAATCTGAGAAGGGAGAGAGAAATGAAGGCTACAGAGACAAGGAAGTCTTCTTGTAGGAGGGAGTACAGGAGCTGATCCTTGAAGGAAGCTGAAGATTCTAAGATATGTGATTGAGGAGGCAGACCAGTTTTGTTAGCTTCTATTTTAGAGGACCATATCTGTGCTTGTCTCTCATTCTGGGGGTACCCTCATACACTGAGCAAAGAGACAACAGTTTCCACTATCTCCTGCCCCCCTTTTCTCTCATTGTCATATAGCTCATTTTTGCTTCCTACCCTCATAGCTCTATGTCCCCATAGTATACAAAATGGTGGCATTGGAATGCTTTGCCAAGAACCCCAGAGTAGGATATAGAGAACCTACCTTCAAACTCTTTGGAGATGGTTTTTTTTACCATAGATTGTCATTCATTCATTCATTTATTTATCAATTTATAATCCATCCATCCATCCATCCATCCATCCATCCTTCCATCCATCCATCCATCCATCCATCTGTTTGTTTCTTTATACTCTTTCACAGGCAGGTTTAATTATTTCTCAGGTCCTTATAGGGTCCTGTGAGACTTGATAAGCTAAACTCAAATTCAATGAGATTGGCGTTTTTCTCCACAACCAAAAAGAGGTTTCTTGGGTGTCTGCATTGTCACCTTAAACAAAATCCAAGAAACAACAAACCAGGAAAGGTCCTGGATAAGCATTTAGCAAGTTAAGTCTTGTTATTAAGTGATTAGATTCAGGAATGGAAAGTAAATGAACTATTGAAATCCAAGTTTAAGGTCAACAAAGGCTAGGCAGGTTCCCCACCCCTGTCTAGGGACTTAGTGTCTTCCAAATAAGAATGCTGCAAAGAGATAGCTTGAAGGAGTCAAGAGTTGAGAACTGCCATTTTTTCCCCCAGGTAGTTTGCATTTCCCAAATGACCACTTGCTTTTAAGGTGCTTGGTCTGCCCAGTGTCTTTCCTATGATCAGTATGAAGTCTCTGCTCTTCTTGGATGCCACTTTGCTACCAGTCAGTAGCCATTGTGGTCACTGAGAGTAAGGACAAAGGACACAGGAAGAATTTTCTACCTAACAGAGTTGGCTCTTGTCTATCAAAATCATAACTCATCTCTCTCTCTCAAAAGTATATGTAATTAGTGTAATAATATATATTTGATATGTCAAATAGCAATAAAGGACAATTTTCCAGGAATTTCATTCAAGAAAACAGAAGACTACATTGTTAGGAAATTAGAATGGTTTTGTGTCTCACTGGGGAAAATACCTTCCCAATAAAAGGGACAGGGAGAGAAAGCTCAAGCTTGAATTTGTACAGTAAAGATGAGCCTTCCAAGTCTCTGTGACTCACGGGGCAGAATTCAGGCACCCATCAAACTTGAAGCATGTGATGCTATTATTTCCTCACACGAGGAAGGGAGTGCAGTAAAGCCATTGTCCTGGGCTAGGGTCATTAAGATCTCTGGAATGCAGCTAAAACAGTCTTTCCCTGACACCAGCTGGAGTTTTCCGTGGCCTGGTGACCTGGGCATGAAGCCTTCTGCTCTTCATGCGACAGTATCTCCAATTTAGAGTTGGTGTCCATTTACTTGCTGGTTTTATTTTTCCTTTTTGGTTGAGTCCCACTCTCTGTGGCCTTGTTTGATGTTTTCTTGGCAAAGATACTAGAGCAGTTTGCTGTTTCCTTCTCCAGCTCATTTTACTGATGAGGAACTGAGGCAAATGGGGTGAAGTGACAAGTTGTAGACAACTTGGGATGGAGAAACTTTTCCTTCTCCCCAGGTAGAGAGACTACTCTGGTGTACCTTGTCTAGTCTTAGGGGGCCCTTGTAGGTTAAAGTGACTTCCCCATAATCTCCCAGCCAGAATCCATTAGAGTTTCAAGGCTTGGACTGTGAGACCTTCTTGACTACAAGTTTGGCTTTGGTCTAGACACCTTTCCATGTTGCCTTTTGAATTTGGGACAGGAATGATACTAGCTGACATATTTATAAATTGATTTGCCTACAACATATATCCTTGGAGGTTTGTGATGACCTTGCCAGGGTCTTGGTCTCAGAATTCTTATCTTAGAGATGAAGCAAGTGAGGGAGCTTAGGTAACTTGCCTCTGGCCACAGAGCTAGTAGGTATTGGAGGCCTGATTCAGTCCTAGCTCTTGGGGACTCTAAGTCCAAAACACACAAGTGTGCTTACACTATCACTTTGTAAACTGATTTTTCATGAAAACCAACACGAAAGTTTGCAAATCGCCCTGTCTGTGCATCAGGTAAGAACACTGCTTCTTGCTGGGGAAAATTCCAGTTTAGATCTGGGATTATATACAAACAGCCTTAGCAGGAAACTAGAGCATAATTGATTCATTAAACAAAAACAAAGGATTATGTGAGATTCACCAAGGACAGATTATTTCTGACTGAAGGGAGGCAGAGGGGGACACCACAGAAAGAAAGCTTCCTGGAAGAGGGCATATTTAACTGGCCTTCTTTGAAGGACATGACCAACTTCAACAGGCAGAGATAAAGGTTGGGAGGTTAGAGTGGGAAAGGGTGGGGAATATTAGAGGGACAGATAGCTTTTCATTTGACTGGAACGTGGATGCCTAAGCAAAGAATTGTATGATGTGAGACTGTGGGGGCAGGGTTATGCCGGATTATAGAGAGCCTGCAGGGTCAGAGGAAGGAGTCTGGATTTTACCTAGATAGTGGGAATATTCATTTAGAGTTGCAAAGGGACCTTGATGGCCAACCTCCCCATTTTAGAGATGGGAAAATTGAGGCCCAGAGAGAGTCATAGTATGATACCGTTGGAGATAGAAGGGGCCTTAGAATAATGATAATAATTATTATGACTAGCTTTTATATAGGGTTTTAATGTTTTGCAATGCAGATTACAAGTCTCATTTTATCTTTACAACAACCATGGGAAGTAGGTGCTGTCATCTTCATTTAACAGATGAGGAAACTGAGGGAAACCTAGGTTAAGCATCTGCCCTGTGGCCCTACTAGAAAGTATCTAAGGCTGGATTTGAACTCAGGTCTTCCTGAATCCAGATCCAGAGCTGTACCCACCACACTAGCTAGCTGCTTAAAAGTTATGGGGTCCAACCCCTCATTTTACAGATGAGGAAAATGAAGCACTGAGAGGTTTAGATGAATTGGCCTGGTTCACACAGCTCTTGAGATGGGAACTGAATAATAATAATATAGCACTTTAAGTCTCATTTGATCCTCAGTTAGCTGCTATCATTATTCCCATTTTCCAGATGAGGAAACCAAAGCACTGGAAGATTGAAAGTGAACTGGAAGATTGACTTGCCCAGGGTCACACAGCTAGTGCAGCCCGACTGAGGCGAGATTTGAACTCATCTCTTTATGACTCCAGGTTCAGTCCTCTATCTACCATGCCAGACTGTTACTAGTAGGTAGTCATTGAAGGCTTTTGAGCAGAGGAATGATGACCAGATTCAATAAGTATTTATTGCTGTTGGGTCATTTCAGTTGTGTCTGACGCTTCATGACCCCATTTGGGGTTTTCTTGGCAGATATGCTGGAGGGGTTTGTCATTTCCTTCTCCAGCTCATTTTACATATGAGGAAACTGAGGCAAATGGGGTTAAGTGACTTGCCCAGGGTCACATAGCCTGTAAGTGTCTGGGGATGGATTTGAACTCAGGAAGATGAGTCTTCCTGACTCCAGACTCAGTGCTCTGTGTGCTATGGCACCACCTAGCTGTCTTTAAGGACTGGAAGGGCTGTCCTATGGAAAAGGGATTAGCTTTTTTTTTTTTTTTTTGGCTTGTCCCCAGAGGGCAATTGGTAAAAGTTGGAAGAGTGAGATTCAGGAGCAGCTTCCTAGCAATGAGACTTGTCCTGAAGTGGAAGGGGATCCCTTGGGATGTAGTACGTTGTGCTTCTTTGGACACCTTCAGGCATTAATAGTGAGGCTAGTGATACAGTAGATAGAGGGCTGGGCCTGAAGTCAGAAAGACCTGAGTTCAAATCCAGCCTCAGACACTTATTAGCTGTGAGACCTTGGACAAGTCACTTATCCTTGTCTGTCTCAGTTTCTTTATCTGTAGAAGGAAATGGCAAACCATTCCAGTAAATCTGCCAAGAAAACCCCAAATGGGATCATGAAGAATCAGACACAATTGAAATGACTGAACAACAGCAACATGGGGATCCCTTTGGTGTAGTTTGGACTAGCTGGCTGCTGGGGTGCCTCTCTGCTGTCAGATTCTTTTTTTTTTTGCTTTTTGGAGGAGGGAAGGCAGGACAATTGGGGTTAAGTGACTTGCCCAAGGTCACATGGCTAGTAAGTGTTAAGTGTCGGAGGCCGAATTTGAACTCAGGTCCTCCTGACTCCAGAGTAGGTGCTCTATTTACTGCACCACCTAGTCGTCCCTGAGATTCTGTGATTCTTAAAGGAGTGAATACTCCCTAGGAATGAGGAATGGCTTTTGTAAATCCTTAGAGGCAAGAGATGTCTCTGGACCTCCAGTGCCTAGGACCACACTCAGAAAGTGCTTGCTGATGGAGTGATTGACTAGGAAGATTCCAGGGACCACATACTAATAGGCTGAAGCTGGAGAGTGTCCAGAGGAAGGCAACCGGGATGCTGGGTGAGGGTGGGGGACGGCCTTGAGACCATATCATAGAAGGATCAGCTAAGCAAATTGAGGATGTTTAGCTCTGAGAACAGGTGATTTAAAGGGAGGGCCATGCAAGTTGTCTCCAAATATTTGAAGGGTTGTATCAAAAGATTAGTCTTGCTTTGCTTGGTCTCAGAGGGTGGAACCAGGAGGGATGGATCAGTTACAGAGAGGCAGATTTAAGTATGTGGCCCAGTGGACAGAGTGCTGGACTGGGAGCCAGGAAGACCTGAGTTCAAATTTGAACTCAGAGGCTTACTAGCTGTGTGACCCTGGGCAAATCACTTAACCCTGTATATCTCATTTTCCTGTTTTCTGTACAATGGGAATGATAATATCATCTACCCCTCAGCACTGTTGTGAGTATAAAATGAGGTAATGTTTGTAAAGAATTTTGCAAATCTTAGAGTGCTATATAAATGCCAGCTATTATTATAAATGACAATTTTCTAAAAATTAGAACTCTCCCAAAGTAGAATGAGCTGCCTTGGGAAGTAATGGCTTTTCCCTCCTTGGAGGTCTATGAGCAAAGGCTGAATGATCACTTGTCAGGTTTGGTTTAGAGGGGCATTCAGGGATGGTTTGCACCAGCTGACCTCTGAGGACCGTGAATGCATAAATCTTGAATGAGTTTTGACAGGGGAGCGAGATTAGAGGGGAAAAGACATGATTATAATAGTTATAATAGGCTTTTATATCAATTTATAATTTTCACAATCTAGAAATTTTATAATTTAATTTAAACACAATTAATTGATAAACTTTTAAATATAGTAAAATAATTTAATGAAATTTAATAATTAAAATAAAATAGAAATAAATTTAATGTATAAGTTAAAATGAGAATAAAAATAAAGATTAAATAAAATAATTTAACAAAATTTTATAATTTTAAATTTTATAATTGGAAATTTTAAGTGTATAATTTTATAATTCTTTAATAATTTATAGTTTGTAGGCTTTTATAATAGTTCAAATCAATGGTAACAAAGGCTAATAGTAGCATATGCCAGTGAGACTAGAGAGGAGGAGACAGATGGGAAACATTTTGGAGGCCAAATTAGCAAGATCCACGAAGTGTTGGTTTCTTCAAGATCTTAGGTTGGGATATGGAAAATAATTTAGAGGTCATCCAGTTCAGAGGTGTCAAAGACATGACTGCAGAGTGGTCCTATACTCCTAAAAAGGTACAAGCCAGATTAAAATATAACTGGGAAATATTTAACAAAATAAATAAAAATACAATAAACATAGGTAATGTCAATTTGTGGCTTTTTAAGGCAATGTACATCTGGCAGGTATCCTTGTGGATGATTTAGTGGCCCTGTTTTTATTTGAATTTGACACTACCCATCTAATTCAAACCCCTCACTTCACAGATAATAGAAACAGGAATCCAGTTCCATGACTTTTCCAGGGTCACACAGACAGGAAGCAGTAGATAGGATTTGA
>NW_027185588.1:5086195-5134810 GCF_028583685.1 Petaurus breviceps papuanus | reverse complement strand
GGCATGCATAAATCCTTGGTTTCCCAGTTGAGAAGGTCATCAGCACTGGATTGTTGTGTCTTGGTTGTGGTGACAACAACGTGTTATTAATGTATATGCTGGGCAAGGGTGAGGCAGGGAGAGAACTTGCTGGTGACTTGATGTTTGACTTTGCCTTGAGCTGGTCCAGGAAATGTGAATATCTCCAAAGGGCTCTTGACATGATGGGCAGTGGGTGACACTGTCTCCACATCTCCTTTGTCCTTCAGAGACTGAGCTGGCTCTCCTAACAAAGGTGACCCTTGACACCTGCTATAGTGGGTACAGAGATAACTAAAGTTTGCCCTCTGCCTCCATGGAAAACTTGGATAAAAGTACTTTAATCAAGGATTCTCTCTCTTTTGCTGTCCATCCTTGAAAACAGTCCCTCCTCCAAGATGCCTGGGCCCCTGCTGGCCCAATGGCCAGGAACATTCTTCTCATGCTTGTCAGGTATCAAAGAACATTCCCAACTTGCCTCTTGGTCAGGGCCAACGCAGGAGGGCCTCTCTGAAGCAGGCTGGCAGTTTGCTTCAGAGAGGGGAAGATGAGTTGGCCCCTGCCTTGGGCCTCATGTCATAATTTTAACGATAAAATTTGAAGGGACCCCAGAAGTCACCTACCTCACAGGAGTGTGGGGAAACTCAAATGAGATAACAGGTGCAAGGTCCTTAGCAAATCATAAAGTCATATGAGAATGCCAGTGACTAACACCATCCCTTCATTGTCCAACCACCTCATGTTGCAGCTGATGAAAATGAGACAGGGGGATGATATGATTTGTTTGGGATTACACAGATGGTGGGGCCCACATGCATCAGAAATAGAATTTGAACTGGCTGCCCAAAGTCAGCTTTCAGGAGTGGGATTTAAATATTAATTAAGGGGCTTTATAGTGTTTACAAATTGTTTTGATCCTTATGCCACCCTGTCTGAGGTAGGATTTGAACTCAGTCAAGTCAATAAACATTTATTAAGCCACTACTATATGCCAGTGGATAGAGTGCTGGGCTTGGAATCAAGAAGACTCATCTACCTGAGTTCAAATTCAGCCTTATACACTTACTAGCTGTGTGACCCTGGGCAAGTCACTTAACCCTATTTGCCTCAGTTTCCTCATCTGTAAAATGAATTGGAGAAGGACATGACAAACCACTCCAGTATCTCTGGGAAAAAAACAGTCCCTGCCCTCAGGGAACTTAGAATCTAATGGGGGAGACAACATGTAAACAACTATGTATAAATGAGCTATATATGGGATGAATGGAAGATTATCAATAGAGGAAAGACTTTCTGTAGAAGGTCGTATTTTAGCCGGGACTTGAAGGAAAGCAGGGAGGCCAGGACTTCCTGATTTGAAGTCCAGTGATCTTTCCACTAGGTCAAACAGCAGCTCTAAACTAAAGGTGGAAAGGACGTTGGAGGTAATTTAATCCAGCCCCTCATTTTACAGGTGAGGAAACTGAGATCTAGAGTTTGTGACTTGTCCTAGATCACACAGATGTTAAGTGACAGAGATGAAATTTGAACTCAGGTCCTCTGACTCTTTTTTTGGAGGCATTCTGAGTTAAGTGACTTGCCCAGGGTCACACGGCTAGTCTGCCTAAGGTCACACAGCTAATAAGTATCTGAGGTAGGATTCAAACTCAGGCCTTTCTGACTCCAAGTTCAGTGCTTTATCCACTGCTCCACCTAGTTTGCTATTTATGACCTTACATATACAAATAACTATGACATAAAGGGGAGAAAGCAGGATGCCAAGAGGGGTAGGTCCTAGCAAAATGTGATGAGAGAAGACTGAAATGAAAGAAATTCCTTTCACTTGGCTGGGGGGAGGTGCCCCCTGGGCTGAGCCTTGAAAGATGATGGAGGTTTACTCGGGTGAAGAAAGGGTGAAAGTCCTTAGAAGGGATGGGGATCAGTACAAGTAAAGATCAACAGGGAGAGAGCAGGATGAGGACTGTGGCTAGAAAGTACTTGCTTTGAATTGAGGTTATCAAGTGTCATATTCCAAGATTTCCTTTCCTTTATGGTACTTGTTGCAACATCATGTGTAATTCAAATCAACTTTTTTTTGAGGGTTGTAATTTGGCATTTATTATTTAAGTTCAAGAATAAGTTATGGGGGGCTTAGGGGAGAGAGAAGAAGGGAGGAGATAGGGAGATGAGAGCCTCTCATCTGTGTCTGCCCTAGACGGGGTTGATCCTGATTGCTGAGCCTTGGTCCAGGGTACACAATGAAGCAAACGATAAGACGAGGTTCCAGGGGGTACAGGTTTAGGAAAACATTGGGGGTGGCCAGAGTTACACATCCAGCCAAAGGTGGGGGCTGGGATTCTTCTTGGATCAGCAGCACTGCTTTTTTTAGGAATTGAAACATAGTGGTAAGTTCCATCCCACTTATTTCAGCTCTTATAAAGCATTCTTGTAGTTAAAGTCTTTGTGCTAAAGAATTCTTCCATTGCCTCTCTAACTTCTTGCACTTTGCTTCTAGTTTCTTTGAATATTCACCCACTTTGTAGGCTGCCTGCTCAAGAGTGACTGCTTGCTCCTCAGTTAAAGTGATTTGATCCAGATAAGGCTGAAGTGCTGCATATTTCTGGTTTAAATCCTTTAGGTCTCTTCTTATGTTTGCTGCAATATCTTTCATTTCTAGACACTTCAAGTTAGTCAGTTTGTTCATATTTTCTAGAAGTTTATAGTCTTCACTGGTGGCTGTCAGCTTGCCTGTCAGATATGTGGCCATTTTGGAAAACATGTTCTGGTGCAGCCCAGTGATGTCTGCCATAGAACCCTAGGTGGGCTTTGTGGTCTCCTTGGCCATCTCCACCATGGCATCATCTAGGCTGGGGAAGGGAGGAAGGAGAAAGGATGGAGGAAAGGATGGGGATGGGGGAGGAAGGGGAGAGAGAAAGGGAGGGAGAGGGGAGAGGAGAAGAGAAGAGGGGAGGGGAGGGAAGGGGAGAATGAAGGGGAGAAATGGGACCAAATCAATTTTTAAAAGTTATCAGTACTGGGTTGTGTGAAGTCAGGTTGTGGACCTTGAATGTCAGAATCAGGACTTTATATCTTTGTTGGCAAGCAATGAAATATTAAAAATTCTGACATCCCCTTAACCCTGGTACCAATGTTAGGCTCTACTTAAATTTCCTTCCTGTTCTCTGTTGGAATCCTACGATCATGGTCAACACTGAAGACCTCCATTCTCTCAGGTTCTATAATTTTCCAATAATTTGATTCCTTTCTACCTTCCTCCCTCCCTCTATATTGAAATGGTTCTCACCAACAGAGCCATAATGATTGATTTTAGTGCCCAGGGCAAGCAGCAGGAAGTATTTTGTCAAGGCAAATTAAAAAAAAATTCCTATCCCCTCAATTAAACTTTTTCTAACTTTCCTTCCTTTTTTATCCAAAGTCCTTGAAAAGGTGTATATCCTCATTGCCTCTACTTCCTCTCTGTTTTACTCCTCAACTCATTACAATCTGACTTCTTGTCTCACCCCTCAACTGGACCTGTTCCCCCCTGCCCAAGTTTGTAATTGTTTCTTAAAATCTAAATATGACTCTTTTTTTCTCTGTCCTTGTCCTTCTTGACCTATTTGTTGCGTTTGAGAATTCTTTCTGGATAATCTGCGAGTTTTTATGACTCTCTCCTGGTTGTCCTCTTACCTATCTAATCACTCTTCTCTTGTCTCTTTTGCTGGTCTAGCACCCCCATCCTTCCCCCTAACTCAGGATGCTCCCCATGGTTCTTTCCTAGGCTCCCTATTCTTTCTCTATAGACTTTCTTTTAGTGACCTCCATTGGTCTAATGATCATTTCTATGCACATGACTTAATGGTCAGTCTCTCCCTGAGTCTCACATCACTAATTGCCTTTTGGACATTTCAAACTGAGCATCCCAGAGATTTCTCAAACTCACCATGTTGAAAACACAACTCAGCTTTCCACTGAAATTTATCACCCCTCCTCCAAATTTTCCTATTTCTGTGGAAAACACCAGTTTCATAACCTTCATATTATTCTCAAACCACTTGCCCCCACCCCCTATATCCAATCAATTGCCAGATCTTGCTATTACTACCTCTATGACATTTTTCACATTCAGGACCTTCTCACTCACATCTACCACCAAAATTCACTCCCAAATCATCTTTCATTTTGATTGCTACAACAGCCTCCTTCCTAACTGGGATAGCTGCCTAAAATCTCTCTCCATTTCATTCTCTCCCCCACACTGTTGCCAAAGTTATTTCTTAAGCACAGAACTGATTATGTCATTTCCCAATACAGTAAATGCCAAGGGCTTCCTTTTGCCTCTAGAATCAAATAGGATCTGTTTCACTTTTAAAGCACCTTATACCTTCTCTTTCAAGCCTAATTATATATCATTTCCTTTTCTACATACCTCAGTCCAGCTAAACTGGCATGTCTATTCCTTATACATAACTGATCTCCTTTTTCTGTTCCTTTTCACTGGCTGTCCCCTCTCATCTGGGATGTACTTCCTCCTCTCCATTTAATAGGCACACTCTCTTCCTTTTTTTTTTTTTTTGGAGGGCAGTTGGGGTTGCGACACACTCTCTTCCTTTAAGATGCATGAATTGAGATTCATTCACCATCTTGTATGTGAAACTTTTTCTGATTCAATTCATAGTATTCTCACTATTTCAAGTTATGTTTATTTAACTAATTTGTATTTATTAATATTTATTTAGTATATACATATCCTGACTGGTCTTGTTGTCACCCCAATTTGAATGTAAATACTTTGTAGGTAGGGATCATTTGATTCATTGTCTCCTTATCACCTAATATAGTGGCCCATAATAGATACTTAATATAAGGTTGTTGATGGATGATTCTTGGTTATAAGCCTTTTTAATTTTTTTTGCCTTTTGGTATATCATGTTCCAAGATTTCCTTTCCTTTATAGTTCTTGCTACAACATGATGTGTGATTCAAATCAATTTTTAAAGCCAAATTTGATTGAGATAGAACAGAGACCATAGGACACAAAGCTACATGACATGGAGTCATATATAAGGTATTGAATCTCGAGTCAGGAAACCCTGGTTCAAATCTCACCTCAGAGACTTACTAGCTGTGTGACCTGGAACAAGTCTTTTAACCTTTATTGCCTCAGTTTCCTAATCTGTAACTCAATGACCTCCAAGGTCCATTAAGAGTTCTAAATCTCTT
The DNA here is from genome assembly GCF_028583685.1 of Petaurus breviceps papuanus. Taxonomy (NCBI): domain Eukaryota; kingdom Metazoa; phylum Chordata; class Mammalia; order Diprotodontia; family Petauridae; genus Petaurus; species Petaurus breviceps. Next base: position 5,129,590 of record NW_027185588.1, on the reverse strand, counting down.
ATCCTTTTGCTACAGACAGAAAGAATGAAATCAAAGAGAGTATTAGATTTAGGGGAAAAGTTAGTGACTTTGGCATGCGGGGTCTAAAGTGTTGATGAGACATTACCATGTGAACATAAGTTCTTTGAGGGCAGGGATTGTCTCACTTTTGTCTTTGTAACTAGCACTTAGTGGCATCTGGAACATAATAAGCACATAATAAATGCTTGGGGACTGATTGATTGAGATATTCTGAAGGCAGTTGGATATTTGAGTTTGGAGCTTAAAAGTGAAATCAGAGCTGGAGGTCAAGACTGGGAAATGATTTAGAGAGAGATGACAGTACATACTTAATAAATGAATTCAGAAGTGGATAGGGTCTTCTGATTGGAGTTGGGAAGAGGATGAGAAGCAGTGATGGAGGCCAAGAAGGAATCATCAAAGAGTTAGAAGAACCAGGAAAATATGGCAGCTGACCTGCTGATCCCTGGACAGGGATGCTATAGAGGGGATTCTTGGTCAGGCATAGGTTGGACTAGATAGTCTCAGAGATTCCTTCCAACCCCAAGATTCTATGACTCTGAACTTGCAATCCCTGACCATTTTCAGACAGTTTCTGTTTAGCTGCACCGTTCTCATTTTGTATTTGTGAAATGGATGTTTTAAAAAAATAATTTATTTATTTATTTTTAGTTTTCAACATTCATTTCAATAAGATTTTGAATTACAATTTTTCCTCCTCATCTTTCCCCTACCCTACCCCAAAATAGCAAGCCTACTAAATACTCCTTACCCACTCTGTTCTCTCTTATATGCTCCTTTTACTTACCCCTTTAACTTTTTTTTTGAGCAATTGGGGTTAACTTGCTCAAGGTTACATGGCCAGGTGTTTCTGGATGGGTGCTAAGTGTCTGAGCCTGGATTTGATCCCCAGGTCATCCCGACACTGGGGCTGGTGCTCTTACTCGCTGTGCTACCTGGACGCCCCACCCCTTTAACTTTCTAGTAGGGCAAGATGGATTTCTATACCCCAGTGCCTGTGTATCTTATTTCCCAGTTGTGTGTAAAAAACCAATTTTCTTTAAACATTTGTTTTTAAAACTTTGAGTTCTAGATTTTTTTCCTTCTTCCCTCCTCACCCACCCCCACTGGGAAGATAAGCAATTCAATATAGGTTGTACACATGTAGTTACCCAAATAATTTCCATAGTAGTTATATTGTGAAAGACTATATTTCCTTCCACCCTATCACCCCCCCCCACTATTTTCTCCTTTGTTCCTATCCCTTTTCAAAAATGTTTGCTTCTGACTACCCTCTCCCCCAATCTACCCTCCCCTTTATCATCCCCCCTCTTATCCCCTTCCCCCCTACTTTCTTGTAGGGTAAGATACCCAGTTGAGTGTGTATGCTATTCCCTCCTTAAGTCAATTTGAATGAGAATAAGGTTGTCTCATTCCCTTTCACCTTCCTGCTCTTTCCCTCCATTGTAACAGTTTTCTCTTGCCTTTTTTATATGAGATAACTTATCCTACTCTATCTCTCCCTTTCTCCTCCCAATAAAGTCCTCTATCACCTCTTAATTTTATTTTTTAGATACCATTCCTTCATATTCAACTCATCCTGTGCCCTCTATTAATGCATGAGCATACATATGCCCACATCCACATATATATTTATATGCACATACACCCTCCTATACATACATATATATGTAAGTATACATACATACACACACACACACACACACACATATATATATATATATATATTCCCTTCAACTATCCTCATACTGAGAAAAGTCTTATGAGTTTCAACTATTATTTTCCAGGTAGGAATGTAAATAGTTCAGCTTTAATAAGTTCCTTTTGATTTCTTTTTCCTGTTTACTTTCTCATGCTTCTCTTGCTTCTTGTATTTGAAAGTCAAATTTTCTGTTCAGCTCTGGTTTTTTTCATCAAGAATGCTTGAAAATCCTCTATTTCATTGAATGACCATATTTTCCCCTGAAGCATTATACTCAGTTTTGCTAGGTAGATGATTATTGGTTTTAATCCTAGCTCCTTTGACCTCCTGAATATCATATTCCAAGGCCTTTGATCCCTTAATGTAGAAGCTGCTAAGTCTTGTGTTATCCTGATTGTGTTTCCACAATACTCAAGTTGTTTCTTCTTGACTGCTTGCAGTATTTTCTCCTTGACCTGGGAACTCTGGAATTTGGCTATAATATTCCTAGGACTTTTCTTTTTGGGATCCTTTTCAAGATTGCTGAATTCTTTCCATTTCTATTTTGCCCTCTGGTTCTAGAATATCAGGACAATTTTGCTTGATAATTTCTTGAAAGATGGTGTCTAGACTCTTTTTTTGATTATGGCTTTCAGGTAGTCCAATAATTTTAAAATTATCTCTCCTGAATCTATTTTCCAGGTCACTGGTTTTTCCAATGAGATATTTCACATTTCCTTCTATTTTTTCATTTGTTTGGATCTCTTTCACAGTATCTTGATTTCTCATAAAGTCATTACATTCCAGTTGTTCCAATCTAATTTTGAAGGAGTTATTCTCTTCAGTGAGTTTTTGAAATTCCTTTTCCATCTGGCAAATTTGGCTTTTTAAGGAATTCTCCTCATTGGCTTTTTGGGCTTCTTTCGCCATTTGAGTTAGTCTATTTTTTAAGGTATTATTTTCTTCAGTGTATTTTTGGGTCTCCTTTAGCAGTCTGTTGACTCACTTTTCATGATTTTCTTGCATCATTCTCATTTCTCTTCCCAATTTTTCCTCCACTTCTCTTACTTGGTTTTCAAAATCCTTCTTGAGCTTTTCCATACCCTGTAAGCAGTTCATATTTTTCTTGGAGGCTTTTGATGGAGTTCTGACTTTGCTGTCCTCCTCCTGCTCCATGCCTTGATCCTTTTTGTCCCCAGAAAAGGATTCTATGGTCTGTGCTTCCTCAGCTTGCTCATGTTGCCAGCCAGTTACTTGACTTTTGAGTTCTTTGCCATGGTAGAGCTCTGTTTCCAGAATGGAGCGAGCTTTGTCCTAAATTGCTGGGGTTTTCATAGCTGCCAGAGCTATTAGGAGGGTACCCTCTCTACAGCCCTGACAAGTTCTGGCCCACTGACCACACACCCCAGGACCACCACTCAAGACTGTGATACAGATCCAAGCAGGTTAAAGCAAGAGTGATTACTCTCTGAATGGTCACATGGTTCCCCGATGATCTGCAGGCCAGGAGCTCCTGAGGCAGCCATGCAGCACAGCCACTGCACCTCTACTGTTTCTTACCCTGGGGGCAAGAGCCAGACTAGGCTCTTCCCTCCCCCTCTCACCCATTCCAACAGAGTTCCACACCGACCTTTTACTTTGTCTTTGGTGTTTCTGGGTTGAGAAGTCTGGAGACTGTCACAGCTGCTGGTGATTCACTCTCCTGAAGTCTGCTCTGGCTGCTGCTGGTTGGGTCACCCTGGGGCCAAAACCGCATGGCTTATGGGACACTGTGCTCAGCTCCCAGCTCAGTGCAATAGGCCCTTCATGTCAGCTTGCTGGGATTCCTTCAGAGGGAGATTTGTTTCTCTCTGTCACTTTAATGGGTTCTGTAGCTCTAAAGTTTGTTTAGAGTCATTTTTTTTACATGTATTGGAAGTGATTAGAGCAGGAACTCACACCAAGTTTGTGATTCTACTCTGCCATCTTGGCTCTGCCCCCCAAAATTGATGTTTTGAACCCAAGGAAAAGCACTTTACATTTGATTCACTCATGGTTTTGTGTAGGAAGCTTCCAGTGAGGAAATTCCCTTCATCAATGCAGATCTGTAACTATTTTGCAACTTACAGTTTTAGGAAAGTTGCTGGGGAATGCTATATGTCAGAAGCATGCCTCTGCTGCTTAGATTTAGTTTAAATTTCGTATTAGAGGCAGACAAATGGTCCAGTAGATAGAGCCTTGGACTTTGAGTCAGAAAACCTGAGTTCAAATCTGGAATTTGTCAATTAATTTCTCTTTGCTTCAGTTTTCTCACCTGCGACACGGGAATAACAATACTACTTGCCTTCCAAAGCTGTTGTGAGGACAAAAGAGATAGTATTTGTAAAGCACTTAACACAGTGGTCTGAACATAGTAGGTGCTTAATAAATGCTTGTTAGAAAATGGCCAGATTTGGTCCAGTATTCTAGGCTGTTGAGAACTTTCTGGATACTGATTCTACCATTGAAAGTATATCTCTTCCAGCTTTGTGTTACCTACAAATTTGATAAGGATGATATCGATACCTTTATCCAAATCATAAGATCAGACATAGTGCGAGCCCAAGGACAGAGCCCTGAGGTGCTCCTCTAGAAAGTCACTCCAAGCTGACAGAGAGTCACCAATGCCACCTCTTTGTGTTGCCATTTTGAGTTGCTGGGAGGGAGTGTGCCACAGCCAAGGAGGAAAAAGGACGGAATATAAGAGCATTCGATTGCTTCAGCTCTCCTCCAACCCCATTTCAGCAAGCAGCTGGGGATTGTCCCCTGGGGCACAGCGCTGACTAGGTTGTGAGGTGGTGAGGAGGAGGAGAGATAATTAGCAGGAACACAGTCACTTTTCTAGGGGGTTAGAGTGTAACTGAGGAGGCAGAATTTATCCGTGCACCTCAAACAGTCTGAGTCAATGGAGTGCAGGGTATGGGCAGCTGCTGTGCCCAGCCTACCTACTGATGCAAGCAGGGTCTGGGAGAGGGATGGTCCTGGGGCTGATCCGGGAGGGCTTCCTAAGGGAGGTGGGCTTTCAGCCTCATTTTATGTTATTATGTATCCGTGAATGTGAACTTCAACTTTCAATGATAAATCAGTCTCTTAGCTCCCTGGAGGATGTCAGAAAGACAATAGTTCCCAGGAGAAGACCTGGAGGAAGGGTTGGCACCTATAGCCATTATCCAGGGTGTGTGTGTGTGTGTGTGTGGTCTCACTCTGTGAAATTGATGCTTTCTTCAACACATTGAACTAATGTCCAGTGGATATTGATTATCACTGATTTGAGTGACAGTGACTTGTTAGAAGGAGAGGTGAGAAATGGAAGAGAAAAGGGAGGAGAACTTTCTAAGTTTGATCACTAGCCTAAACAGAAGGGACCCACTGGTCTAGGTACAGCGGGGTGATCCTTTTTGGAGAGGTCAAAATAATGAGATGGGAAATGAGGAGATACCAGGCTGAGGAATTCAGACTTGATCTGTGGGCATGTCCCTTCCCCCTCTCTGGCCTTCAGTATCCTCGTCTGTAAAATGAAGGGGTTTAGGCTTGGTGGTCTCTAAGACCCTGTCCAATACTTCCTTCTGGGATGTTATAAGCATTGGTGAGTTCATCACTGTCTGAGCTAAGGAGGAATGTAGCTATGGCTGGGCTTTGGGGAAATGGGCATCCAGTCAGGAGAGGCTGGCAGGGAGGTTGTTGCTAATCTAGGCAAGAGGGAACGATGTCATTATTCTCTCACACACTCCCTCCCCAGATCGGCAGCTTCTCCATGATCTTAGGAGCATGTATACTTGGTTGGGACTAGGAGGCAAGAGTTTGAAGGTTAAATATAAATTTAAGGCATCTGAGGTCATCTAGGCTACCCTCACCCATTTTACAGATTGAATCACTGAGGCTTAAAGAGATTAAGTGACTTGTCTAAGGTTGTACAAGTAGTGACTGAGCCAGGATGAGAAGGAGTGAGGTAGGCTGTGGCCTGCTCGGGGTCCCTCAAAGGGCCAGGGGTTTCAGGGGACTCTCCTTTTAGTGACTGAGATTCCCTGTCCCACAGTTTGGCCCAGCCTGGCCCTTCCTGGAGCCCCAGTCTGACAAGGCAGGACCACCAAGCAAGAGTCGGCCAAATTAAGCCAGCAAGGGAGGAGGTAGAAGAGTGAGAGAAGTGTGGAAGCTGAGCCCCAGACCTGGCCGGCTCAGAGGGTCTGCTGTTCTTGGTTCCCATCATATCTTCCCTGCCTCTCCCCTCCCCCCCCCCCCCCCCCAGCTCTCCCAGGTGGGTGTGGTGGAGCAGGTTACTCCTCCATCCTGGGGGCTGGCCAGATGGATACATCAGCACCAGCCACCATGCTAGCCAGGATGGGTTGTTCCCCTTCTGGGGAATGCAGGCCCCCTCCCACTCCACTCCTTCACATTCTTCAGCTCCCTCGGAGCCAGTCGCAGCCCCTCACGTACTTGCTTCCTCCTTCTGCCCCTCCCTGAGGTAAGGGGAAACCCAGAACCATGGCTTGGCCCAGCCTGGCCCTGCCTGGAGCCCCATTCTGACAGGGCAGGACCACCAAGCAGGAGGGCTTAGTCAAACTAACTCAACTAAAAGTTAGCTGAGTGGGGAATGGGGAGGGGTAGGGGTATCTCCTTGAGACTGATGAGATTCACCTCACCTACTCAAGATCACAGCCAAGCTCAACATCAGAAATGCTGCTGCCTCTAGTGTTTTCCCAAAGCAACTTGTAGGCGTGGGCCCCAAAGCATCCCACTTTGGTCTTCTCAACTAAACTTTTTAGGGACCATCAAGATGGATTATTTAGCCAGTCTTAGAAAGAGATCAAAGATAGAAGAGTGATTTCTGAGCAGCTGCCTGAAGCCTCTATCTTTGTTCCCCCCTCCTTGTGGAGTGGGTGGTTATCCATCTGCACAGAGGCAGGCAGGCGGGGCTGGACATACCCTGTGGTCCTGCCCTTGGATTAGTCACTGGCCTGTCCCCAGAGCACAAGGTGCCGAATAATGCTGGGTGACCTTTGCCAATTGCCAACTCCTTCCTCTTCTTCAGAGGGCAGGCCCTCCTCCCCCTTTGTGAAGTCTAGCAAGGTGTGTCACCACCTTCCTTTACTCCAGACTCAGGGCTGGGAAGGTTCACTGTCAGCTTCCCCCTTGGGGTGTGAGGAGCAGGAGACACTGCCCGCCTGGCTGGACCAGGCTGCTACTGCTGCTGCTGCGGGGCTCGGCTGGCCTCGGATCTAGGATGGAATGGAGGAGCCACTTACCCCAGAGGCATCCACTGATTCTGACTGTATTTTTCATACTTACCTGTGGGGCAGGTAAGTTTACCTCCTGAGTCAGGGACCTAGGGAAGAAGGAGGACAATTTCTTTGCACTCTCTGGGCCTCAGGGACCTCCTCTGAAAAACCAGGGAGTTGGACCAGATGATCGATGAGGTCCCTTCTAGGAGCTTCTGGGATTCTAGGTCATTTTGAGAGTTTCCCTGTATAGAATGATAAAGACTGAGTCAGTTTCCAGAGTTGGGGGGTGAAGTGGGGAATGGGGCTTCCTCTAGGAGAGATGAATATTGACAGGTAGGTGGGTGGAGGGGGAACCAGACCCCTTACTGCCAGCTGCTGTCATGTGATAGGGCCCTCTCCAAATGTCCCCGTGCTGAGGATTTCACAAGGGGCTCCTCTTGGAGCAATTTTGCTGACTGGCAGAGCTTGTGAATGGAACAAGAGACTCATAGGGACAGACGGAATCCTAGTTAGAATTTGGATGTGAAGGTACATACAGGCAGGTTCTGTGGCAGCTTTTTGGGAATCAGCCCTTTTGGTGGGAGGTTCCCACTCACGCTGGGGTTTCATGCATTGTGTGGGACTGTTTTCTAGTGAAGTCCACCCCCTAAACATGCTCTGCTGGCTCTGGGTCTTCCTAAGGACTCTCTGTCCCTCTGGATGCTTCTTTTCTCCTTGTAGAGATGGAAACTGGTTTCAAAAGATGAGATTGTGGGGAATTCTCATGAGTCACTCGTAATTTTTTTTGGTAATTATAGTAATAGTGACTGTTTTAATGATCATTGTTATTAATGACAATTTAATGGATAGAAAACTGGACTAAGGGTTAGGGGGACCCGGGTGCAAGTGTTCCTCTAAAATACACTGATTGTGTGACCCTGGGCAAGTCACTCAGCCTCTAGAAGTCCTCCCCCTCCCTTCTGTCCAGCTCTCTAAGAGCTATCACAGAAGCCTTGCACTTACACCTTGGTAGGAGGAGTTCTCCACAGTAATGAAATTACGTCTGGACCAAAGCACATAATAACTGATACCACAAATACTGACCCAACAGCAAATTCCATTTTGGAAGTTCCTATGTAACAGTCCTTTGAGGTGGGGCATACAAGTATTGTTGACACCTCCCCTCCCCCTCCATTTTGCAGATGAGGAAACAGAGGCTAAGGGAAGGCTATGTAGCTAGTAAGGAATCAAAGAATCAGAATCTTTCAATCCCGGAAGGTCTGACAAAGAATCGGGTGACAAGTTGCAGCCTCTGGGGCAGGCCCTCCATTCAGAGGGGTCTCTCTGGGGTTTTGTGATACTGGCAGGATACTAAGAGCAGAGAGGGGGAAATCCTGAGCCATGGTCTTCAAGGAGGGGTTGTGGAGTCCTTGCTTGTGGTCGTCTGGGTAGGCTGTGAGAGTGGAGGAGATAAAGGTCTTCCTGATGGATGACTTGGGGTCTGGGTGGAGTTAGAACATCTGCTCCTGATACTTTGCCCAATTGCTATTGGGGTGGGGGTTCCCAGTGGTGGCCTCACTCTCGTGGACAGCGGGAGTCAAACTGTGTATGGTCTGCCTTCAAGGAGTATTGGGCGTCTCCCTTGTGGGATGCTTGAGTATGTTTGGAGTTGGGAAACCTGTGTTGGAATCCAGGCTCCCAGACTTCCAGCCCATGTGGCCTTACACAAGTCACTTCTTTCTGGATCCCATTTTTCTTGTCTATAAAGAGCAGGGAGGGCCGTGTAGGGGGCCTGACTTTTAAAGGCCCTTCCAGATTTAAATCTTATGATCTTCAGGACTAGAGTCTTCTCTTCTTTGTTTTTTTTTGTTTGTTTGTTTAGTCCTTTTTCAGCTTCCGTTATTAGAAGAGACTTGTGTTTCTTCTGCGTTCTAAGCAGCTTAGGGCCTGGAAACTTGGAAATGATGCTCAGTGAATCTAGTGTGTTGGGATCATAGTTTAGGACTAGAGTCCAGGGTTCTTGACTCCAGTTGGGACTTTTTTGTGGGCAGGACTTTTCCTTCTAAATGTTCACTGGTCAGGCAGGGGGGTGATTGGAAGGGCTTCCCCTCTGGACTCATGGAACCTACCCACTCCCTCCCCCCTAAGACTAGACCTAATTGGGGGAAGGGGGCAGAGAGTGAGTCACACAGGAAGGGCTCCCAGAGCAAATAGCTGCGGGATTTGTGGTCAAAGAGCATTGTACGTGAAGCATAATGCCCTGAATAGCAGGCAAGTTTGTACAGACTATATACATTTCTTGTGTCAGGAAAGTATCAGGGGAACTGTCCCCAAATCACGTTGCCACAACAGACACAGGTTTGCCTCTCCATTCCCAGATGGAGTCTTTAACCAAGGTTAATAAATGCCACAGGACATTGGGTAGACTCAGGTTCCTCACATTGGACAATGGAGACCCCCTGGAGTTAGTTGCATTGGGCACTGGGCAAACACATTTAAGGCTATTCATCCAGGACACTGGGAAGAGCCCCCTCTAGACTATTTCCATTGGTTACAGGGTGGCTACCCCTACTCCACTCCTATTGGACAATGCATGGACTTCTACTCATGTCGGGCACTTAGCAGACACTTAGTAAGGCTATTCATGCTGGACATGGGGCAGAACCACACTGGACAATGGACAAGCACCCCCACCCCGACTTTTCACCCTGGCTACTGGGCAACCCACTCTCACATCACTCACATTGGACAATGGGCAGACCACTACTGGGTTAGATGCCTCCCCTCCCCATACATCACCATTAGTGCTACTTTCACTGAATATTATTAGTCAAATCATCTGGGGGCTGTTCATACTAGAAAATGGGAAAAACACCCAGGGTCATTTATGGTGGGAATTGTGCAGACATTTCAAAGTTATTTGCATTGTGTTGGGTAGACTCCCACTGAGGGCTATTAACAATGAATACTGGGAAGATCTTTGATGGCTATTTACTCTGAGCATTGGGTGGGTCACCATTGGGTCGATTTGTGCTGAAAACTACAAGTTCTCTCTACCATAGTTATACACCCTCGGCACTGGGCAGGCATTCTTGGAACTATTCACATTATGTAGACCCTTGAGTTATCCACACTCCCCTTTGCTCTTCACACTGGACAGTGGGCAAGCATCCCTGGGGATAGTCACACTGGATAAGGGGCAGACAGTTCAGCTATTCACACTGGCCAATGGGCAGACGCTACTAAGGAATTTTCATGGTAAGCCTCTGATAGGTACCCCTAGGAATATACACACTGGGGCTCAGGCAGATCCCCTTTGGGGTAGTCACATGGACATTGGCCTGCAGGGCTATTTTCATTGCCCTGTCCTCCTGGGTTTCTGAGAGTGCTCAGAGATAAATAATCAGAATCCGAGATTCTTGATGCTCAGTTTGATGGCCTGAGTGGGAACATCTCTAGAAGGTGCCTCTGATTTGTGGAAGTATTTCCTTTAGAATCCTTTCTTTTTTGACCTCCTGCCTTTACAAGTAGAATCAGACACCCAAGTCCTGCCCTGTTGGGGGTACTCAGTGCTTGGGAAGAGCATTTAAGGATGTGTTCAAAGTGTTTGGGAGTGTCTGGGGACATGAGAGGAATCCTGGTGGAGGGGGCCATCAAAGGGATGGTGGTGGGCCAATCGAGAGGCAAGGGAAGGGGATGGGAGAGGAGGACACTCGAGGGAAGGAGGCCATCAGCCTGGGATGGGTTTCATCTCAGCCCTTAGCTAGGGAGAAGAGTTTCAGTTTATTTTTCTCTTTACTCAATATAGCTCCAGGAAGAAAAAGATATTTGTTTAGGGCTTTGTGATCCTTGGTAAACAAGGACGCTGCTCTTTTATGCCCTTAGCCTATGTTCTGATCAGGAAATTGTCCTATTAATTGACAGGGTGCTGGGTGATGTGTGAAAGTATTGTCCTTTCACTCCTCATCTGTCACCCTGGTCACAAAGCCGCACCTGGGCAGGGCAAAGGCATCTCCCTGACCACTGGCTTCCCTTGCTACATCTTATCCCACAGGGAGAAACCCAGAGAAAGCCTTTCCTCCTTCCAGGGTCCCTGCGATGGTTATTTTCTGCCTCTCCTCCCACTTTCTAGTGACTTTCTCTCCTCCTTAGTTTCCTAAGTGAGTTGTTAGGTCTCAGGGAGCTGAAAAACAGAGGCAGCGTAGACATATAATTAATTCCCAGCTTAATCTTATTGGCCTGTGGAGGGTAGAGGTGAATGCGGAGGCTTCTGTTCACATTGCCCCTTTTTCATCCCATTCCATTTCTATATTCTCTACACATCATTGAAAGTTATTTAACTTCTCTGGGCCTCAGTTTCCTCCTTTGTAAAATGAAGAGATTGGATTCATTGATCTCTAAGCTTCCTTCCATTTAAAAATCTATGATCTCTTCAATCAATCATTGAACAAGTATTTTAAAAATACCTTCTTACTATGTGCCAAGCACTAGGTACACAAAGAAAAAGAATGAAACAAGTCTCTGTCCTCAAAGGGCTTACATTCTATCCGGTGAGACAGTATGTCCTCTATGAATGACAAAATATTTTCAAATTAATGTAAGGTAATATTTTTATGGGGAGGCAGTCAGGGAATGGGGGAGATGACCAAGAGAGGCTTCCTGAAGAAGCTAAATCTAATTGAGTTTTTTAGGGGAATAGAGTATTCTAAGAGGTGAAGGGAGTAGGGAGTGCATTCCAGCCCCATCCTACATCATCAGTCATCACTGGCATTTATATAGCATTTTAAGGTTTTCAAAGTGCTTTGCAAATATTATCTCATTTGGTCCTTGCAACACTGCCCTGGAAGGTAGGTGCTATTATTATCTTCATTTTACAGATGGGGAAACTGAGGCAGACAGCAGTCAAACTACTTTCCCAAGGTTACATAGCTTGTAAGTGTCTGAGGTTGTATTTGAACTTGGGTCTTCCTGACCTCAGACCTAGTAACCTAGCAGTCTCTATCATTCCGAAGCCCTTTTCTCCAACCCCTACTCTTTCTTTCTTCCCATATCTCTGAGAGGCAAGATGGACTAGTAGTTAAGAGTCCCAGGTTTGGAGTTAGGAATCTGGGTTCATATCCTAACTTGAGGCCACTTCCCAACCTCAGTTTTTCATCTGGAAAATGGGTACAAGAAGGCTTACAACCCCCTCCCTCATGGGGCTGATGTGAGGTGCTTTGTGAACCTCAAAGCCCTAGATAAATATAGACTGTTATTTTTACTTTTTGCCTTTTGGAGGGCAATTGGGGTTAAGTAACTTGCCCAAGGTTATACAGCTAGTTTGGTTTTTTTTTTGCACGCGCGTGCATGTGTATGTGTGTGTGTGTGTGTGTGTGTGTTAAGTGTCTGAGTCCGGAACTGAACGTGGGTCCTCCTGACTCCGGGGCCAGCGCTTTACTCACTGCACCACCTAGCCGCCCCTATATGGACTGTTATTAATATTAGCCCTGGGTCTCCTGGTCTCCTCTCTCTCTCTCTCTCTCTCTCTCTCTCTCTCTCTCTCTCTCTCTCCCTCTCTCTCTCTCTCTCTCTCTCTCTCTCTCTCTCTCTCTCTCTCTCTTTCTCTCTCTCCCTCTTTCCCTCTCTTCCTCTCCCTCCCTCCATCCTCTCCATTCTCACACATTCTCTCCCTCTCCATATGAGAAAGAGATTATCTCCATTTTAGGTGGTATGGGAATGAAGTAAGTCTTTATGGCTGAGCTGGTCTTTGATTAGAGCTTTGAAGGATGGGAATAAAATAAGCAGAGCTGTGGGAAGCAGAGGAGGTATGGTAAGGATAGGCACCAGGATTGGGGGATGGGAATGATTCCAGGGCCAGAGATAGGAAAGCCCAGGGGTGTGGTGGGTATTTTGGAATATGTTTATAGAAGGCCTTGAATGTCCAGCTGAGGAGTGGAAATTTTACTTGGTAGGGTTTCAAGAGGCAAGATTCAAACCCAGATCCCCTCACTCCAGATACATCACATCTTCCATCACACTCATGGCCATCTCCCATTTCTTAGTTACTCTATTAACTGATCCTGAGTTTCCTCATGTGGGGATCAAATGAGATAGTCAATGGGCCACATCTTTGTAGACCCCAAAGTGCCCCAGGTCCATTAACCATTGTTATTTCTCAGATTTCAGTGTTGAGCCAGAGCACATATCAGATGAGATCATTATAAAATGGGCATATTACCTGCTATCTAGTAAGCACTCTAGATATTAGCCATAGTTATCATTATGTCTGTCCCAGATGGGCCGAAGAGCACACCCAGCCCCATGGGAGCAGCCCAGTTCAGCCTGTGATGGACTTTCTTGACCACTGTCCCCTGTGCCTATGCTTTTTTTCCCCCATGGCTATCCCTTCTCCATGGCTCCCCTGCTCCCTAATAGAGTTCTCTGTTCCCAATGAAGACATAAAGGTAAGGGGCAGCTAGGTGGTACAGTGAATAGAGCACTGGCCCTGGAGTCAGGAGGACTTGAGTTCAAATCCTACTTCAGACACTTAACTGTGTGACCTTGGGCAAGTCACTTAACCCCAACTGCCCTACCTTCCCCCCTCCAAAAAGCAAAAAAATAAAAATTTTATTAAAAAAAAGACATAAAGCTAAACAAAACAAATCAGCATACTGGTCACATCTTCACTGATACAACACTGATTCTACACTCCCAGTCCATCACTACTTCTTTCAAAGGGGTAGGGGAAGGACTGCTTTTATTGTTAAGTCTACTCAAGTCACAATTAGCCACTGCCACGATAAGAGTTCTAATCTTTCAGTGTGGTTTTCCTTTTATGTTATTGGCCATCCTCTAAAAACCAGATTTTTATTGGTGTCTTGTATTTTTCATCACCTGTATTTCCCCCTCTGTCCTTCCCTCTGTCCCAGAAAGCCAAAGACTTTTTTTTTTTAAGGACTAGATAAAAAAATATTCAGCAAGAACAAATACCATGTCAAAAAGAAAATACGACTTTATATGGAATGGTCTGTGTGGGTGGACCTCCACCTCTGCAAAGGAGTTGTGGGGTGGAGGTGTCTTCTCCTGACTCCCTTTTAAGGCCAAACTTAAATTATCTCAAAACCTTCAGTTTTGGTTATTTTTTGGTGGCTGCTCCTTCCATTTCATTGTCTGTGTCATTTTCCTGGTTCTACTTCCTTCACTTTGTTCATGTCAACCTTTCCATCCATGTTTCTCTATTCATCATGTTTAACACTTACATTCACATATTGCAATTTGTTTAGCCATTCCCCAGTTGATGGGTATCTGCTTGGTTTCCAGTTCTTTGCCCTCACAAATAAGTGCTGCTATAAGTACTATAGAATGTATCAGGGATGGGGAGGGATTGCTTTTTACCAATGGGTAGATACCTAGCAGCGGGATCTCTGGGTCCTAGGATGTGGACAATTTCTTCACTTTCTTTGCATAATTCCAAATTCCTTTCCAGAATGGTTTGTACCAGTTCACAATTTGACCACACACCTTTGTTTAACAGAAGAGGAAACCGAATCTCAGAGAGTAGAAGACATATTTAGCAGAAGATATGTACAACCCTGTCTAAGGTTGTACAATTAATGAGTGACAGACCTGGACTTCGGTCCTTGGTGGGGTTTCAAGAGGCAAGAATCAAACCTAGATCCCCTCATTCCAAATACTGAACTTCAGTCCAGGTTTGTGAAGGGCAGGAGGCAGCTAGGTGGCGCCATAGTGCATATAGTGTATATAGAACACCAGGTCTGGAGTCAGGAAGACTCCTCTTCCTGAGTTCAAATCTGGCTTCAGATACTTACTAGCTGTGTGACCCTGGGCAAGTCACTTAACCCTGTTTACCTCAGTTTCCTCATCTGTAAAATGAGCTGGAGAAAGAAATTGTGAACCACTCCAGTATCTTTGCCAAGAAAAAGCCCAATGAAATCACAGAGTTAGATGTGACTGAAATGACCTCTTTCCACACTTCCATACTTTTTTTTTTGTCTTTTTGAAGGGGGGAAGGCAGGGCAGTTAGAGTTAAGTGACTTGCCCAAGGTCACACACCTAGTAAATATCAAGTGTCTGAGGCTGGATTTGAACTCAGGTCCTCCTGACTCCAGGGCCAATGCTCTATTCCCTGAACCACCTGGCTGTCCCCATACCTCCATACTTGAAACTTCCTTTCAGCCTTAAATCCTATAATCCCATGACATGGGCACAGATACACATGGTGTATAGGGCAGAAAGTGATGGGTTTCCAAAGAGTCCTGAGTGTGCTTGAGGATGGAGGCATCTTCTTTCTCACCCTGGGGAAGGTGGTAAATGTTGGGGAGGACACACTGCCAGGGCTTCTCCCTTCCTGACACTGCTCTTTGGCCCTCAGAGGAGGCTGGGTTGGGACTGGAATTGGCATGGGGAACTTGACACCTCTGCTCATTGAGAAGTCATGGTTTCTTCTTCCCTAATGGGGCTCAGATGTCCTTGCTGCCCTGGAGCTGTGACTGGGGTGAAGCCCCTCCCATTATGTCAACATTGTGGTCTAACTAGGGTGCTGGCTTGGCTCACAGATGATCATGCCCTGCTGTGCATGTTTCCTCTCCAACCCCTCGGGCCTCCTGACTGATGCAGGGTGGAGCTGGGCATTGGACTGGTATCTCCACATACCTGGTTTTCATATCTTCTTTTGTTTCTCCCCTCATCTGGGGCTGAACCTAGGTGTTCAATCTTTGAAAGGGAACAGACTTAAAACTTGTCATCACATCAAGGTGCATTGGATCCTGTCCATTGTCTTCCTCATCAAAAAGCCCAAGATTCTCCTCTTCTTTCTCCTGATCCTGAAAATTGATAACTTCTGTAGGTTGGATCCTAGACCTCTATCATGCAAATTCTGTGCTTTCTCTCTCCCCCTATGGTTCTGACCTTGGAGCCCTCTTTGACTAGAGGATCCAAAGAACTCTGGATTTGTGATCACAGAACCTGGGTTCAAAAGCTAGATTTTATGCTTGCTTCCCATATGACCTTGGCAATCAGCTTCTTTGGGCCTCAGATTCCTTAACTGTGAAATAAGAAGGTTGGACCATTAAGGTGATCCTTTACCAGAACTTCTGAGTATAAACCCAATTGGATCAAACCTTAAAGTACTAGAACTATAGGATTATATATTTTTTCTCATTCAATTTTTAATTTTATTTTTTAATACATGTAAACACAAGATTTTAACATTCATTTTATTTTTTCCACTTAATAGTATTTTATTTTTTCCAAATATATGTAAAGATAGTTTTCAACTTTCACTTTTATAAGATTTTGAATTTCTCCCTCCCTCTCTCCACATGCCACCAAGCATCTGATACAGGTTATATGTGTACAATAATATTAATCATATTTCCACATTAGTCATAACATTTATTAAAAAATTTGAATTTCATGTTCTCTCCTTCCCTTCCTCCTCCTTGAAAAGGCAAGAAATTTGACATAGATTATACATGTGCAGTTGTACAAAACATATCTCTCTCTATATTAGTCATGCTGCAAAAGAATATGCAGACCAAAACCCCAAAAATAATAAAGTAAAAAAAGTATATATTGATCTGTATTCAGATTCCATCAGTTTTTTCCTCTGAAAGTGGATAGCATTTTTCATCATAAGTCCTTCATTATTGTTTAGTATTTTATTGCTGAGAATAGCTAAGTCATTCACAGTTGATCATTGTACGATATTGCTTTTACTGGGTACAATGTTCTCCTGGTTCTGCTCACTTCACTTTGCATCAATTTATGTAGGACTTTCTAGGTTTCTCTGAAACCATCCTGCTCCTCATTTCTTAAAGCATGATAGTATTCCATCACAATCATATATCACTACTTGTGCAGCTATTTCCCAATTGATGGCAATCTCTTCAATTTCCAGTTCTTTGCCACCACAAAAAGAGTTATGACAAAGATTTTTTTGTGCATATTAAACCTTTTCCTTCTTTTTTGATCTCTTTGGGGTATGGACCTAATAGTGGTATTGCTGGGTCAAAAGGTATAAAATGACAATTTTATAGCCCTTTGGACATAGTTCCAAATTGTTCTACAGAATGGTTGGATCAGTTCACAACTCCCTCAACAGTACATTAGTGTCCCAGTTTTTCCAAATTTGTCATTTTCCTTTTCTGTCCTATTAGCCGATCTGTCAGGCATGTCAAAGTTGTTTGAATGTGCATTTCTCTAATCAATGGTGATTTCGAGAATTTTTTCATATGACTATAGTTAGCTTTGATTTCTTCCTCTGAAAACTGCCTGTTCATATCCTTTGACCATTTGTCAATTGGGGAACGATTTGTATTCTGATCAGTTTGACTCAGTTCCCTATATATTTGAGAAATGAGGCCTTCATTAGAGGAACTTGCTGTAATCTTGACTGCATTGGTTTTGTGTGTGTAAAACCTTTTTAATTTGATGTAATCCAAATTATTCATTTCGCATCCTGTAATGCTCTGTATGTCTTGCTGGATCATAAATTTTTTCCTTATCCATAAATTTGGCAGGTAAAATATTCCATGCTTCTTTAAGATATCACACTATGGGATTATTATAATGGGAGACAGGACTAGAAGGGGAAAAATGCTGACTATTTACAATTGACTCTCATTATATAGGAGGTCAGGGGAGGGAGAGCTCACTATGGGCTTTCTTGAACTTGGAGTTGAAGGAAAGTGGAAGGGGAAGGCAAAGAGGTTCCAGGAGGAGAGCTCATAGCCTTTCAGGATATTGGAAGTTGGAAAGAGCCTTACTATTGAATTCAACTCTTATTTTGTAGATGGTAGAATGAAGCCCAGAGATGAGATCAAGACTTGACCAAGGTCACATAGTCAATGGCATCGAATGGGCAGCATTTGGTTTAGAGGCAAGAATGTATATGAATATACTGGATGTAAGAAATGACAGAAATGAGAAAACAGAGCCTGACCTAGGCTGGAGGTTCCTGGGAGCATAGATTTACATCTGGAAGGGTCTTCAGGGGCCCCTTACTACATTAGGGGGTAATCTAGCCATATCCCCTTAATTAATTTTATCTCAAAATGAAATGAAATTCAAAAAAATTAATTCTCCTATTGGGGAAAAATGAAAAAGTCCTTTGAATAAACATGTATAGTCAAGTAATAAATTTTTCCAAAGTGTCCATCTTCAAAAAATATCTATTTTTTTTTTACCTTGACTCCATCACCTTTTGGACAAGTTGTAGATAGCATATTCCTCATTTTACAGATGAAAAAAGAGGAGGTAAATTGAATAGTAAATGTCAGAGCAAGATCTGAAACCACATCTACCTGCCTCCAGATCCAGTGCTCTGTGAGAGAAAAGGGTAGAGCAAGACAGAGATACACACACAGTGTATTTGTGTGTGTGTGTGTGTGTGTGTGTGTGTGTGTGTAATGTCAATCAAGGCAGAACACTTGAGGGCTGCTGCTGTGAATAATTTTAAGGGTCTATTCACAAGATATAATGAACACTCTATTCAAAACTGAACCTTATTCAAGAAACTAAAGCATAACAATTTATAAAAACATAACTTATCAAGGTAGTCACATAGCCTTAAACACAACATATCATCCAGTACATATTGTAACACTCAGTATATAATATGGCACACAGCATGTTGTATTCAGTGCATCTTATTTTATATATGATTATATATAATTCTAATCTTGGTTCCAGAAAGACTTGGGTCTAAGTCCTTCTTCTGGCACATACTGACTTTGGCACCCTGGGCAAGTTACTTGAGGTCAGTAAGGTCTAGAGGCTAGACAAGTCTCTATGATACAGAGAAGCTGTTGACTCCTGTTGATTAAGGGAGTGAGTATCCTTACTTGGGAGTTCTCTATACCAATGAAACAACACAGTTAAACACACACACACACACGCGCGCGTGCGTACCCCTTTTGAATAGGCTACCTCAGAAGAGAGGGAGCTCCCTTTCTTCTGAGCTGCTTCAGCCATGGTTAGGGAGGATATTCCTGCATGAGGTGGTTTAGATAAAACAGAGATGGATGACACATGGATGTTGGGGGAGACTAAGCACTGATCCCTTAAATAAAGGGCAGACAACCTCTGGCCCTCAGCTTGGGGGGGCACGCTTTTTGTTGTTGTTGGGGACTTGTGATTATCTTGGCAAAGGGAACTGCCTCTCCCAAGTCAGATAAAAACCTGCTCTCTACCTTGTATCAGATTGTATGGGGCGCTGAGCTTTGTCTCAGACTTGTCCTGGAGCACATGGCTAGTTTGTGTCAGAGATGTGGACTAGAGCCCCTGTCTCCCTCACCAGGAGGTCACGCCCTATATCCTTGTACCATAGTACTTTGTGACTTTAGAAGTCTCTGAATATTTGAGGTCACAAGATGAGAGTCATTGTGAATGAAAAGATCATTATGTTTAGAGTCAGAAGACTTGGGTCTGAAGGCCTCCACTGCCACTCCAGACCTGTGTTATTTCAGGCAACTCCAGGGACTATCCCTTTGGGCCTCAGTTTCCTCAGTAATAAAATGGATTCCAAGTTTGCTTCTGTGACTATCTCTGTGATCCAATAATCTTGTGGGGGTAAAGACTACAGCTAGATTTTGGCTCTTAAATCCTACACAATTTCCACTACATCATTTTGTCTACCGGAGAAAGTAAGTTAGATACTGATTTATAACTAGGTCAGGGTGAATAGAGCTTTGGCACAGGCACTGATATTTATAAGGGGCTGGGATGCTTCTTCCTTGAGGTACTCCTCTGGCCTGCTGCTTTGCTCCCTTGCTTCCCAGATTTTCGAGGTGACAGTTCTTCTGGGGTCCACCTATGTCCACCATCCCCATTCTCCACCTAAGGATTGGGAGTTGACTATTGGTACTGTTTCAGGGGTATGGCCTTGGATCTCTGGGGGATTCTCTATACCCTTTCCCAGTGCATCTATCCCTGGAATAGACTTTCTTTGGACATAGGATCAGGGTCAGGGTAGGCTGATTTTGTCCAGAGTTGATGTCACAACAGCGGTTAGGAATGAGGAGTTTCTAAGGGGATAAGAAATGATATATTATCCCATCCACTCTAACCACCTCAACCTCCACAGACATGAACAACACCGGGACAAGCAGCGTTGGCCCAGAGACTACAGGAGGAACCAAATTCCCCTCTACATCTTCCTCATCCACTTCCCACCTTGAGCACACTGATTGGAGCCAGGCCATTCCCCAAAATGTTTCTTCAACTGAACCTCTGGATCCAGACTCATCAGGTGCACCTGTCTCCTCATCTCCTGTAGGGGCCAGCCCAAATACAACCACTCCTACGTTCACAGAGCCACCAAAATCTTTATCAGATGGCCCTGTGAAGACTGACCAGACTTCCCCATTGCCCCCTTCCACTTCCAAGGTCCCAGGCATTGGGACGAGTTCATCTTCTACTCCAGCCCCAGGATGGGGGGAGAGCTTGTCATCTCTGGGCACTGTGTCCAGCAGAGTGGTCCCCAGCTTTTCCCACGTCACATCCTCTTCTCCCTGCAAGGGCTCTAGGACTGATGTCACAGCACCTGACAGAGTGACAAACACAGACCTGCCTCAGTCTACTCCCTTAGCTACGACCCCAAGGAGGGCAGGCACCAGCTCAGCAGCCTCAATTCCCTCTAGGCTGCATGAGCTCACAACCTTGCCTACAGGAATTGTGACAGAGAGTGTACCCAGCCTGGCAGCCACCTCAATGAACCCTCTGTCAAGGGCTTCAGCATCCGTCAGCACTCACATACAGGCAGAGATGAATGTGGCTCCCTCTGCAGATGGCCCTTCTTTCCAGGGAAGAAGCGATCCCACTACATTGCAGGAATTTTTGTCTTCTCCTGGAATGTCCACAGGAACAGAGATCCACAGAACTGCCGGTATGTCTTTGGGTCAAAGCTCACCCTCCTTTCCCACTTTGACTGCTCCTGCATCCTGGACAAGCACAGTGTCCCCTGATGCTACACCATCTCAGAGGCCCACTACAGGATCAGAGATGGACACTGTGGAAACAGACACACAACTGACCATTACCTCTGTGGCTGACAACCATCCAACCTCAGAATCTCTCCTGCAAGAGGCCACAGTGAGAGTGAATAGCACCCCAAGAAAAGAGACAGCTCCTGATTCCACTCCTTCCAACTCTCTCCTGTTGGCAAGTAAGGTTCCAAATTTCCCTTTAGGGGATCGTGTTGGGGGCCATGGAAAGAAGGGCTGAGATGCAGCCTTGGAACAAGAGGACTCTTCTTTCAAATATGAGGGTCCGTATTTGGGGTCATGTCTGCTGGACCCAAGTGGCCCCTCTGGTCTCCCTACACACTTAGTGGGAGGGTGGGTTTGTGGCAACATTACCTTGTCCTTCCTTTTGGCAGGAACTGGTGGCTGTACTGACTGGGTCTGTGGTAAGTGCCATATTGTACAACAGGAAAAAGGGCTTTGGTGGTGGAGTTACCTGGAACCAGGGAAAGCGAGGGAAGGAAGGATGGAAGGCATCCTAGTTATGTGCTGTCTTTGGAATTCGGACCTGTGTCCTTCCCGACTGAGCTCCTGTGCCTTCTCACGTCCTTCCCTTCAGGTAGCAAAGCTGGCACGGTGCCTCTCTCGAGAACTAGTGACCAGACTCCAACAAGTCACCCTCTAGCGAGAGTGTCCACTGCCGAACCCTCAGGTAAGTGGAAGGTAACCTTCCTTTCAGAGGTGGCATTTTGATGCAGTGGACAGAGTGCTGGACTTGGAGTTAGGAAGACCTGTGTTCAAATTCGACCACTTAATAGCTGTGCGACTTTGAGCAAGTCACTTAGATTCTGTCTGCCTCATTTTCCTCATCTGTGAAATGGGGATAATAATACCACTTATCTATCTCAGGGTTGTTGTGAGGACCAAGTAAGAAAATAATTGTAACGCCTTTGGTCCATGTTTTAGAAATGTTTAAGAAATGTTTTTCTCTCCCATTGGAGATTGCTTTTTCCCTGAGGCTGATGATAGCTACAGGCATGCCTTGTGAGGAATTTGTCTCCCCTAGGTGCCTGTTTTCTGCTTTTTGGTGATGATATGCTGATTTATTGCTTTGTTCTTGTTACTGTTGTAAAATCGTTTCAGTCTTGTCTGACTTTCCACGACCTCGTTGGGGTTTCCTTGGCAAAGATTCTGGAGTGGTTGGCCATTTACTTCTTCAGTTAATTTTACAGATGAGGAAACTGAGGCAAAGAGGGCTAAGTGTCTTGACTAGGGTCACACTGCTATGTGTCTGAGGCCAAACTTCAGCTCAGGAAGGCCAGCCTTTCTTAGTCCAGGCCTGGCACTCTATGCACTATGGCGCTACCTAGTGGGCCCAATTTATTGCTAGAGGCAGTAAAAGAAGTCTCTGAAGGGAGAGTTTGACATCAGACTGGACCAGCCACTGGCAGGAGGAGATATTTGCCTCCCACCTCAACTTCTTCTCTTTGGAGCATATTATGTGTATAGAACATATTTAGGTCCAGAAATGGGATCCTGGAGACTAATTTAATTCAACCCCTCCTCGTTTGACAGATGGAAATACTCAAGTTGAGATGAATAAAGTGGTTTGTGGGTCACTTGTAAGCACTTAAGAAATACTTTAAGTATCTAAAGCCGAATTCTAACCCAAATCCTCCCGACTCTTTCTGACTTGCAGAAGTGTCAAATTCATAGTCCACTCCCCAGTGTGGGTAGAACCAGATTGAAATGTAATTGAGAAATATTTAACAAAATAAATAAAAATGCAATACAATATAGATGCTATTAATTTGTGGCTTTCTAAGTCAAAATGTGACCTGCATGGGTCCTCTTCTATTTGGGTTTGATACCGCGGCTGCTATAACATGCTTCCTCCCCGACCAGATCAAATGAAGTGGGTTGCCCCAAATCACCAAACTAAGAGTCAGGACTTGAGCCCAAGTCTTCTGATTCAGGTTTAGTGCCAATGCATTATAGGAGATTGGGATGTCTCTGAGTAAGAAGTGATCTTACAGAGAGGACATGAGAATGGTAGTCAGAATAATTTTCCAGGCAAAACCCTCCCTACCCTTCATCCCCCACTCCATATACCATATAAACCTTCTGTAGTAACCAATCAGCCCACTCTTCTAGTCCCAGGCCTGTCCAGCAGCCATGTGTGGACAGAAGGCTCCACGGCTACATCTCCTATGACCAGAGAATCCTTGGAGCCTTCTAGCATTCCTGTGATTGGTTCCAAGGAGGGAGCTTCTATTTCAGACACTCCAATAGAGGCAGTTGTCACGGAGACATCTTCTGGCCCTGCTACCATTAAGTCCACCAGCCTCACTGGGTTTGCTGCTACAGGCAGCCCAAGAAGCAAGTCACCAACAAGAACCATCTTCCCTCCACCTGAGATGTCACCAGAAGGAGTGACCCAGGGCTCCAGAACCACCTCAGTCTTTCCAATCCCAGCCATATCTCTCAACGGCCCAGGTTTTAGTGTTCCTTTCAAAATCAGTTTCCTTTCTGACACCTCGAGCAGGCACAACTATTAGTGAGGGTCCCAGCCCAGCACAAGCTCCTCAGTCCCCCGTTGATTCTGCCTCTCCAGTGTTTCATCTTTAGAGACAGGATTCAGGGACCTTGTCCCTCTGTCCTCCTCTCTGGAAGCCCTCAGTGCCAAAGTCACAGGGTGAACTCTGCTTTGGATCCCTAGTGTACCATGTCCACCTCCAAAGAAAGGACAGACAACCAGACAGGGACAGAATTCGGATCGGCCATCCTCTCTACTACTGCACCAGGCAATATCCCCAACACTGCTGGAGGGGACATGAGCATAGACACATCATCTACTGATGGGACAAGAGAGAGCGTGGCAGGGTCAAGCACTTCCCCTGAGCCCACAGACACACCTGTCATCACTCAGGCATGGCAGTTCAGTTACCTCGGTGCCCCAGGTCCTTCCCTGGAAAAGGACACACTTCCCTTTTTTCTCTGCAGTCACTCCACTATGGTCCTCTCACCCTCTGGCTCAGGTAGCAGCTTTTCTGGTGCTGAGGCAAATGAAGAGGCCTCTCCATCCACTGTTCCCACAACCCCAAACGGAAGGTCCATAAACACCACTTCAGCCTTCACCAACACTGAGAACTCATGGCCAAGTCCAAGTTGGTTCTCCACAGCCGTCCTGACTGATAGGTCAAGCGCAGTGGATGATACTCCAGACACAGAGACCAGCACCGTTTCCTCAGGTACTTCTGACTCTCCTGACACAAACCTTGGCTTCAAGACGAAGCATCCTAAAGGCTTCAGCACAGATTCGATCGTCTGCTCAGGTCTATCACACACCTCCAGTAACACATTAGAGACCAGGCTTGAATTGGAGACAGATTTTTCCTTGCTACCAACCACAGCGGCAGTCTCCACCATTGGTGGCTCTGTGCCAACAACCAGAGAAAGCACAGTCATTACAGGGTCCCCTCCCAAAGCTGAAGCCATGGTTCTCACTATGTCTAGGTTAGAAAATGTAAGCTCTGCTTGGCCACAGGCATCAGGGGTCACTCTTGTGGCAGAGGAGATGACTTCAGCTATTCCTAGGACTGAAAGGGCAAGCCTGCCCCCAGAGGTCAAAGTCACTGAGAACAGCCCTGCTTTTCTGTCAGAGTTCTGTCCTGAAAGTACAGAAGCAGAGGCTGGGAGAACCACCCTTTTGTTCACTCCCTCTCCTCAAGTTCCAACATCCCCAGGCTGTCCACTGGGAGCCCCAAAGAAATTGGTTGTGCCTCCTGGTTTAGCTCCAGTAGAGACCTCTCCCGATGACATTTCCCCTACAGTAGTCCCAGAGACCAGCACTGCCAGTGTCACCGGAACAAGCCTTGATTCAGTGCTGGCACACATGCCATCAACCATCAAGGAGAGACTTGATGGACAGACCGGAGCAGTGACTGTTCTGCTCCCCACTGCTCACAGCGATATCTCAGGAAAGATGCAAATGGCCGCACCTGCAGAGGAGACAGAGGGGATGGCAACAGTGTTGGGTGAATTCTCTCAGTCCAAAATCACTCCCCAGCTCAACTGGAGATCCAGCAGCACATCTGAAGGGTTCCTGGATACCTGGTTTGACGTGACATCTCCTTTTGAGTTTATCAATGAAACGGAAGAGGCAAACTTCCCTCTATCTGTCCCTACATCTTCCATGACTGTGGATAATTGGATATCCTTTGTCTTAACAAGAGCACGGATAATGGAAGCTACCTCTCAAATCACGGCTCTCAAAGAGGCCATTGGTCTTGAAGATACAGCTGACTCTGAGGAGTCTGGACCCTCAGATCTCACCACCATCAGCAGCAAGTGGTTAAGTCCAAGTATGGCTGCCATAACCATGCTGGTGGACGAAGACAGCGCAATGAGCAGTGACCCAGACTTGGAAATCAGCATGGTTAGCCCTGGCACCTCTGTCTCCTTAGATACCAGCACTGCCCACATGATACATCTTCCTACGACGTCCAGAACACAGTCCTCTATCTACATGACCAAAGCTCACGCCCCAGGTACTACAACAGGGGCTGATCTAGGAGCAGAGACAACCATAGCAACAACTTCTACTACCAGCAGCTCTGTGTCCACAACTGGAGGAAGCATAGCCATCCCAGCACCCTCTTCCACAGCTGGAGCCCCAGCTTTTGCTATGTCTGGGACAGATACTGGTCTTTCTTTGCAGCAGCCTCTCATGGTAGCAGACCCTGAAACTTCATCAGGGGTCACTCATGAAGAAGAGGAGATGAGTGTGGCTATCCCCAGAACTGAAAGTGTAAGTCTGATCCCCAACACCAAGATCACAGGCAGTCATACGTGTCTCATGTCTCTGTCTTACTCTAAACTCTCAAGCACAGGTTCAGAGACTAGTTTGACCATCCCCAGGACCATTTCCTTGTCTGATATTCCAACTTCTTCTGTCCCACGGGATAGTCCAACAACTGTGCAAGCTATATGGTCCACAGAACAGCAAGGGGGAATGGATACAGGGTTTGATGACTTCTCTGAGCTCCCAGAAACACCCCACATCACATGCCTGCGCTCTGGCTCCCTGCTATATCAGACTACTTCTTGGTCCGAGAGGATGGCCTCTTTTAACCTCCCTACTATAAGAGAGGAGGTGACCTTCTCTTCTTCTGTCTCATCGTCCTCTAAGTCCTCAGATAGCTCAGTGACCATTATCGTAACTGGAGAAGAGATGGAGGAAGCTGCCTGTCCATCTTTTGGACCTCCAGAGACTACCAGTCGTGAGCAGACAACCACCACTATGGGCCACAGATGGTCAAGTTCTGGTTTGGCCTCCACAAGTGCTCTGGTGCCCCAGGGAAGGAGCACTGGCAGTGTTCCAGCCTCAGAGACCAGCAAAGATTTTCCCGGCACCTCTGAGTCTATTGATAGCAGCCTTGGTCTCAAGGCAAGTCGATCCACATGGTTCAAACCAGACTCAATTGTCTATGTGACTCAAGACCACACCCCAAGCTCTGTATCAGGGGCCGGTCTTGGAGTAGGGACAGGGTCTTTGCTGATACCAATCACAGCAGCATCATCCATTGCCAAGGATTCTGTGCCCACTCCTGGAGAGAGGACAGCAAACCCAAGGTCCTCTAATGACATTGAAGTTGAAATTCTCACCACGTCTGAGACAGGAGTCAGCATTTCTTTGAAGCATCCCCTTGCTTCATCAGCCTCGACAGCATTCTTGGGGGACATGCTCAGGACAGAGGAGATGGCTTCAGCTCTCCCTAATTCAAGTCGGATCCCCAATGCTAAGGCTGCAGCCATCAGCTCCAGTTCCATGTCCATATCCCATCCTAATCTACAAAGTATAGGTGAAGAAGCTAGCACGGCCAGCCTCCTGACTATTTCCTCTTCTGAAGTTTTGGCATCTTCAGACAGTGAAATGGAAGGACAAAGCCCACTGGCAACACTTACTGGCTCAGCCCTGAGGGAGACTTCTGATATTTCACATATAGCTCCAGACACCCACTCTTCCAAAGTCACAGAAACAAACCCTACTCCAACACTTGTTGAGGCACATGACATTTCTGGCACCCCCACAGAGAAGCTGGATACCCAAGTAACAACAGAGCCCATCTTAGCTGCCCTGCCTCCTACTTTCCTAAGTGATGGCTCAACTGTGCAGGCAATGCCACGCACAGAACCCATGTCTGGTAGTGAGACGTCTAGTAGTTTCTCTGGGCCAATCACTTCCCTGCACACCAGCTCCAAAGCACATCCAGCCACTTCCTGGTCTGAGAGGACAGTCTCATTTAACCTTCATACTATAAGTGAGGAAATGAACCACTCCATCCCTATGGGCACCACAAAATCCACTTCCACAGAAGCTGCTTCTCTTGTCCCTGTCGTCCCCCTAGAGACTGTCATTCCTGGGAGACCAACTGTGGCCACCACTGAAGACTTCACTATTGGCACCACAGAGTCTAGTTCAAATTTGGCCTCAAGTAGAGTAGAGGTTCAGCAAAGTACAGTGGGCCATGCTCCATTTTTAGAAGCTAATACTCTTTTCCCTGAGACATTGGGCACAAGCACTGACCTCAAGACAAGTCCAGCTATAGGGGCTATTCCAGACTCACCTGTGTATAAGACTCTGACGCGTGCCATGTCAAGGGCCAGCCTTAGAACAGAATGTAAGACTCTAACCCGTACCATGTCAAGGGCTAGCATTGGAACAAAGACATATCTACCCTTGGAACCAACCAGAGTAGCAGCTGATGTGTCTGTTTCCAGCAGCATGCTGCCTGTTACTGAAGAGAACACAGTTGTCTCTTGGCCTTCTAGAACAGCAGAAGTAACAGTTGTCCCTGTGATTGCCACTGCCACCAGCCCTACTTGGTCAGGGCCTTTCACCCCATCAGCCTCATTAGAGGTCACTCCTGTGGCCAAGGAGATGGACTTGGATGTCCTTGGGCCTGAAAGTTCAAGTCTGACCCCTACCAGTAAGATGGCAGACGTTGTGTCTCCTTCTCCTGGGCCCTCCCCACATCCTGAACTTCTAAGTGCAGGGACAGAGACTAGCCTAGTTGCCCTACCAACTGCATCATCTTCTGAAGCTTCAATATGCTCAGAAACTGAGGATGGAGGCCCCGATCCTTTAGTCACATCTTTTGCTTCAACACCTGTAGGGATGTTTTCTTATTGGAGGACCCATGCAGGCATGCAACGCAATTCCGTTAAAGTCCCAGGCAGGGCCTCAGCTTCCTCCCTGAGCCTAGCCTTACCCACTACTCCAGAGAGGCTGGATGCCAGGGTAGAAAGAGAGCCCAGCTCAGAGGCCCTGCCTGTCTCTGTTCTGAGTAACCTCCAGAGAGCTGGCACATCAGCAGATCTGCCAGGAGGGAGCACCACATGGTCTAGCTCTTTCTTTGAGCTTACAGATATACCTCATGTCATTCAAAAATTGTACCCCAGCTCTGAGGTTCATCTGGCTACTCCCTGTTTTGAAGGAACCAGCATGACAGATATCCGGAAATACTCCATGTCTGCTCCCACATCCTCCACCACAGTGGATGTCAGGGATGTCTTTGAAATACAGAGGAAAGAAGCTGCCTCTCCATGCACTGGTCCCATGGAGACCACCGCTTCTGAGCAGGCTACTAGCTCTGCAGAAGTTTTGGCCACCCCTGGAGGCCTGACCATGGCAAGAACCAGATGGTCTAATCCAGATTTGCCATTAATGAACACCCCAGTGGCTGAGGCCAGTACAGAGGGCAGCACTCTGGACTTGGGAAACAGTACAGGTTCCCCCGGGACTTCACTCTCAGCTCAGAATACAGCTGGCTTCTGGATTAGTCCTTCTGAAAGGCAGAGAAGGGGCTCAGTCAGTGAAGCGAACCTAACCTACACAATAACTGCTCAAGAGACCAGCCTTGCAGCAAGGACCCACTCGTCTCTGGCACTGACCACAGCACCTGATGCCTCCAGCATCAGCAGCTCTTTGGCTGATACTGGGACGAGCCAAGTCACCGCAAGGTTCCCAACCACAGCTCAAATCATTGGGAATATTGCAGGCTCTGCCCTCCCTATGGCACAGGGCCTCATCCCATCAACCCCTGCACTCTCATTGGGAGCTCCTCCCAGGGACGAGGAGCTGGACTTACCTGCCCCTGGGATGGATAGCTCATGCCTGAGACCTGGGATCCAGCTCGCAGAATTTCTTCTGACTCCTCACCATCCTGACTTCCCATGTGCAGGAGTGGGAGGGCAGACCAGCATGACCCCACACCTGACTACGTCCTTCCTGGAAATTTTGTCCTTAGACAATGTGACCCCTCAACCAGGTTCATCAACCATACCTCTTAACTCTATGGCTCCTGGGAGCCCAGAAGTCAGCTCGACCCTCCCTCCAACAGCCTCATCTGCTCTGGCTATGGCCAAAGGCACCTTGGCCAATGACATTGGAGAGAGCCCTCCAGTGGTTTTCTCTGCAAATTCCAGCCCTGCCACCCCTAGTGGATCAGTCGTGAGCCCTTTGAGCCTGACCTCTTCGGTCATTACAGGACAGCACCCTGCTGGTAGTGATGAGGCCCACAGAGGATCTAGCCCTCCAGAGCAGACCCTGATGGCTAGCTTGACACCTGGAGCTGCCTCTGGCTCAGGAGCAGACATCAGCCCAGTGGCCTCTCCTTCCACAATGCTGTCTGATCTCATGGCATTGGCACAGGAGCAGGTGCCCAAAGGTCTGTAGGGGAGAGCACACCCTCCCTGGACCCAGGCTTAGGGACCAGGCATTCTGTAACTTGGACCTCACCCCTGTAGAAGACCCCATCTTCCATCAGCCTAGATACAGAGTCAGGGACGGGAACCCCCATTTTTTTCAGCACCAAGGAGCTCCCCTGCCCTGGTTGTCACCATTTTTGGTGAGTCTGTGCCTTCCCTCGGGCCCTCCATAGTCACAGGAATCTGTATCTAGGGGGGGCCCAGCGCCTCTAAGCTCAAATCTAATCTCTGCCTTCAGCTTTCACTGCCCCTGCATCCTGGGGCAGCCCCCCCCCATCACCCTGCTTCTTCATAGTAGGGGGGAGTGAGGAGGGGGTTGCAAGGACAGTTAATACTGCTGAACCAGGCAGGGGCAGTGTGGCATATTGGATAGAGCAC
Source organism: Petaurus breviceps papuanus (assembly GCF_028583685.1). Lineage (NCBI taxonomy): Eukaryota > Metazoa > Chordata > Mammalia > Diprotodontia > Petauridae > Petaurus > Petaurus breviceps. The sequence continues at coordinate 5,099,561 of NW_027185588.1, read as the reverse complement.
TCAACCCATTGTCAGGAAGACTTGGATCTGCATCTCACCTCTGATGCTTACTAGCTGTAAGACTATAGGCAAGTCACTTAATGAGCCTCAGTTTCTTCATCTGTCAAGTGGGGACAAAAATGACCTGCTTCAAAGGGTTGAGGTAATGTGCATCAAACACTTGGCAAACTTGTAAACATCACACATATTGTTGTTATAGGCTCAGAAAAAGGTTCATTGAAAACACTCAGCCTAGTCGACACCCTTCCAACAGACAAGACACGTGCAGCACAGACTACAGCCTCATCCTCCCTCGAGACTCCGGCCACAGGAAGCAGTGTTCCTGAAGTAGGAGCAGGATCTACTCTTCCAGCCAATCCCACCCTCTTGATAAGTAAGTAGCCACTGGGTGGTGTGGTGGAAAGAGCTTGATACTTAGGAACCAGGCAGACTGGAGTTTGGATTCTGCTGCAGATACTAGCTGTGCGACCCTCTGCAAGCCATTAAGCTTGCCTCACTTTCCTGATCTGTAATATGACCTATCCTTGCAGGGCTGTTGGAGCACATGACAAAACGGCAAGCGCTATGTAAATGCCAGCTATTCTGAGTGTTATTGCTATCACCTTCCACTATTTGGGGGGCCTGATGGAGGTAGGCTGTGCCCTGGGAAGTTAGAGCTGCAAAGAAATACAATTCTCCTGCCCTTTGCAAACTTCTCCCAGGGACCTTGTTTTGGTCCACTTTTTGACCCTGATTTCAGGATCTTGCTTCTTAGACCTTGGTGGGGACCCAGACCTCTCCCCACATTTACCCCTCTGCACACTTCCCTGGAGGATAACCTCCTGGTCTTTATACTGAAAGGAATCACCCTCTCTTGTCTTTTTTCCTCTTTTAAGTATGTTTTATTTTTTTACATTGCTGTCATTTCTTTATATAGTTCCCATCCAACAGAGCCCTCATTTGTAACAAAAAAGGTCAGGTAAGCAAAACAAACAGATACGTTGACCATGTAGGACAGCATATGCCTCATTCTGCACCGTAGGCTACCACCTTTCTCTTGAGAGGAGAGCTGTCAGCTTCATCAGCCTTTTGGAGTCAAGATTGGACATAGCACTGTTCTGAGTCCTGAGGTCCTTTACCTGGAGTCCTGTGAATTAAAAAATATTTTGAGAACTGTATTTCTATTTTTTAATAATTATTTTATTTCCCACCCCCCAATTACATGTAAAAGCAATTCTCAACATTGGGAACTGTATTTCAATAGAATTGACATGCTTTGTAATCCTGTGTATTTTACTTTATGCATTTAAAAAACATGATGCTGAGAAGGGGATGGGGTCCACAGGCTTTACCAGACTGCCTGCCTGAGGGTTCCATAACAACAAAAGGGTTAAGAATCCTGCTTTCAAATATTGTATTTCCTTTCTTGTTGGTAGAAGTAGGATTTTATTTATTATTATTTTTTTTATTTTTGGATCTAAGGAAAATGTGGTACTGTCCAGTCATAGGCTAGAACTTTGAAGATGAAATTCCCTGGAGCATGTGAAAGTGACATTACATGTTCTAGGTATATAACTTGTCTTTGGAGTCAGTGCCTGTGGGGGAAGTGTATTTTCCTCCATGACCTTCATGTGTCTGACATGACTGAACCTGGTGTCTTCTCCTATTCTATTCTACACACATGATACTCTCCACAAATACCCCAGGTCATTCGGGCATAGCCAGACCAGCAAGTGACCCTTTGGAACCTGTAACCACCTCCATTCCCCTCAATTTTCATTATAGGTTTTCATTTTTTTTTTGTTGCCTTTTGGAGGGCAATTGGGGTTAAGTAACTTGCCAAGGTTACACGGCTAGTTTTTTTTTTTTGTGTGTGTGGGTGTTAAGTGTCTGAGGCCAGAACCGAACTCGGGTCCTCCTGATTCCGGGGCTGGTGTTTTTACTCACTGCGCCAACTAGCCACCCCTCATTCTGTTCTTAAGATAGGAGGAGCCCACTCTAAAGCTGGAAGGGACTCTCAAGGTCATCTAGTCCACCCTCCTTCTTTTACTAATGAAATGACGGGATGCCAGAGAAGTGAACTGAATTGCTGAAAGCCTGCCTCTTTATTCTATCCCCTAGTCAGATGATCAAATCAGTACAAGGACCTTTATTTCTGGGCTTACATTTTATTCACCCCTTTCCTGTACACGTCCACTTGCCTGGAATTTTATTGGAATGGACAGGTTTGTAAATGGTAACAGGCCATATCTCCTCAGAGTCTGGTGCTGTTGAGTAACTTTTAAACACAATCTGGAGGGCACTAGCCAATTCCTAAAGATATCACCCCACCTTTCTTTGGGAATCTCCCAGTCAACATTGGAGGACATGGATAGAGTCTGTCCTACTATGATTTTCTCTCCCATTTTTGATCCCTAGTGGAGCATCTTGGGTCATCTTTGTCCTACAAGTCCCTGTGGGGTAAGGGACTTTCCAAGACTTAATCTCACTGCTCTGAATCTTAGTGACTTGCAAAGTTAGGGGAGCAATTCATAGAGCAGTATGACACCTCAAAAAGTCACACTGAGTTCTAAGACTGCTCATTGCATCACAGATCACAGATTTGGAGCTGAATGAGATCTTAGAGGTCATTAAATCCAACCCCTCACTTTACAGATGGGAAAAATCAGATCCAGAGAAGTTAAAGGGGCTTGCCCAAGGTCATACAGGTAGCAAGTAGCAGGAGCCTGAGTTCTGAACCCAGCTCCACTGACCCCAGATCAAAAAAGCGCTTGTTTCAAGATACCGATGGAACCTTCAATTCAATCCAACAATAAATATTTACCAGATACCTACTTTATAAATGGCACTGGGCTAGGAACTGGAAAGAAAAGATAAGGAGCTTAAATTCTGTTGGGATGATAGAGAGAAGGAACAGAGTTTGGGGGTTTAGTGGATGTATCCAGAGAGGCAGCAGCTAGCAGTGAGGAAGGTGTTGCTAACTGAACGATTCCTATAGCCCTCCTAATTCCACTCTCTTGCCCTTTCCAACCAATCAACTGTTCAGCCACAGGACTATCCAGCAGGGCCACTATGGCAGGAGCTGTCTTGGCTATAACTTCTGTAAGTGGCGAACCCTGGGTGCTTTTTTTTTTCCAGAGCTGGAAGTGGGGACAGTGAGTGGGGAGACAGCTCCTGGCTCAGCCACTCCTCAGGTTACCAACACCCCTGTGTCCACCTCTACAAGCCACCATTGGTCTAGGGCACCCACAGAAACCATCTCATCTTTGGTAGGAGCCACCATGCCAACTGAGACATCTATCCAAGGGACCAGAAGATGTGAAGACCTTTCTCATTCCCCACTTAAGCCCAATTTTGCTCTGGGTTCCAGCATTCCCTTAGAGACTAGCACACTTGGAACAGTTTCCTCTGATTTTCCTGCAGCCACCCCAACAGCAGGTACAACCACTGGGGAGATCCCTCACACCATTACCTACTCCAGTTGATTCTTTGTACACAAAAGTTTTTGGTGGAGGAGTGGGAACGAGCCCCAAAGTCACATGGATGCAACCTACTTCAGCCCTGATGAAAACCCCATCTCCGACCCCAGAGAGGCCAAAGTCCCAGGCAAGAACAGAACTAGGTTCCTCTCCTCTGCCTCCCATTGCTCTGAGTGATGTCCCAAGGAGGAGACACAGGCTCGGTTGTGCCAGTTACAGAACAGACAGCCAAAGATATGACAGTGATGACACCCGGCACCTTCCCCAAGCCTGCAGACATATCACACGCCATCCAAAGAACACACGCCAGCTCCTTGGACCCTCCATCCATTCCTTGGACTGAGAGAATGACTTCCTTGAATGCAAGAAAGAGCTACTCCACGGCTGTCCACAGGCCCTCCAACTCATCTGACACCACACCTGGGGCACAGACAAGCAAAGATGCCACTCTATCTCCTGCCCCCACTGAGGCCCCAGATGAACAGGAGGCAACTAGCTCAATTTTTGCCACCAGTGAAAAACAGAAGTCCAAGTGTATCCTCCATAGGCCCTCTAGTGGCCAAGGAAGGAACAGCAGACTCAGAGACCAGCTCAGAATTCACGGATTCCTTCTATAAGAAAGTTTTTGGAGCAGGGGTGAGCGCCACTCCCAGCAGTACCTGGTCAAGCCCAAGTCTGACCTACATCAGCACTTCGGTGGTGGAATCCCATACATCCCTCAGTGCCCCAGACACAGACACGAGCCCATTTTACTCTGAGACCTCTGTCTCTGTAGACACCAGCACCAGTGTCAGGATTAGTCCTTCTGGAGAGTCTAGTATAGACTCACACAGAGCTCTCCCCCCTCACCCGGGTACCAACCACAGCTGCAGCCGAAGTGTCTGTGAGTCTGGAGTTGGAGACTGTGACGGTAGAGACTTCAGTTCCGGCAGCTTCATTTTTCACTCCTGGGATCTCATTATCTCTCCCTTTTGAGACCACTGCTAAAGAGGGGAGCATTCTGAGCACAGGGATCACTGCTGCCTCTCCTACTAACCCCACCCTGCTTACAAATAAGCTCCCACTTCTGCTTTCTGTTCTGAGGGAACTTACTGTGTCCTTTGGGAGGTCATGGTGGGCTCTGACCTGATAGATGAGAGAGAAGCCATTGAAAAGGAGAGACAGGTTTTATCTTTGGCATCCCTCTCTCAGGATCTCCATTTCAGGCCACCTTGAAACCTTGGCTTCAGAGACTCTACCTTTTAGACTTAGCTGGTCACTCCATCTGCTCCCTAAACACTCCTTTGGGAGGATAACCACATTGTCTTCGCACTCACATGATCTGCTCCTTGAAGGAGAAGGAATTTTATTTTTATCAGGTTTAAGTTAAGCATAATATCGTTCAAAGATGAGCTTGGGCTTTGGAGAAAGAGTTCCCAGGCACCAAAAAAAGCAAGAGAAAATGTGAGAGAATGAGGACCAAATATATAACTCCTCAGTAGCATAAGTACCAAAGGCTTCAGGGTGTTTTTTCAGTGCCTTTCATGTACCAACCAGGACTTTACCTGAGCCCTGCCCTTGTTCCTTTCTGCAGGTAGCAATGCTGGCATCGTGCCCACCACACATGCTCCAATCTATGCAGCAGCAGGCCTTCCAGCCCCCTCATCCACTGTTGGTCCAGTTGGTAAGTAAGAGCCTTTCTCTGGCTGCTCATTGCACTGAGGTCTTGTTGCCTGCTCTTAGGGGATGGCAAATAGATTCATTTTTAGACTGAAAAAAATGGCTCTGAGAGAGTAGTTTGATGTCAGTCTGTGGAGGCTCAGGGAAGTTTAGGGCCCACTGTTTTCCTCCTTCTGTTGAGCTGCACCCACGGACAGTTTGCTCTGGTCTGCCATCTTCAAGAGAAAAGTCCTGCTTAGAGCCATGATGCATGTTTCCCACCACATTGATCAGAATAGAAAGATGAGAAATCCTTTCCCATGGGGCTTCTATGCCATTCCTTATTCTCACCTGTACACTTCACTTGCATCTGGGATTCAGGTGGAAGGAAACCAATATTTGTGTTTATTCCTTCCCATTTCACATTTGTTTTGTTTTCTTCTCTTCTCTTGTCCTGTCCTGTCCTCCTCTCTTCTCCCCCCACCCCATTCTCCTCCCTTCTTTTTCTCCCTTCCTCTCTCCTTTCTGAATGGAGACTGGCAATCCCCAAAAGTATTGGGTTGCCTGTTTAAGTGACCATGATTCTGTTACTTAGAGCAGGGACTAGGCAATGTAACATCAAGTGATTTGGAAAGCACGAGTTTCACCTTTATTGTGGCTGTAGCCAGGAGGTCAGGGGTATTCCAGCTACACATTGTACCTTTGGTCATATTCTGTTCCCTCAAGACTCAGATGGTTTTGGAGATTTCTAGGACTTAGCAGATGGCTGTCTTCATGGGAGTCCAAAGGAACATCATGTCTGTCACAGATGAATGGCTGTCTGGACACAAGAGGGAGCCCTCAAGTTGATCAAACAGCTTATAGCTTCCTGACCTTGAAGAACAGAGTAAGCCACAGGGATCTGCCAACATGTGTCCTGAGGAAGGAACCAAACTTAGGAGAGATGGGGGCAACTAAATGAAGCCCAAGGGCTGCTGAATCCAGCCTGGGCTAACCAAGCGCTTTTTCTAGTCACAGGCCTGTCTGCCACAGTGTTAGGGAGTGCCACAGAGGAATCTCATGTGAGCAGAGAGTCCCTAGAGCCCCCAAAGGTCTCGGTGATGGGATCTAATACTGGACTTTTTTTTTTTGGCGGGCAATTGGGGTTAAGTGTCTTGCCCAAGGTCACACAGCTAAGGTTTTTTTTTTTTTTTTGTGTGTGTGTGTTAAGTGTCCGAGGCAGGATTTGAACTCAGGTCCTCCCAACTCCAGGGCCAGTGCTCCATTCACTGCACCATCTAGCTGCCCCTAGTACTGGACTTTTAATGTTGGAGAGGAACAGGCTCCACAGGCACAGCCTCTGGTTCTGCCTTGACTCAGATCACGAGCTTCAGCAAGCCAAGTGACTCTTTCCATACAGGTCAATCTCTTGTAGAAACAGAAAGCAGCCGAACACCTGCTCTGTCTTCTTCTGACCTGGTGTCCACTAGTAAAGTCACAGAGATACTACCTATTTCAGTTCCAACATACACAATGACCACCGCAACCATGGAGAAACTAGAGGCTGAGGTAGGGACTGAGCCCAGCTCATCTGGGCTGCCTTTTACTGCCATGAGTAAGACTCATGGAAGAGGAGCTCAAGCACAGCTGTTCCATTCTTGGGAGGGACCACAGAGATCAGAACTGTATCTAGCAGCACCTCTAAGCACACAGACACTGTCCACACCACTCTAGGACAGCCTACTAGTAACAAGGGGACTCTGGGAACTCCTGGGACAGATGGAATCACCTCCTTTGGCTCCCCCAGTATGAGACAGAAGCAGGGCTATTCTACCATTCTTCTAGGCTCTTCTGCGTCCTTGGGTACCATGACTTCTGTTACCATGACTGGATTGCAGAACACAGATGTTCCATCTCCACCTCCAGCCACAAAGGTGATCTTGTATTCTGAGAAGGGGGCTGGCCTCCTGGCTTCTTCTTGAAGGCTTCCTCCCCACTGCTGGCACAAAGTCAAGTCCAGATGCTGCCTCCACATCCATGTTCATGGCTCAGTCTGGTTCATCAGACAGCCCTCAAGGCCCAGAGAGCAGCACAGATACAGAAGATTCCTTATATTCTCCTGGGACCACAGCTGGCCAGATCACCAGTCCAACTGGAGGGCCCAGTGCTGGCTCCCCTGTGGACACCACCTCACCTCAACAGCTCAGGTGTGACTTGTCTTGGAACAGAGACCTCCCTCCACCAGGATCCAGCAGTAAAAATGCCAGAAGTTTCCCTTCACAGTGTCTCTGTGGAAGGCACTGAAGAAAGTATGAGTGCCCCATGGTTGTCTAGCACAGTTAAAGCTGTGAGTGTGCTGAGTACAGGTCTTAATTGGCTATGGACCCTCACTCCAGTCAGCTGTGAAGCCCTCTCATGGAGCCTCCCCAAAGTTGAGGTCAGCTGTCCCAGGGACTGAGGGTATAAGCCTGACTCCCAGGAGCAAGATCACAGACACCATTCTGTTTCTCCTAATCATCCCGAGCTTTTAAGGCAGCAGGAAAGACGACCCCATTTGTGCCAGTGACCAGCTACTTGACTCAGGTGCCAGCATCTTCAGCCACTGGAGGGCCTGGCTCATCTTCAGTGACTGTAACTCGAGGAGGTAGTGTGGACATCTGCCTCTTCCTACCAAGGCACTGCATCCATGGTGGCCATCACATTCCAAGCAGACACATTCTCTGCTGCAGTTCATGCCCCTCCTCCATCTACCTTGTTGATCCTAAAGCTTCAGCTTCTTTCTCCTATCCAATGGATATCATTGGGTCGTGGATAAAAAGGTAGTATTAGGTACTGAAAATTGAAAAAAGGATGTCAATGAAAAGGAAAGAATGGTCTGCTTAGTTTAGACCATTCTGGGATTTTATCTGGGCCAAGAGAGAGCCCTGAATTCATTCCCATGTGTGATATAGCCTGGTAGACAAAAACTCGCACTAACTAGATGCTTCTTTCCTCTTCTTGGGAGCTTTATGTTTCATAGTCCTTCTCTCTGGGATGGTGGACTTGTAGTCCTTGGTGCTGAATGACCATTCCTGTCCTCTGGGCAGAAATTACATGTTCTCATTCTGGTCAGATGTTTCAGGTAGGATGCTGAATTGAGGTGTGAGAGGGGGACCCCTCAGCCGGTGTGTGGAAGGGAAAGTGTGGCCAAAGATGCACAGAAGGTTTGGATGAGTCTTTAGGAGAAGTTGTTCATTCTGCTTGGTATCTGATGGATCTCTCTGCCTGGCCTAGAGAATGTGCTCAATACTTGCTTGTTGACTGATGGATTGACTGGCTTTCCATCTTTCCAGGAACTGCCGAGATCCTTGGTCCCAGCACCCACATTGCAGATGGAACCTCACAGGGAGGTACCAGATCTCCAGTCAGTGAGCCCCCAGTGCCCACCACCACTGTCAGTGCTTCTGGTCAGTAAGAATTGCCTGTCTGCTTGCACCGGGGGACAATTCTTCATCAGGGCTCAGTTTTCTGCTTTGGGAACTTCTCCATCTCATGGATATTCGTGATGCTGTTCTTGGATCTTGGGGACTTCGTGCATCATTTTCAAAATCTGGGAACATTTTCATTCTGTCTTCCTTGGATTCTCTATGGGAAGTCTTCTCTATCTCTATTCCTTCGTGATTAAAAATATGGATGCCTTTCCTTTGGAGGATGGAGGGGAAACAGAGGTTTGTCCGTTGCTTGTCCAGGGATGTGTTTTAGGAAGAAGCACAGCTGTTAAGTAAATGGCATCCACCAGGCCCCACAGGAAGTGGGTTGGAGGAGGTGATGTGTTCAGTTGAGCAGTGACTGAGATCATATTGAAGAGGGGTCAGGGCAAGCCTAGTGATAGACTCTCAGTCTGAACCCCGTCCATATGGATGTGTATCAGCATCAGATGCGAGCTCAGGTTCACAATCTATGGCCAGGAGCTCTGAGTGATTGAGGTTTTTGTCCTAGAGGAGGTGCCCGTAGTGTGTGTAGGAGTGTAGCACCAATGCAATATTCACAGCACTCACATCACTATAAATATACCTGCATGGTACCCCATTACAAAATTTAGCAGACTTTACATGTAGAAGACAGAAGAAAAACATTTATTCAGACACAAGAAAATTAAATCCCAAAACCAGTAAGCCAATTCCACCATAGTAGCAAAGAAGTTAATAAACCACAATAGCACAGAGAGTCACAGCATCATTTAGCCTTCTAACCAACCAATATAAGATAAATAGTTACTCACAAGCCTATCTGTCTCCCTCAGAAGTGTGCTCTCCCAATTGTCTAGCTGGCTCTGACTTTCAGCTTCTTGTGGGCTCTGCTCCACCCTTTGGCAAACTCCTCCCACCACAGGCTCCATGTGATTACATTCAGCCTAATAGGGGGACAGAGTTTATTTGCACAGCAGGGAAGGTCTTCAAATTCCCTTAGGCTTATTAAGGGGCAGGGAAGATCTTCAAATTCCCATTACCATTACATTTGGCCTCAAAATATTTCATGTCCCTTATATAGCAAAAATATATTAACAATACATTTCTTTACCTAGATCAATGACAGTTAAGGGGTAACTGGTGGGGTAACTAGTGTCAACAGAACTTTACAGCAATTAACAGGGATAATAGAAAATAAATACATAAAACAATATCTTACAGTGGGGGCTTGGGCACAAATACCCCATCTTCCCCCCTCAAATGAATGGGGCTCAAAATACTGGGACAAAGGACAAAGATCTCCATAGCTACTTCTAGTTGAAATTGAATGTAGAGCTGTCCCTGCCCCAGGAGGTCCCATTCAAGAGGTCAGTTCTTTAGCTGGCGCCTGGAGCTTGGTCGATGCCAGGTCCAGGGTGGCACATCACAGTCATGGACAGGCGATGGCATCTGACTTAAGATATCAGGCATCCGCAGGTGGAGGGTATTAAGCCTGTAGGAAACAAATCTAGCAAACTAATTTAACAGACAAAAAGCCAAAAAGAGACAAATATAGGGTGAGTCATGCTTCTGGAGTCCATGAACTCACTATCATAGCCTCATTTATGGTAGAATACATGAGTTAAGGGTACAAGTTGGTAATCATCTTCTCCTGAACAAACAACAGTCATGGTATTATCTTTCATATGTGTTATAATCTCTGCAGTCTTTGGAACATCATCTGGTATCTGCTTTACCCATACTTTACCTCCCAATTTTGTTCTGTTAGTGTAACCAAACCCTTCAGTTCCTCTGATAGTTATTTTAGAAGGAGGGTGAGTTTTCACAATGGGTATTGTTTCACAAGGAATAATGATTACTTGAACTATTCTATCATTTTTATAAAGCTGTATAGGTTTTTCACCCAAATTTTGGAATGTCACAATAATTTCTCCTTGATAATTAGAATCTGTTACTTTAGCCGGTACATGTATTCCTCTAACTGCTAAACCTGATATAAGTAATATCCACCCAAAATGATTTTTAGGCATTCCCATACATATTCCAGTAGAGACATTTCTTATTTCTTTTCTATCCAACCAAAAGTCTTCTAAACAATGTAAATCACATCCTGCTGAACCAGGTGTTCCTGGATATGGTGCTGGGACATCTTGCCTCATAGTCCAGTACTCAATATTTGGGATCTTATGTGTCTGCTGTTTTCTAATTTGCAGATTTGGGGTCATCATTCTGGCTAGAGGTGTGATTCCTGCCAATGGTCTATTATTCAAATTCCATGAGATAGTGAACAAATTATCTTTCCAGTGCTGATACGAGTTATTAGAGCTTAACTTCCTTAACTGTTCTTTTAATAATCCATTCATTCTTTCAATTAACTCAGATGCTTTCAATTAACCCATATGAATATGATATATCCATTTTATATTGTTTAATATACAATATCTCTTCATTTCATTACCTTTGAAATGTGACCCACTGTCACTTTGAATCTGAATTAGGGTTCTATACTATCGACTTATGATATCTAGAGTTTTACAGGTATTTTTCTGTCTTATAAGGACAAGCCACTAGTACACCCCAATAGGTGTCAACATAAGTACATATAGATTTGCATTCTTTTCTTGGGGTAGGGGACCAATATAATCTATTTGCCATATTTGGGCTAAGAATTTTCCCCTTGCTATCTTCTGCTCATGTGGCCAGTACATGCTGATCTACTAGCAAAGATTGCTACTCAACATATTGTGGTGAGGGCCACATGAGCATCTACATGAAAAACTGACAAATTAGTAACCAAAGACATGTTCCATATATCTCCCCATAATTCTTTACCCCATTCTTGTTTGCCATAATTTCCCCAATTTTGATTTTTCCACATGGGCATCCACATAACTATCCCATTATCTACCTTCCATGAATCAGTAAATATATGACACTGTCCTCCTTGCTTTATATTTCTCTATCCCATCTGACATTAAGTCCCTTATCTCAGTACTTTTAAATAGCTCATCAGTTGAAATACCATAAATTCTTCTAAAATAAACCCTTGCTCTTAATAGAGCAATAAACAGTTCTTTTCTTGTCAATCTATTATGACTTTGAATCTGCTGGCCATTTACCTTTCTCTCTCCAAGAAATGTATCTTTTTCCCATTCTCCTAAGTCACTTACCTTGAAATCTTATCCAGCACCTCTGAAAGAGGGTGACCTATTTCACCAATTATTAGAGTCAGAAGTAGGTGCTTATAAGCTGGAGGAGCTGTCTTCACCATGATATTTCTATGAGGAACCGCTAAGGAGGTATCATAAGTACTTGAATATCCAACCATGATAGCAGTTTTCATTACTTTTTTCAACTTTCTTATGCAGTCCCTAAGCAAATACCAGGTTCTGTCTCTACTAGGCCACATAGAATCAGTGGGATACATTCTATTGCACCCATCAGCAGCTAAAGCTAACAGAGTGGTCATATTATTACCTCCTGCCATATGAAAATCTCTAAAAGTTTGCTGGACAAAAGGATTCTGACAAATGCCTATAAATTGCAAGCAGTCCACACTATCTACCCATACTCCTTTGGCTTCTTCACCATCAATTCTCACCATTCAAGACACCAACAATTCTCCCATCCTTTGGGTGAATTTGCTTAATATATCAGTAATCTCCTGTTGAGTGAAATCCTCAATTATCTCCCTGAACTCTGTTTGGCCTCCCTGATTCTCCTGCTTTCTTCTCAGTATGGGGTGAGCTTCTGCCCTCATAAAAGCTTGGCTATGAATCATTGTATCATTCTGTACACATACACTCTCCTGGCAGTTGTCATAACAACTAGGTTCAGTTTCTACCAAAACTGTATCAACTTTCCTCCTTTTACTTTTCTGCTTATTTTTCTGAACTAAATTCACAAAGGCCCCCTTTTCTAAAACCTGAGATCCTCTAGCTTTATCTTCTAAAGGAGAGCCTGAATGCTGTAACACAGCCAACTCCCTTTGCATTTGAGTTTTCTCTTGTAAGAGCTTGTCTCTACTCTTACACATTATATGGTAACCTGTTAGTAAAAACCAACCCTTCCTACACACTGCCTCAAGCCCTCTCCCAGGTTTTATTGGTATTCTTTGCAAACATGTTTCTAAACCTCTAGGTTCTCAGTCCTGTAAAAGCAGTTCCCAGGTTTCATAGAGCCCTGTACTTTTATAGGACTCTCTTGCTAGGGAGGAATAAGATAAATCCTCCCAACATAGAAAAGCCATTTCTTCTTCTAAATCTCTTCTGCCTCCAAATAGAGGTCTGATATTTTTTGATCAGATCCTTGCCACCAAATGAAGCACAAATGCATTATTCACAGCACCCATGCAATATTCACAGCACCCATGGTCACTATAAATATACTTGGATGGTGCTCCATCAGAAAACAATAGATTTTCCATATAGAAGACAAAAGTAAAAATTTTGTTTAACACACCAGGAAACTGAATCCCAAAGACAGTAAAGCCAATTCCATCATAGCAGAGAAGTTAATAAGCCAAAAAAGCACAGAGAGCCACAGCATCCTATAACCGTCCCACCAACCAATATAAGACCAAAATTTACTCACAAGAATATCGGTCTCCCTCAGAAGTGTGCTCTCCTCCCAAATGTCTAGCTGGCTCTGATTCCCAGCTTCCTGTGGGCTCTGCTCCACCCTTCAGGAAACTCCTCCGACAAGAGGCTAAATGTGATTACACACAGCCTATTATGGGTGAGAAATTATTTTGAAAGCATGGAAGGTATTCAAACACTGTTAGGCTTATTAAGGGGCAGGGGAGATCTTCAAATTCCCATTACCATTACAGGGAGGGAGAGT
>NW_027185588.1:5031378-5086185 GCF_028583685.1 Petaurus breviceps papuanus | reverse complement strand
TGTGTGTAGGTGGTTGATTCATTTCTGCCTTGTAGCTGGAAGTAGCCGTGTGTATTGGAGAGGAAGGCTTGCCTTTTCCTGACACTTCTTCCTCAGGGCCTCTCTTAGCATGCGCTGAAGAGAGGGCTGTGTCTTTTGGCGGTCACTGTCCTCTTCCATCCAATGAGAGATGTGTGCATTGCGGTCCTTGTGGCCGAGATGACCCTTCCCATCTTCGGGGCAGACATTGCCTGTCCTCAAGGTGGCCAGATGCTTTTAGTCCTATGCATAATTGGGCTGTGCAGAGGGGAGCTTCCTACTCAGAGTTCAATAGGGAATTTATGACCCAGGACATAGGTATGATCTTCAGGAGCTTTTGGGAGCCCTTAAGCTTTTTCATGCTAATTCTGTCTGAGAGACCTCTGTGTGTGTCCTAGAGCACGGACTCAGCACATGGTGGTTGCGTTTTCGATTGACTGATTTTTCTTCTTTTCAGTATTTGTGGAGATCCTGAGTCCCAGCAGCCAACTTGCCGACTTATCCTCGCAGGGTAGTACGAGATCTCCAACCAGTGAACCTCTGGTGCCCGGGACCACTGTCAGTGTTTCAGGTCAGTAAGAGTCGTGTCCCACCTCCCCTTCCACTGGGGTAGCAATCCTCAATTTGGCTCGGTTTCGCTTTTCGCAGACTTTGTATTTCATCTATATTGGTTCCTATTTTTTGGTTTTTGGTGCATGAGTATCATTTGCAGCCTCTGAGAACATTTTCCTTATTACTTCCGTGGAATTTCAATGAGAATTTGTTCTGTCTGTCTTCCTTTGTGATTGGAAATACCGACTCTTTTCTTTGGAATATGGTGAGGAAGGAAACATTTGTCTTCTCTTGGATTATATTTTTGCAAAGTGCACAGAGGCACAATGAGTACCTCACTATGACTTTAAGTGTTTCTCTAAGCGCACAATTCCTAGCTTCATAAATATTCCTTTAGGAACAAATTTAGCTACTCCTACTAGCAACTGACCAATGCCAGTAGAAATCAGCATTCCTACCATCACTGATACCACCTTGAGTAAATTTGTCCCTTCATTTGGGCCTTCTGCAGGGCCCCCCTCTGTACCATGTGCCTGTAGACTTGAGTCCAGACCTGTGTCCTTTCCTCACGTATCCTATATCCTAATTAAATATGGGATTCTTTGGTATCCTTTTTCCCCCCCGGGATTCCTTACCAGTCTTTAGTGGTACTTGTTACTCAGAGGGGAGTATAGAAGAGTCCATGACCCAAGCAGTCACGCTCAGTTTAGCTGGTAGGCAGATGCTCTAGAAACCTACCTCTAACTCCCAGGTGCTACATCAACGGTCTGCATCACTCCTGGGGTGGTGCTAGTTTTTCCCTTATGTCCTGCTCCTGCCACCTCTGTTGTGTACACAAATACACATCAACTCTTGTCTCTGCTTCTGGGGATCTTACTAGGTCGTGGGAGGTGGGGACCTGTTCTGTCCTGAAATGAGAAAGAACCATTTGTGTTAAATTCAACGGAAGAAGGCACTTTCTTGACACTTCCCTTTCAGGGTCTTTATTGGGGTCCTCCATGGACCCTAGCTTCAGGGCTGTGTCTGATAGACTCTGGTCTCCCTATATCCGATTCACTCCTGTCCCCCTTTATCCAATGGTAGCCTTGAGGTCCTTGGTGCTGAAATTTGCTCTTTTTTTATTGACTGACATTATTACAGGGTAAGAGATTAAAGCTTATTTTGTGAGACAGGTCTTTGGAAGCAATATCCCCAGGAGTCAGAGTAAATAAGTTAAGTTGCAGAGTTGAATATGCTTTATCATTGAAAACTCTTTTGTAAATATCAGTTATCACCATATAAGGAAGGGGAAGGGGACAGGAAAAGAAAAGGGGGAGGGAAAGGAATGTGTTCATGTGGTAGCTCTTCTGTTCTGAGGAATATGCAAAGTGCTTTTTAGAAATGGTATCATTTTATTCTCAAAATCACTTTGTGAGGAAAATACTGTTATACCCATCTAAGGGAAATAGAATTCAAGTGACTTGTGCAAGGTCACACAGGTAGTAAGTGTCTGAGCCTGGATTTGAACTCAGTTCTTCTTGACTCCAGGCCCCACGTTCTATCCACTACGCCACCTAACTACGTCTGAGGATTTACAGGAAGCACATGGTGCATTTGTTAGCTGCAA
Organism: Petaurus breviceps papuanus; assembly: GCF_028583685.1. Classification (NCBI taxonomy): domain Eukaryota; kingdom Metazoa; phylum Chordata; class Mammalia; order Diprotodontia; family Petauridae; genus Petaurus; species Petaurus breviceps. The sequence goes on along the minus strand of NW_027185588.1, from coordinate 5,084,009 downwards.
AATTTAGATCTTTGCCTACATTACATTGCCTTTATGGCCTTTAGTTTTCTGACATGAGTGATCCCTGGGTCCTTCCCTCTCCTTTCATTCAGGGATCAATCAGAGTCTGGTGCCTACGAGTATTCTTACTCCAACTTTACTTGTAGTCACCCCAGGACCAGAGATCAGTTCTCTGCTGTCCATGCCCACCATTAGCACTGCAGGTAAGTAGAAACCGCCTTTCCTCCCTCCCTAACAGGAAGGGCATTCAGTCCACTTGGGCCTTTCTTCCCATTCTCTAGGGCCAAAGCCATTTCTTAGAGGTTTATAGGATTGTGTCTTTGGTTAGGTATTTCTCAAGCCATGATTTATAGCAACTTACTTCTCATTTCTTGGGCTATTATATTTTATCCAAAGTTGCTTTTCATTCCTGATATATTCTGATGAAATATAACCTCGTTGAGGGCAGGCACTGTCATTTCCATCTTTGCATTTCCAGTGCCTGATATGGTACCAGGTAACTTACTAAATGCTTCTTGGTGAAAGTTATCAAGGTTCCACTTTTCCCCTCTCTCTATAGATTAGCCCTGAGCCATGGGCTTTGGAAACATCCCAATTTATCCCAAGGGCCCAACTAAGATTGCCGGCAACCTCCTTTGGAAGTAGGTGCCGCCTCTCCCTGTGGGATCATTTAAGTGAATTTGAATGTCCTGTCCAGCTGACACCCAAAGCCAGAAATGGAGAGCTGTGGGGGTGGGACAAGGTAGAATCATCCCTTGTGGAGAGTGGTGAGGGCTATTCCCCATTTCTAGATCTGTCAAAGAGGGAGAACAGGTAAGTCTGAGGAGGGGCAAAAGGAGGCAAGAGAAGATGATATACAAGCGCGGAGCCTGATGCCTAAGGCCATGTCCTGTTGCTCTGTTGTGTAATGAAGGAAGGAGCAAGGTGTACCCCTGTCTTGTTACCCTCCCTTGCTTCTGATATGACTGAATCCTTGGTCCTTCCTTCATCCTTTTATTTAGGCATTGATGATAGTGTGGTGGCTTCCACCCACAAATCATGCCAGGGAGAATCTGAAGGCCTGTGGGCATCCACAAAGTATTGTCAGGCACCTAGGTCCACTGTCAGTTCTATGGGTGAGTAGTCGCCCTCTTCATGCTGCTTCTCCTGGGTGTTCATACTTTCTCCATCTCCATTCCTGATCTTTGGAGATAGCTGGCATATACAGGGCATTCCCCAAATCTCAGTGTACTAGAAGGTTAAGTTAGGTCAACTGAACCACCCAGCACCAGTCCTCCAAAGACAAAGCACCTTCAGGGACAAGATATGTGTCCCAGTAGTCACCTTGATCAGAGGTACACAAGCGGCGCAGAATCAGGTTTTACCTCAGTTTCCAGAACAACTGAATCATCTAGCATTAAGACTTTTGTGAATGTCTTGTATGCCCACATGTGTATGTGTGTTTAAAACTTCAAGATTTTGTGAATTTTTTTTTTACATATGTTGTCCTATTTGGTCCTCACAACAGCCCTATGAGAGTTAGGTGCTCTAATTAGCTCCATTTAAAACAATTTATTTATTTTTAGTTTTCATCATTCATTTCCAATAGATTTTGAGTTACAAATTTTCTCTCCCCTACCCCTACTCCAAGATGGCAAGCATACTGAATACCCCTTCCCCCAGTCTGCCCTCTATTATATCCCCCCATCCCCCTTTATCCCTTAGACCCTTACCCCTTACTTTTTTGTCGGGCAAGATGGATTTCTATACCCCATTGCCTATATATCTTATTTTCAGTTTGAATGTAAAAATCAATTTTTAACATTTGTTTTTAAAACTTTGAGTTCCAGATTCTTTCCCTTCTTCCCTTCTCACCCACCCCAACTGGGAAGACGAGCAATTCAATATAGCTTGTCCATGTTGTTGCAAAACATTTCTGTAGTAGTTATATTGTGAAAGACTAACTTTATTTCCCTTCATCCTAACCTGTCCCCCATTTATTCTATTTTCTCCTTTGACCCTGTCCCTTTTCAAAAGTGTTTCTTCTAACTGCCCTCTCCCTCAATTTGCCCTCCCTTCTATCATCCCCCCTCTTATCCCCCTCCCCCTACTTTCCTGTAGGGTAAGATACCCAATTGAGTGTGAATGTTATTCCCTCCTTAAGCCAAATTCAATGAGAATAAGGTCGACTCATTCTCTTTCACCTTCTGCTCTTCCCCTCCATTGTAACAGTTTTCTCTTGCCTCCTTTATGTGACATAATCTACCCCATTCTATCTCTCTCTTTCTCCTCCCAATATATTCCTCTCTCACCTCTTAATTTTATTTTTATATGTCATCCCTTCATTATTAGCCCCATTTTGCAGATGAGGAGACACCATGACTGACAGCTTAGGTGCCTTTTCTAGGGTTGCACAGATAGTAAGGGTCTGATGCAGGATTTGAACTCAGCTCTTCTAGACCCAGCTACTTATACTCTTTTCTCTCTAGGATTTTCAGGACACGACTTTACCTTGATTCTCCTTCCACCAATATGACTGCTCCTCTGTGTCCTCTGTGGTATCGTTATTCAGGGCATGCCCTCTAATCATAGGTGTCCCTCAGGGCTCTGTCCTGGACCCTCTTTCTCTTCTTCCTCTACACTACTTCTCTTGGTCATCTCAGAAGCTCCCATGGATTTAATCACCATTTTATGCTGATGATTCCCAAACTCCTTCTTTTACAAATGAGGAAACTGAGGTCTAAAGGGGAATTGATTTGCCCAGTGTCACACCAGGAGTGTGCATACTAATCAGGAGTTAAACCCAGGTCCAGGTCCTTTTATGTCCAGAGATCCTTCCATTTCACCATGTTGCTTCATGTTTGTATCTCTCACCTGGCCTTTTCCTCTCCAGGTCTCTATTTTGGGCTATGTTGGGACCTTGACTTTAGAACTATATTAAACCAGCCTAATCCCTCTTAGATTACTACACAGGAGGGTGGCCTAGTGGGTCTTGTGATGCCCCCCTCCCCTGCTTGTTGGTGAAAACTGAATCATTACTAGTGGTCTTTAGATAGTGTGGAATTGTTCAAATCTGAGCTGTAGTTTTTTTTGCTAGTTTATTTATTTTTAGTTTTCAACATTCACTTCTGTAAGTTTTAACTTTTCCCCCCTCCCTCCCCCCTCCATTCCTCAGATGGCCTGCAATCTGATATAGGCTCTACACAGAAATTCCTATTAAACATATTGTCACATTTGTCATATTGTATAGAAGAACCGTAACAAATGGAAGAAACTATGAGAAAAACAAAACAAAACATAAAAGAAGTCTGTTTAGGGCTACATTCAGACTCCATAGTTATTTCTCTGGATATGGATGGCATTTTCCATCGTGAGTCCTTTGGAATTGTTTTAGGTCCTTGCATTGCTGAGAAGAGCTAAGTCTGTCAAAATCAGTCATCACACACTGTGGCTGTTACTGTCTACAATGTTCTCCTGGTTCTGCTGATTTCACTCAGCATCAGTTCATATAAGTCTTTCCATGTTTTTCTGAAGTCCATCTATCATTTCTTATAGCACAATAGTATTCCATTACATTCATATGCCACAACTTGTTCAGTTATTCCCCAATTAATTGATGGGCATCCCCTCAATTTCCAGTTCTTGGCCACCACAAAGAGAGCTGCTATAAATATTTTTGCACATGTGGGTCTTTTCCCCATTTTTATGATCTTTGTGAGATACAGCCCTAGAAGTCATATTGCTGAGTCAAAAGTATGTACATTTTTATAGCCCTTTGGCATAGTTCCTAATGGCTCTCCAGAATGGTTGGGTCATTTCACAGGAGCTGTAGCTTTGAAAGGTGGATGTTTCTTGGAGTCACGGTAAGTGATAATAAGAAACAGAATGTGCACAATCTTAGACTATGAAGTTAGGCTGTGTGGTTTCCATGCCTTTGCTTTCATGTACACCATGAGTCAGGTGTAACTGATTCCCTGGCTCTCCCCTCATTCCTTCCTGCAGGCAAAGAGGCTGATGTGGCGTCTGTCACACAAATCCCAGACCAAAGAGCACTGACAAGTAGCCCTCCAGAATTCCTAGACACTCTTAGTCTTAAAGATAAGTAAAAGCCTCCTTTGCTTCCTCTCCTGGATGAGCATTCACCCTCCTCTTTGGAGATAATACAGAAAATCACCTCCAGAGACTGAAATGAAGAGGCCTTTAGGAGGGGAGTTTGGCATCATCAGGCACTTGTGGAAATAATTTCTACCTTGATCTCTGTCCCTGAGCATATCATATATGACCCCTCTTCCCACTGGGAAAAATATTTTAAGTTTGACCAAGGTAGGCATCCCCCTGAGGTCCAACTAGAGCAGGTCGGTCTTTCTGCCTGTGCATCTGTTGCACTCCCTGTTCTTACCTATGTTTTGTTTAGAATTCATTTGTATAAAATAAGGATATTGATAGGAATATACAAAATCCTTTCAGAAACTCTTTATATTTGGTAACTTTCTAATGAGAACTAGAGTCTGGTAGCCAAGTGTCAGAGATAATGAACTATTTTACTTTGGAAACTTCCCTTAATCAAGGTTTTAACTTCTGGAAATCTGGATGGAGTCTGTACCAGCCCAGTCCCTTGATCCATGTTCCTGGCCTGGATGTAAGGGGAATTTCAACTTAGGAAATGATACTATTTATGTCCTCTAGTAAATTCTTTCCCCTCTCATTCAATTAATTCATTTTTTTTCTTCACACATGCAAGCATTCATTCATTCCCCAAGCCCTTGTGAGGTCAGGTGATTCTCAAGATTTAAAAGATGGATCTTGGGATGAAGTAAGTAACCTCTGTGTGATTGTGGATCCATTCATCAATCAATGTAGTCACCCCAGAGTAGCAGGAGTCACGGTCCCCAATGATTCCCTTTGGTGGATGAATTTGATCATCAGGGAAGAGGTGTTTATGTGAACCACTGAAGAAGAAAGTGAAGTAGTAGGGTGGTCTCCCCAAGGAGGAATTGGGTTATTGAGGAGAAATGAGGATGAATAGCCTTCCCTTCTTCCTTCCCTACCTTCTTACACATGTCCCAACCAATTGCTTGATCACCAAATTCTCCAGCAAAAGTACCCAGGCAGGAGGCTCATCTCCCAAAACCTGAGACTCCCTGGGGACCACCACCATCTCTGTGACCCACTCTGTCAGAGCCTCTTTTTCAAATGTTCTAACAGAGGCAGTTGCCATGGAAACACTTCCTTCTACTCAGCCCACCAACTACCATGTTTCTACTGGTACAAATGTCCAACAAATTGAGACACCTACAGAATCTGACTCTTCTCCAACAGGAGCCGCTGCTGTGCCCAAGACATTTGCAGGAGTGAACATGGGTACCAGTAGTCTCTTGCTCCCTTTGACTTCAGATGAAACTACAGCTACCTCTGATTCAAGTACTCCCTTAAAGACCAGCCTGCCGGGGACACTTTCCTCTCCTCTCCCAATGACCACATCTAGAGCATACACGACTACCATGGAGAGTACCAGCATTGGACCAATAGCAAGGTCGATTTCACCAGATGCTCTCCAGAAAACTGCCTTGGTTTCAGGGATGGGTGCAAGTCCCCCTGCCTCCCTGTCCTCCTCTCCTTCACCTTTCAGTGTCAAAGAAACAGGGGAAAGTGCTGCATCAACTCTCGTGCAAGCTGAGGTTACTGCCCCTGAGAAGCCAGCCTCCCAGACGCCAGCAGAATCTGACTCAGCTACCTGGCCCATTCCTGCAGTTACCATCACCCCAGTCCCTGCTGGAGCAGACACACATGCATCCTTGGCGCCCACAAAAGGGAAAATGAGGCTCATAACAATGTCTGCTTCCTTTGTGGAGAGTACAGACAAACCCCAGGGAACTCTCAAAGAGCAAACACGTTCCACGGGACCCCCAACTCTTCCATGGCCAGAGGCATTATCTGCTGTTGTCCCGCATGATGTAAGACAGGAAGCCAACCACTTCACAACTATCCCCTCACCCCCTAGGACAGGAGCCTTGACAAGGCAAACTGCACCTCCTGCCACTGAACCCACCGAGACATTGCCTTCTGAGGGGATGACCAGTTCAGTTGGACAAGTGACTGCAGACACATCTTTTCCTCCCAGTGTTAGTCCAGAAGCAATCCCAGATTTCATAACTTATGACAACAGGCAGCTGGGTAATGGTGTGGCCTCCCCATCCATCCCTGTGTTCAAGATGAGTACGTTGGGCAGGACTGCAGGGTCAGTTGCTAGCACAACTTTTCCTGCTGAGATCTCAGCTGACCTCCAGGCCAGCCCTACTGGAGAGTCCAAAACAGGACCAGATGGCTATGCCACTCTACACCACACCCTCCTCACCAGGGGGAACAGGCTTGGAGCAGGGACAATCTTGTCCCCTCTATCAACAATGGCGACTGATGATATCTTTACCAGCAGTAGCTCTGTGACTCTTACAGGAGAAAAAACATCTTCTGCCACATCTGAAGCCACTTTTCTTACCATGACTGGGATGGATAGCACCTCTACTTGGCCAAAGATTCTCAGTTCTTCACCGCCCATAGCCTCATCTGGCATTATTCACATGCCTGAGGACATCAACCCAGCTGCTCCTAGCACAAAAAGTACAATTCCTATCCAAAGCAGCAAGATCATAGATATCATCCCTCCTTTTCGTGGAGCCACTCACAGCCCTGATCTCCCAAGGACAAAGGAGGAGAGCAGCATTGGTGGCCTACCAGCCACTTCCTCATCACGTATACCTCCCATGTCCTCAGCCACTGCTACTGGAGGACAAGGACTGTTGGATACTTCTGGTGGCTCTACTCCAAGGGAGATGATGACTCATGCTATCGCACCTGAAGACTTGGAGGAGACCTCAGCTCTTTCCTTGACCACCTTGGACATGGTGACCATGACTAGCACTGTCACAGTTAGAGTGACAGAAGAGATGTCTACAGTTTCTGTGAGGCCCAGTGCAAATGCTCAAGTGAGCTCAGTCCTACCTCCTACTACCAGCAGCTCTAAGACTTTCCCTGAACAAAGCACACTCATCTCCCATCCCTCCTTCACAGCTAAATCCATGGATCTTACCACCACTGGGGCAGATATCAGCACTACATGGCTACAGACGCTCCCTCCTTCAACTTCTGTGGCCTTATTTGGGATTACTCCCATGCCAGAAGTTGTGAGCTTGGTTGTTCCTGGGACAGAAAGTCTCATCAAAAGCAATGAAGTCACAGATATAGCTCCTCTTTCTATGATCACCGACAGTTCTGAGCTTCCAGGCTCAGTGGCAGAGAGCAAGACAGGTGCCCCACTGACCTCTGCTTCACTTCTATCTCCCATATCTTCAGTAACTGTTACAGGCCCACTAAGCACCTCTGCTGATTCAACTTCCCCAGGGACCATGCCTCATGGTGTCCCACGTACAGACACAGAGAAAAGCTCAGGGACTGTCTTAGCAATGGTGACAACAGCCAGCAGTTTCACAACCATGGTGATGGGAGAAATGTCATCAGCTCCCCCAGAAGATCAAACTCCCTCAACCCTGTCTCATAGTGCCCATAGCTCCATGGCTCCCCTTGGACAAAGCACAGTCATCCCACAGCCCTCTGCTGCAGCTGAAGCTGTGACAGTTACCACCACTAGAACCGATGCCACCAGTATTTGGTCACAGACTCCTTCAACTCCAGTAACCTCCTCTGTAGTTACCCACATGACTGAGCACATGAGCTCAGCAACACTTGCGACCAAGAAAACAAATCTCTCCTCTAGCAGCAAGGTCACGGGCATGGCTCCTTTCTCACCTGTGACCATGCTCAGTACTGATCTCCCAAGTACAGAGGCAGAGAGGAGCACAGATGTCCCACTGACCACCACTTCTCCTAAAGCTCCTATGTTCTCACACATTACTCCTGGACGACCAAGCCAGTTGAGCACCTCCGCTGACTTGATCCCCTTGGGGCCCACAACTCAAGGTGTCCCACATACATACTCAGAATTGAGCCCCAATCTCCCTCTGACCACCTTAGCCATAGTGCCTACAGCTAGCACTGGCCTAGCCATGGTTATGGGAGAGGTATCATCAGCTCCTCCAGAACGCAGCCCAGAAGTTCAGATGCACACAGCCCTGCCTCCTGGCAACAGTTGGGGAGAGATCTCAACAAGTTCTGAGCCCAGGAATTCCAGAGAGACAAGTCCTGCTGCCTGGAAGCCAGTTGTGATCACAGTGACTCCCACTAATTTTGGACAAGGATCAAGTTTGACTGCTGTGACCCTGACTGAGCCATCTGAAACTCAAAGAGCATTGGTTGCCAAAGTTCCACAGGGAAATGACACTGAATCCCCATTATCTCCTACTGAAGTTGAGACCAACGGAACAGGCACCATAACAGCTTCCCTTCTGGCCTCTGGACTGGAAAACATCCAGGCATCCATGGGCACCATCTCAGGCTCAGAGGCCAACAGGACCTCTTCCACCTTGTCATCTTTGTTGGAAAGCCCTAGGACACAAGCTCCTAGTCCTGAGAGAGTAACAAGCCCTCATCTGGCACCATCCAGTTTGTCAACTAAAAAATATCTGGGAGGAGGCACTACTTCACCAACCCCTGTTTACACAATGCTTTCTGAAGTCACTGCACCAAGGACAAGTGCCCAAGGGCCTGAAAGTCAGAGCACAGCTATCCTGGAAGTCAGCACAGCTCCAGCAGTCACCAGTCCTCTCAGGACCCTGATCCCTCTATGGTCAAAGGTCACAGCTTTGAACAGATTGGACATGGAGACTGGGTCAAGTTCACCTGTCTTATCACCAGTAAAAACCAGTTCTCCAAGCCTAGTTGACATCACCTCAGGTGAACCTTTCCCAAGGTCCTCCACAAAATCAACAATGGATAGCCCTGTTCATGAGTCTCTGAACCCAAGCCCAAACATCTCTCCTGTTGTTACCACTTCTGCTGCCTTGAGAAGCTCCAGTTCTCCTGGGACTGCTCACTCTTGGGGGGGATCAGGGACAGCCACATTGGCTGCAAGGTCAGTGGAAACATCAACTCAAGCTGTTACTCTGTCTCCAGCAAGAACACAGTCAATCTGGATATCATCACCTGCCACCCCAGCACCAACAACCTCAGAGGGCAGCAGTGCCAGAGCAGAGACAGCTTCTGTTTTTGCCCCTGAACCTACCAGCTCCACCCTGTTCACAAGTAAGCAAAATTCTAATTAAGCCTCCTACTTAGGGAATGTTGATGAGGCCTTGGAGGAGATGGATGGATGGCGTCTATAGTAGAATGAGAATCATATCTGGACAAAGGCATCAATATCATTTCCAATGAGCTTTTCTTTGGATATCTGTTTTGTTTCACACTAAGGCCATGACTTCAAGGCTATGTCTGTTAGGCAAATGTAATCACTCCAGTCTGCCTTAAGTCTCAACAGGAAGGCAGTCTAATGGTTTCAGGTCTCAAAGCTTCTCAGATTTCTTGTTTCCAAAATTCAGATATTTCCAGTTAGTTTGATATATAATGGGATTGTCCAGTACTGAAGTAGTGCTTTGCAGAGGAAACTTCCATTAGCCGGTATGAAGGACAAAATAATAGAAGGCATGTATTTTGGGGTTTCCAATCAGTAGGGACAATGTATTTCTTTGGGTGTGCCAGGAACCTGACATGACTAATCCTGGGACCCTTCCCTTATACCTCCCTGCAGGTGGTTTGGGACCTGTCACCCATATTCCTGACCATGGAGTGCCAGGAGGCACTACAACCCTGACAAGTGGAACCCTGACTCCTGTGTCCACTGTCAGTGCCCCAGGTAAGCGAACAGATCCTCCGTCTTTTTTTTTTTTTTAAAGCAATTGGGGTTAAGTAACTTGCCCAAGGTTACACGGCCAGTTCTTTGTGTGTGTGTGTGTGTGTGTGTGTGTGTGTGTGTGTGTGTGTGTGGGTGTTAAGTATCTGAGGCCAGAACTGATCCTGGGTCCTCCTGACTCCAGGGCCAGCGCTCTTACTCACTGCACCATCTGGCTGCCCCATGGCTCCTCCATCTTTTCTGTGCTGGGGGTTCAGCATTTCTGGGCTCTCATTTCCTGCTCTGTGGCAGTGACTCATTGGTTCATTTTAGAAACTTCAGAAGAACAGCCTTCTGAAAATGGGGATTGAATTTAAGTGTCAAGCCGTCAAGGATTACAGAATGAGAATCATGAAATTTCCTTCTTGGAAGAGTCTTGAGAGATCATTGAGTCCTACCCCTAACTGAAGGAGAATCCCCACTCCAGTCTAGCCAACAAGTGTCTTCATTGCAGTATATCTAACATTTTCTTGAAGATGACAAGGAGAGCCCACCACTTCCTGGCACAGCCTCTCTCCCTCTGGAATAGCTCTCATTTTTAGAAAGTTATTTTCTGACATCAAGCATAAATTTACCTCTTTGCTCTGTATCCATTGCTATTGTTCTGCCCTCAGGAGGTAAACTAAGAAGGTGGAATCTATCTTCCAAAAGAGAATCATTCAGAAACTTGAAGACAACCATTAATGTCCCCTTTGTATCATCACTTCTCTAATTTAAAATCCCCCAGTTCCTTCAACAGATGTTCATATGGACATACCTTTGAGTTGCTTTGCCATTCTGTTTGCCCTTATGGGATCATATATCTAGAACTTGAAGGGACTTCAGTCATCTAGTGCAAATGTCTTAATGTAGAGAAAACCGAGCCCTGGGGTGAACCTTTGCCCAAAGTCTCACAAGGAGTAAGCATTAGAAGTATGGATTGCATTATGTTCCTTTGAAATCCTTCCTAAAATTTTGGTACCCAGATTTTCCTGTCTCATTGATTTCTCTAATGAAGCCAGTGGTGTGATAACAGCTTTGGAGAAAGATTGGTTAGGATTAGGACAGGTATCTGTCAGTCACTTGAACTCAGCCTAATTTATTTTATTTTTTTTCAAGGGAATTGGGGTCAAGTGACTTGCCCAGGGTCACACAGCTAGTGTCAAGTGTCTGAGGCCAGATTTGAACTCAGGTCCTCCTGACTTCAGGACCAGCACTTTTTTCACTGCACTACCTATCTCCCTGTAGAATAATTTTCTATCTTAATTCATATCCCTGCCCCAGATATCAATAGAACTGCAGCTAAGCATCAGTATATTCTTAGCTTATCTGTTCCACAAGCATTCCTGGGGTTTACATGACTTAAAAAGGAATCTTTTGATGGGATAGGTTCACTCAGAGGGGTGCTTCACAGACTAATGTGGCCACCCTAGGAGAGCATAGCAATTGTGTAGCAGTCCCTGATAGAATCTTTAGACTGAAGATAAGACTCATCCAGGTGCTGATGCTCAATTGAAGAGTGTGGGGAAAAGGAGGTGTGGAGGATTGGGAGATATCTTTAATACAGAAGGAGCCCTACTGAGAGGCAATAAGAATCTGTCCAAATGACTCCAAACGTCCCCCATCAACCCTTAGGGACACTTCAACCAACTGCCATGGCACAGTGACATTGGTAATATGAGTGGGTATAACCTAGAAAGAGACTCAACAGAGTGCCCCAACATCACCATGGCTGGCTCTACTGTGAGGGATTCCATTTCAGTTATTGCAACAGAGATAGACATCATGGAGACAACTCCAGGTACAATAACCATTCAAGCCCTATCTTCTCACTGTGTCCACTGTAACAGGTGGCCTCAGATCTAAGACACACAGGAGAACTATATATTCTCTCATGGAAGTCTCAATTCCACCTAAGACATCTCCTGGAGTTACCATGGGCACTGGCAGCCCCACACTTTCCATGACTCCAGTAGAGTCCACAGCCAGTGCAGGCTCCAGTGGTCCCTTCAAGATCAGTCCAGATGGGACAATTTCTTCTATATTCCATGAAGACACACCTGTATCAGAAACAGCCTCTAGAGAGAGTTCTACCACAACCCTGACTCTAGGGCCACTCCCCTTGATTCTTCCCATACCACTGTCTGAATTGCAGGAATTGAAATCAACCCCAATTTTGCCTCTATTCTCAACTCTTACAGCCTGATCAGTGCAATGGAAATTGGGCCAAGCCAAAATTTGCCTATGAGGTGAACCACCCCAGGGAAGCAGGATGCTTGTCCTATACAGTAACAGAATCAGGCTCAGCTGGCTGCCCTGTCCTCCATTGCTCCCAACATCATCCCAGCATCTGATGGAAGAGACATGAGCACTTTCTTGTTGTTTACAGAAAGGTCAAGGGAGGGTAAAACAGTGTTCAGCATCTTCCTGGAGACCACAAAGATACCCCCAGAATCACACAATGCACTTCTTAGGCCCAGGAATAACTTTTTTTGACCTGATAGGACCTCCACGTCCTCTCTGCCTGGCCTCAGTGAGGATATCATCTACTCTACCTACTCCAGGACTGTCCCTTCACCCTCTATAGGGAGTTTTACTGGAGCTCAGAGAAGCCCACTTATATCTCTTGCAACTGAACCCACAGAGCCCAATTGAAACAGTGACTGCACTCAGCACCAGGGATAGTGGACAGCTCAGCAATGGTTTTTGCCTTCACCAAAGTTCCCAGTCACTAGGGCAGCTCTCTCAGCACCCAGCAAAATTTTAGCAGGGATGTCTCTCCTAAAGAGCTGACTGCTGGTCTCATGGCAAGCCCTATGGAAGAGTTGAGCTAAATACATGATATATTGGTGATAATCAACAGAGGAAGGACACCAAAATTAAAAGGGATCACTTGAGAATTAAGGGGGTCATAGCTATTAAGATTCCACCTTCTTATATACAAAAGTGGGGTCCTTCTACAGGAAGATGTAATCTTAGCAGATACTTGAAGGAACCCAGAAAAATAAGCAAGGAAACAACTCCAGGGATGTGAGACAGCTAATGAAAATGTTCTGAGTTTGGAGGTAGTGAAGCAAGTACAAGGAAAGGCAAGAAGACCAGTGTCACTGGGGGAAAGGAGGTGTAAGGTGCAGGAAAATTAGAAAAGAAAAGGAGGGGCTTTGAATGCCAAACAGGATTTTACATTTGATGCTTGAGGTATGAAGAAACCATTGAAGTTTTTTGAATAGAACAATGACATGGTCAGACCTGGACTTTAGGACAATCACTTTGGTGGCAGACTGGAGTAGATTTGAAATTCATCAATTTAGAGATGATAATTAAATTCACAGGAGTTTATGAGATCATGAAATCTCATAGAGGAGGCAAAAAAGAGAGCCCAAGTCAGAGCCATAACATACAGCACCTACAATTAGCATTTATGACTTAGGGGAGAATCCAGCAAGAGACCGAGATAGAAATCAGTTAGGAGGAGAATCAGGAGAGTATTGTCCTAAAAATCTAAAGAGAAGAGTATCAATGAAAATAGGATAATGGAATCAAAGGGTGCAGAGAGATTAAGAAGAATGAGGATTGAGGAAAGGTCATTCGTTTTTGAAGTTAAGAGATTGTTAGTAACATTAGAGAGGACAATTTCATTTTAATGATGAGGTTGAAAACAAGACTGGAGAGATAACCAGAGAGTGAGAGGAAGGGAAGTGGAAACACCTTCTGTAGATACCTATATTAAGGACTTTGACCACAAAAAGAGGAGAGGTGAGGAAGAATGGTTATCAGGGACAGATGGAAATGGTGAAGGTTCTTTGGTTTTCATTTTTGCAGATGGAGTACCAGGGAAGCAGCCAATAGACAAGCAGAGAGTGAAGATAAGTGAGAGAGTGGGACAGTAGAGAAACACTCTACTGTGTGAAGGATGAAGTGAAGAAAGCACGTATTTTGGAGTTTACGATCAGAACATGTGGAGATAATATATTGTCCCTTCTGATTCTGATATATACACTCATTTGTTCCCTCAGGTAGTGGGGTTGGTGTAGCGCCTGCCACACATATCCCAGATCATGTAGCACCAGGAGGCATGGCAGTACTGACAAGTGGCCCCCTGACACCTGAGTCCACTGTAGGTCCTGTGGGTAAGTAAATGCCTCTTTTATCCCTCTTGTGCTTCCTGGGTCCTTGTCTCATAGTTCTGAGACAACATATGGACCCATCTTCATAGTCTAAGGACAGGACACTGATGGGGGAGTTTGTAATTAGACCAGAAGACTTGGCAGCTTGATCTGCCACTTCACTTTCTGCATTGAAGTATGTTGTGATAACAGCCTTTGGGGGAGGAGCTACTGGGTAATTTTGTATATTTCTTGTATTCACTTGCATGTATACATATTATTTGCCCTGTTAAAAGTCAGTTGCAGGAAGGCAGGGGTCATTTTCATTCTTGTCTATGCATGGCTAGCACCTAAAACATTAGTGGCCATAAGAGTAACTGATGCTTAAAATGATTGTTGATTGTTTGTTGGACCAGAACAAGTATTCACCAGGCAGTTTTTCTCAGTCTGGGTCCCCATCTCATCTTGTGCCAAGAAGTCAGGAGAGATCTGCCTCATTCTCATGGTGGCCACCCACTCCAGAGCAGAAGTAGGTCATAGTCTCTGGTAGAGTCCTTTTTGTTATGGGAAGTGCTTGTCATGGAGAAAGTTGAGCACTGGAGAGTAAGGTGAGGGGTTGTTTGTTCTTTGCAAGAAGGAAGGAGTGCTTATAGGCAGTGGGGATCTCTGTCCAAATGACTCCCAACTTCCTCCATCAATCTTTAGGCACACTTCAATCAGCTGCTCTGGTCACAACATTCTCCACCAGGAGCACAATGACATTGGATAACATGAGTGGGTCTACCCTGGAAAGAGAATCAACAGATTTCCCCAGCATCCCCATGACTGGCTCTACTGTGAGAGATTCCATTTCAAACACTGGAACAGAGACATTCACCATGGAGACTATGCAAGGTACAACAACCACTGAGGCCCCACTTCTAACTGTGGCCACTATAACAAGTGGCCTTAGGCCTGAGACTCACAAAACCATGTACTCTCCAACAGAAGCCTCCACTCCTCCCGAAATGTATTCTGGAGCCACCATGGGCATTGCAAGCCCCACATTCTCCATGCCTCCAGCAGAGTACACAGCCAACTCAGTTTCCAGTGGTCCCTTAAAGACCAGCCCAACTGGGGTCATTTCTTCTGCATTCTGGGCAGACACTCCTTCATCAGAAACATCCCCTAGACCAAGTCCCAGAACCACCTTGACTCCATCGTCTACTCCAGTTGATTCTTTTCATACCACTGTCTCAGCCCCAGGAATGGAAATCAGCTCCATTTTGCCTCTATCCTCAACTCCTAAAGCCATCAGTGCTACAGAAACCAGGCCAAACCCAGATCTGCCTATGAGACAAACCACTCTGAAGAAGCAGGGTGTCCAGACAGTAACAGAGCCAGACTCAACTGTCCTATCCTCCACTGCTCCCGGCATCACTCCAACATCTGCTGGAGGGGACACAACCATTTCCCTGGTGTCTATGGAAAGGCAAACAGAGGGTAAAACAGTGGTCAGCATCTTTACAGACACCCCTGGAATCATTCACGGAGAGCATGTGTACTCTTCAAGTCCAGGAGGGCCTGACACGACCTCTACCTCTTCTCTGAACCATCTAAGTGAGGGACCGAGATACTTCAGGACTGTCCCTTTACCCTCTGTGGGGATCATGAAAAGCACTGCCATGAATGGAGCCGAGACAAGCCCAGCTGAACCTCCTACCCCAGAGCCCGAAAAGCCCACACCTCCTGAGGGGGGCACTCCTTCTGTTGCACCAATGCCTGAATTCAGAACCAGGGACAGTGGAAAGTTGCAGAGTAGTTTGGCCTCCACCAGCACCCCAGTGTGGGAGACCAGCAGACCAGGTAGACCTGCAGCATCAGATACCAGCACAGTCATCCCAGGTTGGTTTCATGCTGCTGAGAGCACAGTTGACCTCATGTCAAATTCTGTGGAAGGGTCCAGCCCAGAGCCAGCTGTCTACAGAACTCCATCCCAAACCCCAAGTACTACAGAGACCAGACTTGGAGGAGAAACAGGCACATCCTTGGTATTGACCACACCAGCACCTGTGGTTTCCATCACCAGTATATCTGGAGCTATGCCTGGAATAAAAACAGAAGTTCCCTGGTCCTTGACCTCAGCTGAAGCCAGAGATCTCACCATGATTGGTACAGATACTATGTCTACTTCTCCCCCGACATTCTCTCCTTTGTCTCCAGTCACCTTATCTGAGGTTACTTACAAGGCCAAGGGCATGGACTCTAATGTTCCTGGGACTGAAAGCCTAAGTGTCATCCTCAGCAGCAAGGTCACAGACCTGGTCTCTCTTTATCTGAAGACCACTCCCAACCAAGAGCATCTGGGTACAGTGGGAGAGAGTAGCACAGGTGTGTCACTGATCACTCCTTCAGCTGGAACTGCTATGTCCTCTGCTACTATTATGAGAGAGGTACCAAGTACATTAGGTACCACTACTGGCTCAACTCCAAAAGTTACTGTAGCTTATGGAGTCCCAACGGGAGACTCAGAGAGGACCTCAGGTCTCCTGTTGGCCACAGAGGGCACGGTCAATATTGTTACAGCCAAGATGACTGATGATATCTCTATGGCTTCTACAGGGAACAGCACAGATGTCCAAGTGAGCTCAGCCCTCCATCTTACCACCAGCACCAGTTCCATGACACTCCCCAGACAAAGCACAGTTTCCCCCTCATCTACCACAGCTGAAGCCAGGGGTCACACCATCCTTGAGACAGATACCACCCCTACATGGCCAAGGACACTCTCTTCTTCAACTCCTGTAACCTCTTCTGGAGTTACTCCCTTCACTGAGAACATGAGCTCAACATCCCCCAGGACTGATGCCACAAGACTCATCTTCAGCCCTAAAATCACAGAAATTGTCTCTCTTTCTACTGTGGTCACTCTCAGCCCTGAGCTCCCAAGTACCATGTCAGAGAAAAGCACAAATACCCCATTGACCTCCACCTCTACTAAAGCTCCACTGCTCTCAGACACTAGTCCTGGAGGTTCATTGGCCACCTCTGCTGTCTCAACTTCTGTGGGGACTGATGCTCATAGTGTTTCACATGCAGACAGAGAGGAGAGCTCAGAGCTTCCTCTGATTACCTTAACTACAGAGACCACAGAAAGCACCGTTACAGGCAGGGAGATAGCAGGCATCATCTCAGCTCCTCCAGGGTTCAGCACAGAAGCTGAAGTGAGCTCAGCTGTTCCTCCTCCTGAAAATCCAACAGAGTATGCAAAAAGTTCTGAGGCTATGACTCCCAGAGATAAAAGCCCTTCCTCCATGTGGCCAGGGGGGATCATGGTGACTCCTGTTCATACTGGATCAGGTTCAAGTTTGGCAGCTTTGTCCCAGGCTGAGCTCTCTGAAATTCAAAGTCCATTAATCATCACCAAAGTCCCACAGCAGAGTGACACAGAATTCCCATTGTCTTCTGCTGCAACTGAGATCACTAAAACAGTGACTGTAACAGATTCCACTCTGATCTCAGGGTTGGAGGAGAGCCAGGCTTCTAAAGGTGCCATCTCAGGGACAGTGGCCAGCAGGACCTATCCCACCTTGTTTACTCCTTCAGAAAGTCCCATGACACATGACACTTCTCCTGAGAGGGGAACACGCATTGACCAAGCACTGTCCACTCAGCCAACTGAGAAATTCCCTGAAACAGGCACCACCAGCTCAGCTGCTTTTGTTTCTAAAATGCTTTCTGAAGTCAGTGCTTCAGCACCACAGACAAGTACCCAAGGGTTTGAAAGTCAAAGCATATCTACTCTGGAGTCTAAAACTGCCCTAGGAGCAGGTACTGTCCCTATTGAGACCTTTATCTCTCCACTGTCAAAGGTCACAGCTTCTATCACCATGGATATGGAAACTGTGTCAAATTTGGCTCCTTGGGCAGCCACCCCCTCATCACAGGTAGAAACAAGTTCTCCCATTATGGCTGACACCACAGCAGATGAGCCCTCCCAGGGAACAGGACCTCACAGTCCCATCCATGAATCTCCAAGCCCAAGTCTTGGCCCCTCTCCTACCTTAACTACTCCTATGACCTGGACAAGCAGAGGTCCTCGTGGGACTCCTCCCTCCTTGGAGGACTCAGGGTTAGCCAGCTTGACTACAGAATCTGTGAGGAGCTCACCAGCTCTAGATGTCACCCTGCTTCCAGCCAGAACACAGGAAGTCTGGACATCAGCATCTCCCAGACCAACTCCCATGGCCACAGAGGGCAGCAGTGCCAGGGCAGGGAGAGTCTCTGTTTCTGCTCAAGTACTTTCCACTTCTACCCTGTTCACAAGTAAGCATATTTTAAGTAAGTCTCCAATGGAGGAGATTGGGGTGTGACCCTGGAGGAAATGGGTGGGGTCTGTCCAGGGAGGGAAGGTCAAATGTCTTTCTAAAGACAGGAAGGAGTCTTCTTCCCTGGTCATTTCCCTCTTCAACTTTCTATTGGGTCACTTTAGGGCCTTTTCCTTCGTGCCATATCTGTTGAATCTGTGTGCTCATTCTAAACTTCCTCCTCTTCATGGAAGGGCAGTTTCACAATCTCTGTGCTAAAGTGATTCTCCTTGTCTTGCTGGTGGGATCCTGATTTCACTAAGTCTAACTTATATGGAGATTAACCACCAGTGAGTTACAAGTTTTAGTTGTCATATGGGAAGTAGTCAAATGACTTTACAATGGGTAGCAGCTATGTATTTTCCTTTTTGTGCCCACTAATAATGACATGACTGAGCCCTGGGCTCTCCTCTCATCTCTTCCTGTAGGTGGTGATGCTGGAGTGGTGCAGGTCACAGGTGTCCCAGACCATGGAGCCCCAGCAAGCATAGCAGCACTAACAAGGGGCCCCCTGAGAGCTGGGTCTACTGTTGTTTCCACAGGCAAGTAGATGCCTCCTTTCCTTCTCCCCTGGAGAAAAAGTCACCTCTTTAGGGCCTTATTTCCCAGTTTTATAGATGACACATGAGATTGTTTGAGTGATGATTGATCTTCAAAGTCTGAGAATAAGAGTCTAGGAGGGGAGTTTTAACCATACTTTAAAGGTCTGGTGACTGTATCTGCCCACTGTTTATCTCTTGGAACATTGTGAGAGTAGCCTCTGAGAGAATCACTGTTAAGGGACCATGTATTTTCTTGCTGAAGCCCAAGAAACACAGATGAACCGCATCATCTCCCACAGAAGCTTGAGTTTGTTTGGGATGAAAAACCCCATCCAAAATTTAATCAAGAACATGGAGATTTCTTAGGATAAGAACAGGAAATTTTATTCTCTTTCCCTAGGAGAAGAGGGCAGTCTTCCCCATGACTGGTCATGAGTGGGAGGCACATTGCAAAAGGCAACACAAGAATTTATACCCTAATGTAGTCAAGACCCCTCTCCCTGGCTGTAACTTCTCCCATTGGCTGAGAGGCAGGTTCAAGGCTTGGTGAAAAAATCTTCCCCAATGGCAAATAACAAGGAAGCCCAACACTATTCCTCAGTAGCTGGGAGGCAGGCTTACAAAGAACAGGGAAATGGGGGGATAGCCAATTCAAATGTACCTATCCTTACTTGGCAAATGCCAAAGTGAAGAAGGAAGGGGCTAAAATGACCAGCAAGGTTGGAGGCTGAAAAACCCTAAAGGGCCTAATGCTGATAAGTGTGTGGTCAGCAAGGGTGGAGGTCAAAAGACTCCTGAAAGGGCTTGCTGTTGATTGACAGCAGAAGAGAAGGTAGGGGTTGGGGGGTGGGGAGTTGGGGGGGAGGGTGAACCCACAGTCAGAACTGACAGCAATTTATAAGATGCATTCTGAGAAGTTTTCAAGTTTTCACTCCCCAGACAAGGTCATCTGAGACATCTCCTAGAATGACAGTGGGCATTGCAAACCTCCAACTTTTCCTGACCCCATAAGAACTCACAGCAATGTCATTTATCTTGTTAGAATGGTCATTTGCATGAGGACAGGGACCAAATGGTTCCTTTTGGTCTTTTCATCCCTAGTACCTAGCATGGTATTTGGTACATGGATTGTATTTGCTGAATCTTTGTTGATTATTTTGCCATGACTTGTATTATCCATGCCAACTCTCTGAGTCTACTTCCCCATTCTATGTACCTTTTGGAGGTCAGGAGAACTACAATCAAGTAGCCATGCAATAAAACTAAAATTCAACTTCAATGTGCCTATCCTAGAGAAGCAGTGAATGAATGAAGAAAAACCTATAGTACACACTTAGTCTTGGCCAGTCACTATGCTAAGAGCTGAGGTATAAACACAAAAGCAAAACAGTGGCCATAACAGATTCCACTGTGGTCTCAGGGATGGAGGAGAGCCAGGCTTCTAAAGGTGCCATCTCAGGGGCAGTGGCCTGCAGGACCTATCCCACCTTGTTTTCTCCTTCAGAAAGCCCCATGACACATGACACTACTCCTGAGAGGGGAAGACACATTGACCAAGCACTGTCCACTTAGCCAACAGAGAAATTCCCTGAAACAGGCACCAGCTCAGCTGCTTTTGTTTCCAAAATGCTTTCTGAAGTCAATGCTTCAGCACCACAGACAAATACCCAAGGGTCTGAAAGTCAAAGCATATCTATGCCTGGAGGCAAAAACTGCCCTAGTAGTAGGTACTTGCCCTGCTGGGACCTTTATCCCTCCACTCTCAAAGGTCATAGCTTCTATCAGCATGGATATGGAAACCATGTCAAATTTAGCTACTCAGGCAGCTAGCCTTCAATGAATTTGCACTCTAATGGGGGAGACAACACATATAAAAGAGTGGTAGCCAGAGAGGGGCAACTTAGTTATGTATGGTACAGGGATCATGAGTGATGACTTAGGGGAGTATATGGACACATTGCATTTGAGAATAATGGCAGAGAGGATTTGTTCATAGTTCCAGATCTGTAGAGGATCTGGGGGATGAAAGCATACCTTGCCTGGTTGAGAGTAGGGGGTGAAGTGAAGCATCACCTTGGATTTTATGAAATGATAGATCAGGAGAATTGGTCACCAATCAGGAAGTCAAGGGCAAACTTTATAAGGACTAAGTGTGAATCCTGCAGGGCTAATCTTTGGTGTGGGTGTCAGGGCAGTAACGAGATGACTAGTGTAGGTTAAAGTCGTTAGCAGGGCTGATGAAAGCGCTTTTCAGGATGCAGTGCCCCTGATGGGTATTGGAGAGGAAAGTGAAGTACTGGAAGTACTGGAAACTGGGTATTATCCCCAGGAAAGAAAGAATTCTGCTGAGAGGAATTGGATAACCCTGCCAGAATCACAGCAAACCTTCTCACATAGTACTCTGGTCATAGCATTCTCCACCAGGAGCACCATAACACTGAAGAGGGTTAGTGGGTCTGATGTGAGACAAGCAAATCAGCAGTCTACCAGTATTCCCATGACTGACTCCACAGTGATTCTATTTCAGAGACTGTAAGAGAGACAGTTATCATAGAAATCACTCCAGGCACAGCTACCATTTGGGGCACTCTTTTCACTGTGCCCATGGTCACAAATGGGTTCAGACCTGAGACACTCAGAGGAACAATATCTTTTCCCACAGAAACATAAATTCCCCCTGAGAGACCTGGAGGGACCATGGTACCAATAAACCTCCCATGCTCCTTGACTCCAGCAGAGTTCACAGTCAGCCAAGGATCCAGCGACCCTTTTATTTTTAATTTATTTTTACTTTTTGGAGGGGGGAGGATAGGGCAATTGAGGTTAAGTGACTTACCCAAGGTTACACAACTAGTAAGTGTTAAATGTCTGAGATCACATTTGAACTTAGGTCCTCCTGATTCCAGGGCCCGTGCTCTATTTATGGCGCCATCTAGCTGCCCCTGATCCAGCGAGTTTTTAAAGGCCACACTAGTGATATGGGATGCTCAGGCAGGACCAGAGTCATGCTCAGCTGCCTTGTCCTTCACTGCTTCCAGCATCATCACAATAGATGGTGGAGGGGACACAAGCACTTTCTTGGTGTCTACAGAAGGGCCAACAGAAGGTAAAACTGTGCCCAGCACCTTCCCAGAGAACACAGACACCCCTGGAAGCACTCACAGAGAACTCATACACTCCCCAAGCATAGGAGTAACTCTGGTCTGACAGGGACTCCACTTCTCTGCCCAGCCTAACTGAAGGACCCAGCTACTCCAGGTCTGTCCACTCACCCTCTGTGGGGAGCATGACAAGCATGATGATGACTGTAGCCCAGACAAGTCCAGCTGAACTTCCTACCGAAGAGCCCTCAGGGTTGCCAGAGCCCATACCTCCTGAGGGGGGCACTCCCTGAACCAATAACTGAATTCAGAACAAGGGACAGTGGAAAGTTACAGAAGAGTTTGAACTCCACCAGCATACCAGTGTGGGAGAGCAGCAGACTGGGTAGACCTGCAGCCTCAGATACCAGCTCACTCATTCATTGCAGGGAAGTTAATCCTGCTGAGGGCACAGCTGACCTCATGTCAGAGCCAGCTGTCTACAGGGCTCCATCCATCCACGTGGTCCATGGTGACCATCTGATGTTGGATGAGATACAAGTCTGGCTGCTGGGACCCAGGGTGAGCTATCTGAGACTCAACGTCTAGTCATTACTAAAATTTTACGGGAGAGTGACAGAATCTTTATTGTCTCTTACTTCAGCTAAAGGCTCTGGAGCAGAGGCCATAACAGCGTTTACGCTGAACCCAGGACTAGGGGATACCCATGCTTCCAAAGGCATCTTATTCCCTCCATTAGAAAACACTACGACACACACCACTAGTCCTGACCCAGCTCTAAGCAAGCATTTTGCCAACTGAGAAATCACTGGGGAAGTAGGTACTGCTGTCGTGCTCAGCTGCCTCTGTTTCCACAGAGCTGACTGAAGTCACTGCATCAGCACCTTGGATAGGTGCCCAAGGAGTCTAAGTACATCCATCCTAAAGGCCAGCACTTCTCTGGAAGTTGGCTGCTGCTGTGACTTTAAGCTTTCCTTATCAACAGTCATAATGTTTGTGTAAACAGTGTCATAGTCAGTTGCTTAGCAGCAGTCCCTCCAACAGGTATAATTTAGGTCTACCTGCCTGTTTGTATTACCACTTTGGTTGGACCTCCCTAGAATTCACTCCCTCTCTACCTCTCTCCTGTACCCATATCCATAATGCAATCCACGACCCTCCCAGTTCCACATTTTTAATAAGTAGACTCCTAATTAAATGTCTCATTAAGGAGTATTGATTGGACTTTGGAAAATACCTTTGGATCGGGGAAATGAGAATTGTGTCTCAGTTGATGATGATGATAATGATAATATAGTTAGTATTTTAGGGTTATAGAATTCTTTATAAATATTTTCTCATTTTAGCTTCACAGGGAAGTTTAATCTCATCCCCATTTTATAGATGAGGAAATGGAAGCAGACATAGATTAGGTGACCCTCCCAGGGTTGACCCAATCTAGCAAGTGTCTGAGGCTATATTTGAACTCAGATCTTCCTGATTCCTGATCTAGCACTCTCTCTACTTTGCCACAAGAATTTTCTTTTGTTGGCATTTCTCTCTTTGCACCTCTATTTTGGGCCATTTTTGACAACTCTTTTCACTCCCTTGTAGTAAAATCTAGTCCTTGTGCTAAGTTCATTTTTCTCTTTTTGTTCTTTTTTTTTTCTGGTAAAGTGCTGACATTTCCAATGATTCTGACAAATGTTAGGATTAGAAGGGGAACAGAAAGTACAATTTGGGGCTTTACAAAAAGTACATATAGGGACAACACATTTTCATAGTGTCTCACAAATCTTACTGATCTGTGGATCCATCCATTCTTTTTTTTTTTAACATTCATTCTTAAATTTTGAGTTCCAAATTCTCTTCCCTCCTTTCAGCCTGTGCCCCAACTCATTGAGAGGGCAAATATTATGATATCTATTATACTGGTTGAAGTCATGCAAAACACATTTCTGTATTAGCCATGTTTCAAAAAAGCAAGAAAATAAAATGTCCCCCAATCAGTTCTCTCTTTGGAGGTCGATAGCATTTTCATTATGGATCCTTTGCAATAATTATCTTGAATTATTTTATTGATCAGAGTAGTTAAGTCTCACAATTGATCATAATTTCAATATTGCTGTTCCTGTATATAGTGTTCTCCTGGTTCTTCTCACTTCACTTTCCAAAACCATTCTGCTGCATCATTTTTCACAGCATAATAGTGTTGCTGTTGAGTCATCTTCCAGTCATGTCTAACTCTTCATGACCCCATTTGGGGTTTTCTTGGCAAAGAGTGGTTTGCCATTTCCTTCCCCAGCTCATTTTACAAGCTTAATTGGCTTGCCCTCGGTCCCACAGTTGTGTGTGAGGACAGATTCGAACCACCTTAGATGAGTTTTTCTGATTCCAAGCCCAGTACTGCAACACCAATCCCATTCCCCAATTGAATCTTCCATTCATTTTTTAGGTGCTAGTGTGGTGACCATCAAGCCAAATGAAGTTGCCACAAGCAGCACTGCAGCATTGACAAATTCCTCAGTGACTTTGTCTTCTGACAGCTCCACAAGTAAGTAGAAACCTCATTTCTGCCTTTTTTTCTGGGGGTTCATCATCCTTAGCCTTTGTTTCCTACTCCTCAGAGGTGATAGATGGAATTATCTCCATGGTTTGAGAAGGTCAGACCTCAGAAGGGAGTTTATCATCAAGCTGCCCAGAGCTGTCCCCACTGCTTTCTCTCAAGCTATACATATCGTACAAGGTCAGGGAGGCTGTGGAGAAATTATTAGGAGTTTTTAGTTTATAGTTTAGTTTTTAATTTATTGATTATATATTTAATTTAATCCCAAATTTAACTCCTGCACTCCCAAGCCTGGGCAAGAAAAAACCTTGTTCTGGTTGTCATCTTTTCCCAGCACCAACCAGCTGAAGGTTTGAGCTATAGGATTATATCATATAGATGACAACAGTGACTTTTAAAAAGGCCTCTCGGAACTGCTAATTTGGTAGCAGACTAGTATCCATCAGGCATTCTCTCAAAGCCCCAGGTTCCCATCTTATTTTGAATTTGGGTGTTAGGCCAGATCAATTTAAGCAATGTTCTCTTCCTATTATGAGTAATTTTCAAGGCATGCTTAAAGCAGAAGTTGATTCCAGTCACTCAGAGGGTGGAAGTGCTTGTCAGAGGCTGGACATTCATATTGACCCTTGGTGAGGAATGTAAATGGTGAGGTTGGGTGATATGCCTAGTACAGAAGTGTATCAGCAATGCCATATTCACAATGCCTATGGAGATTACAGATATGCTGATATAATTATCTATCACAAAATACGTCATGCTTGCCATATGGGGGAATAAACTAGAAAATTTATTAAGATACCAAAAGACTGAGTCCCAAAACCAGAAAGTGAAAGCCATCAGAGTAGTTATGACATTGGCACAGGTAGATAAAGTAGAAAGCACCCACATTTTCAAGCCTTTAAAACAGAACAGGCTACCTCAGGCAAAGGTCCTCCTCTCCCCACTCACAGCAACCACCCAGCGTCCAGGAAGTGCGCTCCCAGCAGCTCCGGCCCCTGGCAGTCCTCAGCAGGAGTCCTTAGCAGAAATTCTGGCTAAGTCAAAAAGGGCTTTGCGTTGCCGCTGCCTCTGCTGCTGCTGCCGCTGTCGCCACCACCGCCAGCCACCACAGGAACTCTAGTTTGGCTTCCTCTTCCTCTTGCTCCGCCCCTTCCTGCTACGTCAGCAAGTCCAATGGGGCATGGAAGATCTTTAAATCCCATAACCCTTACAAGAAGTCTTCTTGAGAAGAGTCAGAATCTCTGTCAGAATAACTCCAAACCCTCCCCAACAAACTCTTAGGCATATCCCAACCGATTGCTCTGGGTAGTGTCAGACCAATATTTATTTATGGCACCCATGATCATGATAAACACCATGGCTATAAATATCCCATTGACGTTTGACCTTATTACATAGCTTAATGAGAGTTTAGGGATAAATGGTAGGGTAACTGGTGTCAACAGAACTTTGCAGCAATTATAACATGGATAGCAGAAAAACTTTGCAACATCAATATAACAGGGATAATAGAAGATAAGCACATAAAACAATGGCTTAGAGTGGGGGCTTGGACACAAGCACCCCATCTTTCCCCCCTTGAACAAATAAAGCTCAAAATCTTGGGGCAAGAGGGAAGGTCTCTTCTTCATAGCTACTTGAAGCTGAAATTGGACATAGAGCTGTCCCTGCCCCAAGAAGTCCCATTCAAGAGGTCAGTTCTTTAGCTGCCATCCAGAGCTCGACCAATGCCAGGTCCATGTGCTTCCATTCAAAAGGTTAGTTCTTTAGCTGGTATCTGGAGCTTGGTTGGCACCAGGTCTAGGAGGTGGCACATCACAGTCATGGACAGGGGATGACACCTGACTTAAGCAATCAGGCATCTGCAAGTGGAGGGCACCGAGCCAGCAGGAAACAAATCTTGCAAACAATTTTAACAGACAAAAAGTAAAAAAGAGACAAATGTAGGGTCAGCTGTGTTTCTGGAGTCCTCAGGATAAAGACCACAACTATACTTATCACCTGGTTCTTGATCTAACAAAATAGAACAGACTCTCCACATAGAGGACAGAAGCGAAGCATCTATTTAGACATGAATCCCAACACCAGGAAACTGAATCCATCAAAGCAACATAAAAGTTATGCATCACAATGTAGAAGAGAGCCACATCATCCCTCAAACCAATACAAGATCAATATTTTTACTCACTAACCTCTCTAGCTCTTTGCCTGAGCTCCGCTCCCCTCTCTCTCTCTCTCTCTCTCTCTCTCTCTCTCTCTCTCTCTCTCTCACTCGAACTTGCTCTCGCTATCACTCCCTCCCTCCCACTGTCTCTCTGGATCTGGCTCCCAGCTTCCTGTGACTCTGCTCCACCCTTCAACAAACTCCTTCCACCACAGTCTTCATGTGACTTGATTCTCATTCCCCATTACACTCTGGTCCCAGAGATTCTCCACCTGAAGCATAGTGGAAGGAAGGGGAAGGACCATTTTGGTCGATTCAACAGAGACAGTCACCGTGGAGACAACTCCAACTCCAGACATAGCTATAATTCATTCCTCACTTCCCACTATGACCACTATAACAGCACAGATGGCTCTTAAGCCTGAGACACACAGGAGTACCGCCATGCCACCCTCCCCAAAAGCCTTAGCTCCACCTCAGACATCTCCTGAAGTCACCACAGGGCACTGCTGACGTCCCACTCTCCCTGACTCCAGTAAAACACACAGTCAACTTAGACCCCGGTGTTCCCTTAAAGACCAACTCAGTTGGGAAAACTTCCTATCCATTCTGTACAGACATAACGGTAGCAGAAACAGCTAAGGAACATCCTGACACCTCCTTGATTCTGGAACCACTCACAGAGAAGGCATGCACTCCCTAAGCACAGGAGTATCTCTGGCATCACAGGGACTTCTCTTCTTTGACGAACCTAAATGAAGGACCCAGCTCCCCTCTTTGGGGAGCATGACAAGCACAGTCATGACAGGAGCCCAGATAAGCCCAGCTGAACCATCATCATCCCCCGCAGAGCCCCCAGAGCCCACACCTCCTGAGGGGGTCACTCCCTGTGTTGCACCAATGATTATATTGAGAACTAGGGATGGTGGAGAGTTACAGAGTAGTTTGGCCTCCACCAGCACCCTAGTGTGGGAGACCAGCAGACCAGGTAGCCCTGCAGCCTCAGATACCATCAAACTCTTCCTAGAGAAGTTTCTTTCTGTTGAGAGCATGGCTAACCTTTGGGAGGGTCTTGCCCAGATCCAAGTTGCCTACAAAGCTTCATACCACACCCTAGGTACTACAGAGACCAGGCTTGGAGCACCTGTAACACACTCATAGTTGGTATTAGCCAGAGCAGCATCTGCTGACATCACTAGTATCTCTGGGGCTCTGCCGGGAACAGAGTTCTTCCCAACCTCCACTGATGGATGCCACAGATACAGAATGACTGAGGCAGACACCCCCCAATCCCTACATGGCCAAGGACCCTGTCTTTTTCACCTCCTATAACTTTATCAGTGGTGACTGAGGACATGAGCTCAGCTACCCCTGGGACTAAAACAGACTCATCCTTGGAACTGACCACAGCAGCTCCTGCTCTCTCTGTTACCAACATCTTGGGGGGCTCTGCCTGGACCAAGAACAATAACAGAGTTCTGCCTGATGTCTACTGAAACCATATATGACTTAGGGGTGACTTATAACATTGAAGACATGATTTCAGTAACCTTTGGGACTAATGTCACTACTCTCAGCCTCCGAAGCAAGGTCACAGACATTCCTGTGAGGGTCTCTCCTTCCCACAGTGTCAACCTTTTCTGAGCTCAAAGCAGTAGCAATGCTCCACCAGCAGCCACTGCCCCTACTCACTTAATTCTTTTGGGTGCCATGGAATCCCACATATTGACTTAAAGTCAGCTACCTGGTTAGCCAGTCCCTCATCACAGGGAGAAACAAACTCTCCCAGTGTGCTTGATGACATTGATTTGGAGGAACCTGAGTCCTCCCAAGCCCCTGAAACTCCAAGCCTGTCTTCACTACTCCAACAACCTGGCACAGTTCCCTCCAGGATTACTCCTTCTTGGTGGGCCCATAAGGCAGAGAATACAAGATCTAAGAAGATTTCTGTGGAACGGCCAATTTTAGCTATCAACTTGCCTCCAGCCCCAGTCTAGGCATATCTCCCACCCCAGTGTTCAAAGAGTCTCTGTATCTCTGTTCCCACCCCTGTACCTGCTAGCAGTTCCACCCTATGACAATCAGCTTGAATACTAGATATGAAGAGATTTTTGTAGAAACACCCACTTTAGCAGTCAACTTGTTTCCAGACTCATTGGCATCAGTGATGTCTCTCACACCAGTGTTCAGTCTTAGAGGATAGCAATGCAGCTCTGGGGCAACCTCTGCCATCCCATCCCATCTAGAAGGGGTCCCTAGGACAACCAGTTCAAATACTGGATCTGAAACAATTTCTGTGGAAGCACCAACTTTAGTCATCAGCACCTTGCCTCCAGCCAGAACACAGGAAGGCTGGACTCATCAGTGATCTCCCATACCTGTGTACACAGCCTCAGAGGGCAGCAGTACCAGGGCAGGGATGACAGCCTCTGTTCCCACCCTGTTCACAAGTAAGCAGATAGAAGTGGAAGTGCATTAAACTCTGCAGGTTGGAGATAGGGAAAGAGGAAAGATAGATTTAAAAGGAATAAAAGGAATAATAACAATAATACAGTTGGGGAGGAAAGTCACAAGCAAAACAAACTTCATCCTTGGGAGTCTATTTCAGTTAACAGTAAATCCCCTTTATCCACTGCTGTCTTCAACACCAACAGCATCAACCTTGCCTTTCAATCTCTCCAAGTTCCTCGAAAAATACTCTTCCCAACATTAGTATAGAAGAGACAAAGCCCACTTGCCTCTGGACTCATCAGCCCTCAGAGACCATAATGACCACGGTGACAGGAAAGAGCCTGCCTTGGTTGAGTCCACAGACACAATGTACATCTGCAGAAGAGCTGATTGGGAATCATTTGTGGACAGAACCCTAGTCTCACTTAGCTTTGTTCCTGAGAAGAAGGCCAGATCAATAAGGGTGGAGGTTGGGGGGGGGGGATGGAGGCCTTTCTTTGGCTTTCTGAATACACATTCCATTTGGAAGTTATCAACTTAAGTCCAGGCACATTGTTGACAGGATTAAGGACATGACCAGGGCCACAGTTCTTGTCAAGCCATTTACACCACTGGGTGGATCGATAATATCTAACATACACATGCATCCTAATATGTGCTGGGGTACTTTGCCAATTTATCTAATTTAAGTCTTACAACAGCCCTAGGAGATAGGTGCTATTATTTTTGCTATTTCACAGATAAGGAAACTGAGGTAGACAGGTTAATAATGTGACATGCCCAGGTCACACAGCTAGCAAGTGTTTGGAGCTGGATTTGAGTTGGTTCTTCTTGATTTCTCATAAATTCATTAGCTTCCATTTGCTCTAATCTAATTTTGAAGGAACTATTTTCTTCAGTGAGCTTTTGAAATTCCTTTTCCATCTGGCAAATTTGCTTTTTAAGACATTCTTCTCATTGGCTTTTTGGACCTCTTTTGCCATTTGAGTTAGTCTATTTTTTAAGGTGTTATTTTTATTTTCTTCAGTCAGGCTGTTGACTCGTTTTTTGTTTTTCATGATTTTCTTGCATCATTCTCATTTCTCCTAATTTTTCTTCTATTTCTCTTACTTGATTTTCAAAATCCTTCTTGAGCTCCTCCATGGTCTATGACCAGTACATATTTTTCTTGGAGGCTTTTGCTGCAGGAGCTTTGACTTTTCTGTCTTCTTCTGGTTCTATGTTTTGATCCTCTTTGTACCCCCCCCCCCAAAAGTTCTATAGTCTGATTGTGCTTCCTTTGTTTGCTCATCTTGCCAGTCAATTACTTGTCTTTTGAGATCTTTGCCACAGTAGAACTGTGTGCTTCCATTGTGGAGAGTGCCATGTCCCAAATTTCTGGGGTTCTGTCAGCTGTTGTCAGAGCTATGAGGAGGACACCCTCTCTATAGTTGCCACAAGCTCTGCCACACTAGTGCTCCTCAGTATCCCCACTTAAGACACGACCCAGATCCAAGCAGGTGTCAAAGCAAGAGCAATACCCTCTGAATGATCTCTTAGTCCACCTACAATCTATAGGCCTAGACCTCAGGCGACAGCCACATGCCAGTAGCTGCACCTACTGCCACCTCTGCCTCCCTGGGGGCAGGAGCCAACCCACACTCTTCTCTCACACAGTTGCAACAGAGTTCCCCACTGACCTTTTACTTAGTCTTTGGCATTTATAGGTTGAAAAGTCTGGAAACTGCCACAACTGCCAGTGATTCACTCTCCTGAATTCTTCTCTGGTGTGTCTGTGCCAAGGGTCTGTACCTCTGTGTGTCTGGGCCACCGCAAGTCTGGGCTGCTGTGGGTCTGGGCCTCCATGGTTCTGGGCCACCATTTGTCTGGGCTGCAGGTGTGATAGACCCTTCCTGTTGGCCTTCCAGGCTGCCTTCAGTGGGAGATTTATTTCTTTCTGTCACTTTGTGGGTTCTGTAGCTCTAAAATTTGTATTGAGTAATTTTTTACAGGTATTGAATGTGGTTGGAGCAGCAAGTTCCTGCTTTTACTCCAACATCTTGACTCAACCCCTGAATCAGTTCTTTTTGACTCTATCCACTGTCCTCCCTCACTTCCCAGACCAGCTGCTTATCTGCAACTTACCCAGCACCAAATGGTTAAGAGAGATCTCTCTGGAGGCACAGAGAGTATTAGAGCCAGGATTCTCATTTAGGTTCTCTCACTACAAGTCTAAAATTCTTTCTGCTGGACCATGCATATTAAGAGGCATAGTGGGGGAAAAGGAGGTTCTGTTTAGATGAAATTGGTGGACCTGAAATTAATTGCAAAGCAGTATACAATGTCAGAATTGGAAGAGGAAGCAAGTATAAGAGAAAAGAGCAGTGGATGAGAATCAGAGGACCCGAGTTCAAATCCAGCTCTGTTACCCCTATGACTTTGGTGATGACTAAAGTTGGTGCTTCCACAGAAATTGTTTCAGATCCTGTATTTGAGCTGGTTGTCCTAGGATCCCCTTCTAGATGGGATGGGATGACAGAGGCTGCCCCGGGGCTGCATTGCTATCTTCTAAGACTTTGAACACTGGTGTGAGAGACATCACTGATACCAATGAGTCTGGAGACAAGTTGACCGCTAAAGTGGGTGTTTCTACAAAAATCTTTTCAGATCTAGTATTCAAGCTGATTGTCATATGGATAGAATTCTGGGCCTGGAGTCAAAACAGGCAGATAGATGGGGGGACTGACCGTAATATGAGGACAGAATGTTGCCATACATTGTCAAATATGGTCACAGTATTAACAGTTGGTAGTGTTGTTTGAACTGCTTTTCTTTATAACAACTAGTTTGATTTTAGGAGTGGAGTGATTGAGCGTAAATCCAGAAATGACAGGTAGAGAAACTAAAGGCATAATTATGATTTATTTTTAAAACAAAGAAGCTGCTCTTCTGTAGGATCTCCTGGCTAGGTAACCATTCAATGAAATCTTTCCACTTAGAGTGGCAAGAAATTCATTATTCTAGTTTGCTTGTTATCATCTACCTGCTACCACTGTTCTTTCTTTACTTGATCTTTTTTTTTAACCAAAATCCCATCTCTCCCCACAGATTTCAGTGTTCAGATATCAGTCTCTTCCACAAGCAGTAAGCATCCAAGATCCCAGTTCCCCCATTCATGCCTTGCAGATTCTACAGAGAAAATAACTATGCTGCCCTTTCGTTCCTTTCCCTGCTCCCCAGGGGGGAATGAAAGAGCAGAGAAGGCACCAAGAAGACCACTTCTCCATCTCAACTCACTTGAACCCAACTCAGGCATTTATGTTGCCTTGTGTGCAATGCCTTGGATTGTGTGTGTATGTATGTATGTATGTGTGTATGTGCCAAATTAACAACCCCCCCAGAGGTCAGGATGGAGAAGGGTCCTCCCCTTTCTCCCACCATGTGATTCACTGGCCAATCCAAGCAGAATCTGTGACCCCCACCCCCACCCACATCCTATAGGCTGTAGCCTTCCCTGCAATAGTCATGCATTGGTGTGGTCAGTAGTTTTCATTCAGTTTATGGTGCCTTTCTTTCAGTTCCATCTCTGACTTCATCACCTGTGTCTAGCATCAAAGGTAAGAACCCTCCAATGTGGCCCTGATTGCTTTCTGTGCACAGCCTTGGTAGGAGTCGCAGAGTGAGCAGTCAGGTTCCCATGCTAAGATCCTCATAGATTTAAAGCTGGAAGGGACCTTAGAAGTCTAGCCCATTTTAGAGACATGGAAACTGAGGCCCAGAGATGTAAAGTGATTGTCTCAGGGTGATTGGATCCTGGATCTGGAACTAGAAGGGATACTGAAAAACCACCTAGCTCAACCCCTTCATTTTACAAATGGAGAAATGGAGGCCCAAGGGAAGATAAGTGACATGCCCAAAGGTCACACAGATAGAAACATCAGAGGTGAGATTTGAACCTTCAATTATCATGATTTAGTGATCTAGCTTAGCAGAATCCCTTTCCCCACATCTCCCACTCAAGCATTTTTTTCTGTGACATTCATATAGCTTGACCAAGGTTTTCATTCTTGATTTTTTTCCCACTTCAGCTCCTGCCCTGTCCACACTGACTCCAAAAAATTCTTTTCCTCCGTTGCTGTTAACCAGTTCCTCAGGTACCAATCACAACTATCTCTCCCGTCTCCTGTGTGGTGTTAATTGAATAGTTGTTTTTGGGAAGCTGACTGTGAGGAGGAGATGGGATTTGTAGAGGAAGGTGGTGTTGGAGGAGGTAAAGAGGGAGTTAGAGAGGTCCTATCACAGATGTATAACTGGAGTCAGAATGACCAGTTTTCCTTCCAGTAAAGAGTAGATCAACTTCAGTTGGGTATCCCTGGGTGAGTTGATGGATGGCAGGGAGGGGGCATTGGTATAAAAGTCAAGACTTCGGCTCAAGTCTCACCTCAGATACTAGTAATATAGTACCTTGGGCACTTCATTGAATCCTCCCTGGGCTCAGGTTCCTTCTCTATAAAATGAAGGGCTTAGAAGGTCCATTCCAAGTCGAAATCTATAATCCTATGATTCTGTGTATTCAAGGCTGAACCTTGAGGGTTTCTTTCCTTCCCCCAAAGCAGCCAGCAGCATTAGCCTGCATTCCTTCACCATGAATTTCACAATCACCAATTTGCTGTACACAACAGACATGGCAGAGACAGGGTCCTACAAGTTCAATGCCACCGAAAGTGTCCTACGGAACCTGGTGAGATTCCTCACTTCCTGTCCTCCCTTCCTCTTGTTTGGGACTCCAGCCCCCAGGTGTTCAGGGCTCAATCATTCTCTCTCTTCCTTTTCAGCTTAATCACTTGTTTCAAAAGACCAGCATTGGCTCTCACTATTCGGGATGCAAGCTGACCTCTCTGGGGTAAGGACCCGGAGTTTGATGGGCCCAGTTTGTCAAGGACCCAGATGAGGTCTGGTGCAGTCCTTCTTTTCATTGGTCCTATGGTCAATTCTTATCCACAAAGCCAGCAAGACTACAGCCCTCATACAGCCGACCACCAGGGCTGTCTAATCAGGCTTTATTTCAAGAGGCATTTAGTTACTGCCCCACAGGTGCCAAGTGTAGGGCTGGGTATGAAATATAAAGATAAAGCAGTCCTTGACCTCAAGGAGTTTATATTCTGTTGGTGCTAAGGGGATGCAATGTTACACAGATAAATGTGTGGGTGATCTGAGGAGAAAGAAAACACTGACAACTGGGAGGGATTGGGGGAGATTTTGCATCAGTGGCATCTGAGCCTGGCATCCCTGAAGGAGACTAAGGACTCCAAGAGGCAATGTTGAGGAGGGTGCACATTCCAGGCAATGGGAGAAATCTTATGCAAAGGTGTTATGCAAAATCTGAGTTCAAAGTAAGCTAGTTGGCCAGTGGTTTAGAATGCCAAGTGAGCAGGATAACCAACAGTCTGGAAATATGCACTGAAGTCAGATTGAGAATTTTGCAGGTCAGTCTAAGGGGTTTTGATTTAACGCTAGAGGAAATAGGGAGACACTAGAGGTGTTGAACAAGGGGGGGAGGGTG
The DNA here is from genome assembly GCF_028583685.1 of Petaurus breviceps papuanus. Taxonomy (NCBI): domain Eukaryota; kingdom Metazoa; phylum Chordata; class Mammalia; order Diprotodontia; family Petauridae; genus Petaurus; species Petaurus breviceps. The sequence goes on along the minus strand of NW_027185588.1, from coordinate 5,049,416 downwards.
ACAGTGGGAGATGTGTCTTAAGAAGATCCTTTTGGCAGCTGTGTGAAAGATGAATTGGACAGAGGGAGGGATGGTGGTGAATTTCAGGAATGGAGAGACTTAGGAGATTATTAGAAGCTGGGTTGTAGATGTGAGCCTTTGAATGAAAAAAAATGTGAAAGAGATGTTATGGAAATCATATGGACAATAATTGACTGGTTATGGGATGGAGAAAAAGGGAAGAGACAAGGATGACTCTGAGGTTTCAAACCTGGTGATTGGAAAGGCTGTGCTGCCTTTAAGAGAAATAAGGAAGTCTGGAAGAGAGCCAGGCTTGTGGAGGAGGTGACAGGGGGGAGGAAAGAGATACCAAATTCCATCTTGTATAGTCTGTGTTTGAGATGGCAGTAGTACACACAGATGGGGAGAACCTTTTTGTACTTAGTTCACCCAAAGACAAAGTTGGGACATTTCAAAAGTACATTTACCTAGTGGGATCACACACACACACACACACACACACACACACAAGGCTATGATGGGCAGACAATTTTCAAAAGATCCAACACAAATTGTAAATAATCACTTGGAAAACTGTCCAATCTCACTAATAATCAAGAGAGATGCAAATTAAACACTACTGAAATATTAACTAATAATAATCAAAATGGTAGAAATAATTCAAAGAAATGACACTCAAATTTGTGGATAAATAGGGATACTCATTGACTGGTGATGCTGTTGCAAAACTGCCAAATGTTTTTTGGAGCACAGACCATAAATATGTAGTAAAAGTAACAAAAATGATCAGATTCATCAAGTGATGAGCACATAAGAGCCAATCATAGAACGTGCTCCAAGATCCACATGAACATTGATTGCATCAGGTAAAAACCTTGCACATGCTCGGAAGGCCTGGGTTCCTTGGCCAGTCTTCCAAGAGTTCCAAAAGTTCATATGAAGATTAGGGTAGGATCCAGTGTACTAAAATTCTACAAGAGAAGTCAGCCTGGTAGAATAGGGGATCTAGGTGATACTGTACAAAGTATTTAATCCTTTCTGCTGTCTCCTACCTTCTGGAAGGAGTGCACCTAAATAGACTCAGGCCTTGTCCCGCAGGTCTCACCTGTCTCCACCTGTCCCAGCCTTTCCTTTATCACATAAGAGACTAGAGATTTCATTGGTCATGCCCAGTGCCTTGGGTTCAGGTCCCCTCTCTGACCCAGACTAGCTATGTGACACCAGGCAATGGTCTGAGTCTTTATGTTGCAGAGAAGATGCTGACCTGCATTAGTCAAGTAAGGTCTATGCCCTCAGCTCCTTAAATAATAGTTTGAGTCCCTTCTCACTGCAGTTAACTTTTTCATGCCTATGGCAAGCCAGATATTTCACAGTCATCGCCATGTGTCCTTTCTCAGGTCTGCACTAAATGGCACTGCAGTGAATGTCCTTTGTATGTATTGGAAATCCTCCACTCTTCTTAGCCTGGATGAGAGGAAAATGTATTGGACAATAAGCAAGCACACACATGCTATTACCAGGCTGGGTCCCTATGCCCTGGATGAGAAGAGCCTCTTTGTCAACGGTGAGTAGCCAACCCTGCCCAGGACTTGCAGTTCTGACTCCCTGCTTGATCCCACTCCTGTTAACGCCTCCCCTGTCAAAGCAATTTTCTGTGCCTCTGAGGATCCAGCTTTGCCTAGATGGCACCTGTCTTACTGAAAGTACTTTACTAGGATGTGTTTAGAGTCTGAGGAGGAGCAGACGACCCATAGAAGTCAGCCTAAGGACCCTAGAAGGGCAGATGGACTCCTGACCTGGAAACTATTTTGTGAAATCCTCTCTCTTAGCTGATACCCCATATTTTTTCAACTCCTTTGGCTTCAGATACTCTCTCTTCTGGTTCTCCTTAAACCTCTCCCCAAATCCTAATCCTTCCATACATGACTGTCCGCTCTTTCTGCAGGTTACAACTATCAGATGTCCCTCTCAACCTCCACAAGCCGTGAGTATTTTTATCCTGGGAGCAAACAGAGAACACCACTTGTCCATCCTGACCCTGTTCTCATAGCATTCTGGGAAGGAAATGATGGACCAAGGGTGTAAAAGAGAGAGGAAGGCACATGCATCATGTCCTTCTCATTCTCATTACCACAATTCAGTCCCCACCAGTTGACTGAGTGGCCAAGACAAATGTTGTCCATTTTCTTTTTGTCTTATGGTCCATAGTCCCTCCTTGTCCCATGGACATGGGGTCCACAAATTTCATTCATGATTATTTCCCTTCAGCTCCAGTGATAACAACTAGCCATCCAGCTACAGCGTCAGTTTCCTCAGGTAAGGTCTACTTCCATCTTCCATTCTCGATGGATCATGTTTGATCATGTTTGTTGAGAAATGCAATTAATAGGCCCAGGCCATTTCTTCCCAAGGACAATACCACCTGGGTGTCCCTGAAAATGCTGAAAGACACACAGGCAGCATTTTAGACATCTTTCCTCTTTCTTGTAGTTGGGGACTTGAGTTCTGAGTGTTTCACTCTGAATTTCACTATTGCCAACCTGACATATACGGCAGACATGTACCAAAAGGGTTCTAGCCAATTTAATTCAACGGAGAGTACCCTGAAGCATCTGGTGAGACATGACTCCCTTCTGCCCCCTTTTCCTAGCTGCTTTCCTCAGCCCTAGGTATTAAGGCTTGATCTAAAAGTCCCACTCTCTTCTTTCACTTCCAGCTTAATTCCTTGTTTGGAAAGACCAGCATTGGCCCCTTCTATTCTGGATGCAAATTGATCTTGTTGAGGTGAGATCCCTGGGAGTCACTGGCTTCATCAAGCATGGTTGCCCTTCAGAAAGATGTCTCTAGCCTGGTTTAATGTGGATCCAGGCTGATTTTTCAATTCCTCAATGAATTTATCGACATCCTCTTGCCACATAATCTCGGGCAAGTGAATTCAGACTTGTAATTTTGGCAGTTCCCCACAAAATCCCCCTTTCACCATCATACATTTCCATGTTTGCCTCAGGCTTCTCAGGGGTGGCTGTCCGTACTTTAGGAATCGTTATTAGGCTTTTCAGGTCCCACTTCAGGCTTCTGATGCCCGTTTTTGTCTCCTTCCCAGTCCTTTGAAGGGAGGAACAGCAACCAGAGTTATTTTCGCTTGTTCTTGTCGGCTAGATTCTGAGAACTCTTTCTTAGATAGAGAAAAGCTCTATTGGGAGCTAAGTGACCAGACCTGGAACATCACCAGACTGGGGCCCTACATCCTGGATGATAAAAGTCTATTTGTGAATGGTGAGCATAAGTGCTTTGCACATAGTAAATGCTTGATAAATACTTTTTCATTCATTCATTCATCCATCTATCCATCCATCCATTCAATGATAAGTAGCCTAGGTCTACAAATGAACTTCTTTGTTTTTATTCCTCATTTCAAGGGATGGGGCCACATTTCCCCACTTCACTCTCTCTTTTGACATCCAGATTTCTTTCTCTTCCTTTTCCAGTTACCAGGGATGCTATCACCCAGATTTCTTTAATGCTTTTTTTTAGGAAGCTGTCTCTAACACATAACTAGAGACTAAGCTGTTGGTGAGATCTTGGGAGGGGAGGAAATTTTTGTGCTTCCCTGAAGTACACTCAATCCCTGAGCCTGGATCTTCTTCCCTTTAATAACAGCACCAGTGTTGCCACTTTTGTCCCCAATTTCCTGATCCTATTGGCCCCAGATCTTCTGTCCTCAAAATTTTGTCTTTCTTTACAAGGTGGGTCTCTCTCTTTCTCTCCCCAGATTATAATCACCTGGCCTTTGCCTCCACCAAAACTCGTAAGTATTCAGTACTTCAACTTCCACACATGTCTAGGGCCCGTCTTAGGAAGGAAATGGCTCATTTATTCTACCCTCCATCCCCAACATTGAATTTAAGGATGGATAGAGAGGAACGGAGAAGGAAGGATGGAGGTGAACAAATTGCTGTGGTCTTCGAACTTTCCTGTTTCTGCCTCTAGCAACATCATTCTCTTGGTTCTATAAGATTTATTTCTGGGCCTCAGTTCTCCTCGGGTTGATCAAGCTTAGGATTGAGTTGACCCCCCCAAAACTCAACTCAGTCTTTGATCTGAGGAGGGACATCTTTCTCAGTGTCCCAAAGGGCTTCTAATGTCCCTCTAAAATGCTCTCATGGTGAAATGTTATAGTGGGTTCCATTGAGACAGTAAGATATAATAGAAAGAGCATCTTAAACCTGGAGTCAGGAGATGTTGTTTCAAATGCTGATTCCAATGTGCTTTGTGACCCTTCACAAATCACATAACTCTCTGAGCGTCGATTTCTTTACCTGTCCAATGGGAGCCGTAATGATTGCTATGTCTCCAGGTTGCTGTGAGGAAGGGATTTTGTAAATCTTAACTTGCTATCATAGAATTGGTGGGTGGTGGTGGTTGTCATACTTCTTCTCAATCATAATATTCCCTATGGCCCATGCCTTGGCCCTTTGTTATTCTAACTACACAACTCCCTTGGCATACTCTTCCAAAATCAGAGCTTCAATTTCCTCTCTGTGTTGAAGGTTCCAAAAGCATCATCTGTTTTTACATGAACTCCCAGCTCTACTTCTCCAAGTCCCTCTGTCCATTTTCAATTGATCATATGACTGCTGCCTGAAACAATATTCCCAGTTTGAATTCTTCCTCATGCCTTCCCTATCCACTAATTTTCCTATCATATGTATCACTATTTTACCCTTCCCTTAGGCTTCCAAGTGGAAAGTCTTTTCTGATCCATCCATCTGCTTCCCCTCTATCCAGTCAGTCACATGGATTCTTTGGAAGAATTACATCAAAATGCTTCCCTATTGCCACTAGCACCATACCTTGATTTGGGTTCTTAATAGTCTTATTCCTAGGTTGCTGCATCAACTTCTAAACTAGATTTTCCCCTCTAGGCTTTCTCACCTTCCAACACATGTGAAATATACTCAAATATTTCGATACTTAGAAGCATTTTGTCAACATTTACCATGTGTAGCAAACGCTTTTCTAAGTGATGGAAATACAAAGAAAAAGTGAAAATAATCCCTACCCTCAAGGAGCTTACAACGGGAGATACATATGTACCTGAGGTTACATATAAAATATGTAACAGAGTTTAGGAAAGGTAATCTAAGAGGGGATAGCATTAGCCATTGGAGAGGGCAGGAAAAGCTTCCAACTGAAGTTGGCCGAGCCCTGAGAAAAAAGCAAGTTATGGTTAGGAGAGGCAGAGGTGAGGAAGGATAATATTCCAGGTGTGTGGATGATACCCTTAATCCCCAGTGCATAAGCACAGAGGAAGAAAATTTGTTAATTCACAATTTTCAGCTTCGTAATGAAGAAAAAAATATTTAGAGCTGTGCTGCTAACTTTTTTCAGTGACTTTAGGAAGCATAGTTTATTTCTGAATGACAATCCAGAGAAGTTGAAGTTTTTGCACAATGTACTTCACTAAAGAGGAAACTCATATGGATAAAAAAAGCATCATTTTCAGCCTTTCTAAGACTGGTTATATTTTCTCCTTGACAGCTGTCTGGTTAAAGATGAAATATCTTCAGAGTCAAATAACCTCTTTTTAGTCACTTGATGATCTTATAAATGTGAATATTCCTTTCAGTGCCACAGATCTCAAACTATCAATGACTTCTTAACCTGGATAATCTTTATCTTATTAATCATTAACTCCATAGAAGATTCATTCAGTGCAGTGGAGGCTTTTCCCTAGAACTTTTCATACTCTGAGGTCACTGAGTTTATCCATCTGCTCTCCCTCTCTCATGCTTCATGACTAACCCACCTCCTTATGCAATCACACTCACTAGATGGTTTCTTTTATGCCACATCTTATGGGTGAGTCATCACGGGCACTGTGCTGCAGACTAATTATCTCTGCCATGTCTCCATTGTCGTGTAGCTACAATTTTATTCCTTCAAAACTTGTGTTGTTCCATGATAGCATCAATCTTGCAAAGGAATGGCCTTTTTGTATCATAGACTAATTTGGGATCATTAAAAGCATTACATAATTCCCCAGAAGCAAACCAGCCAACTTCTTCCTCCTTTTATCCAAGACACAAATCAATCACTACATAATATTAACACAGTCATCTTCTATAAACTAAGCTTTTGGGGCAGCTAGGTTGTGTAGTGAATAGAGCACTGGCCCAGGAGTCAGGAGAACCTGAGTTCAAATATGGCCTCAGACACTTGACACTTACTGTATGTGTCATCTTCCCCTGGGGAGGTGCTCTGGGTCTCCAAAGATTTCTTCTCTACACATTGGATCATAAATTCTGTTTCCTCTAGTTTCACAATACCCAAGTCCAAAGGTGTCACTTCTCCTTTCTCTCCTAGCCCTCCAGAGGACATATGTTTTGGGGTTTCTATATCGAACCAGTTCTATTCTTAACATCCATCCAAGTCACAACCCCAGTTACCTCACCTCTCCCCCCGCCCCCGCAAAAAGCAATACAAACAAACTAAGCTTTTTAATCCATGTTTTGCTGCAGAATAAAACAAACCCCCAAACCACCTACTTTAGGACATGGCCCACTCAGACATGGTACACTAAAAGCTGTACTTATGTACAAGATGCTTTTTGGGTAAACAGAGCAAGGCAATTGAGGTTAAGTGACTTGCCCAAGGTCATGCAGCTAATAAGTGTGTCAAGTGTGTCCAAATCTGGATTTGAACTCAGGTCCTCCTGACTCCAGGGCCGATGCTCTATTCATTACACCACCTAACCACCCCAGTAAGCATCTTTTCAAAAAGCCATAGCTCATAAGCCATTATCCAGGACTGCTTTTCTGCTACTTTTTCAGTGAACTGTAGCTACTTAGTGACCTCTTCAGTGCAGAACAGTGGTTACAGCTCTTTGGTAGGCTAGAGAAATTTCAACCTACTGATGAATCAGATCCACAGCTTCACCTAGTTGGCACAGCAAACAGCTTTCAGGTCAAGGGGACTGCTTTGCTTGTCCTGCAGCGACAGCTCCTCCAGAACCACCTGATATATGAATTATTCCCTCATTAGATTCCTTTCAGCACCAATCATGTTCATAGTTATATGGCCATGTAGACTACTGAGATTGACTCAGAAAGATTGGGAAGCATAAGGAGCAACTGGAGACATTTTCCCATCTTTGCTGTGGTTATAGCCACTCTTGCTGCATTACAGTGATTCACTCTCACCATTTTGGATTAAAGCCCTTTGGATTGGCTTTCAGGAAGTTCTTTGTCAGGCCTATCATTGTATTTAATCTATTCAACACTACTCTCCAAAAGGCACTCCTCCAATCAGTCTTATCTCCCCTTATTCATTTTTGTAGACTTGAGTAAGTCTTCTTCTCTTTGGGCTATAGTTTCATTTGCCTAAAATTAAGGGCTTGGATTCAATAACTAAGAAAATAAGGTTCTTTCCAGCGCTAATAGGCTATGAGATTCTGAATATTTCTTGCCCATGAATGCTACATGCTTGATTCTGACTCTACAAGGGTAAAATAAACTCAATTATGATTTCTATGATTACATCTTATCTAAACTTTGTATTTACTCCAGTGTTCACCACAGTCCACATTATTATGTCAAAGATGCATAATGTATCCTTTCTACAAATTAGTTCTAGATATTTGCCCAAGGATTGGAGGGGTCAAGTGACCTGCCACTGGTCACACAGCTAGTGTCAGAAGTGAAACCAGGTCTTCCTGAGTCCAAACACAGGCACAGACCCAGTACGGCTTATTGCTCCTCTACTCCACACACAAGAGGCACTAGACAAATGTCAGCCCAAGTTGAAAACCTGGGTTTCTCTCTCCCTCCTTTCCTGTAGCCATGGAATCCAGTCTGCAGCCTTTTATAGTGAATTTCACTATCACCAACCTCCGTTATGCAGCAGAGATGGGACTCCAGAATTCAGTTAAATTCAATATCACAGACACTGTCATGCAGCATCTGGTGAGATTTCCTACTTCTAGCTCTCCTGCCTACTTTCCCTCATGTCCTGACCATCCACTTGACATGCTAACCCTTTGTTTCTTTTTTTTAAACCAGCTTGGTCATGCATTCAAAAATAGTAGTATTGGCTCTCTGTATGCTGGATGCAAATTGACTGAACTCAGGTGAGGCAACCAAGGTGGGGGCTTCCCCTGGGGAGGTGCTCTGGGTCTGAGCCACAGACTCCAAAGATTTCTTCTCTACATATTGGATCATAAATTCTGTTTCCTCTAGTTTCACAATACCCAAGTCCAAAGGTGTCACTTCTCCTTTCTCTCCTAGCCCTCCAGAGGACATATGTTTTGGGGTTTCTATATTGAACCAGTTTTATTCTTAACATCCATCCATCCATCCACTCAGCAGCATTTATTTAGTATTATCTATGTTCTGGACACAATAGTAGGCACTGGGGATAAAAAGGCAAAACAAAACTAAACATTCTCCCACCCACAAAAAACCCCCAAACAGTCCATGTCCTCAAGGAGCTTACATTCTTTTAATGGGTAAGCAAAGGAGTCATTGCAATCTGAGCACAATTTTGGCTATGCTTGAGTCCTTTCTTGGTTCTATTGATCCTAATTTCATTGGAGTCAAAAGATCTGAGTTCAGATTCCAGCTTTAAAACATATTAACTGTATGAACTTGGATGAGTAACTTGACCTCCCTTATCTCATGTTCCTCATCTGTAGAGCAGAGAAGATAACACATGATCTTCTTTATAAAGTTGCTTTAAGGGAGCCCTTTGCACTGTCAATAAAGAAATGAAAAGTTATCATTACTTTTTTCTCACTTTAAAAATACTTGCAAAGAACTGTATCCTTTCCAGTATTTCTAGGTTTATCAATAGTATCTCCTTTCCTAGGCCTGTGGAGAAAGGATCACATACAGCTGTGAGTGCTGTCTGCACTTATCATCAGTTCACCAACAGCACTGATTTGGATGCCAAACAGGTTTTCCATGAGCTGAGCAATCAAACTCATGGCATCCGGCAATTGGGCCACTACTCACTTGATAAAGACAGTCTTTTTATTGATGGTAAGCAGCCTCATGAAGGGAAGGCTTAATCCCTCCCCCCTCTCTCCCCATCTCTGCCTCTGTCTCTTTCTCATCTGTTTTAATCTGAAAATTAGCCTTTTCCCCGACATTTCTACTATGAACAAGGTTCTAATCTCATTCAGAAACTCAGAAGACAAAAATACAGGCTCTAGAGACCATACTAAGGAATGGTTCTACTAAGAAACTACTATTATTCTCCTAAGGAATGATTTTCTCAGAGATTTTTGGTTTGCTCTCAACTGATGGCCCCTATAGAACACTGTCCTTGGTCCAGTCTTGTTCAACATTTTTATCAATGGCTTGGAAAGAAGCATAATGGAAACCAATTATAGATGTCTTGAGACTATGAGAGAAAAGGAGTTGATATGTTGGGTAGAACCAGAATCCAGAAAGTTGAGATAGTGTGACAAATTTAACAAGGTAAAATTTAATAGGAATAAGTGTAAAATTCCATATCAGTATAGAATAGGGAAGACATTGTTATCTATTATAACAATTTCTGGGATGATATCCTGGGCGTCTTGTTGAGCTAGAAGACAACAGTTTTACATGGCAACCAAAAAATCTCTGACCCTGTGAGTCTATGTGGAAAGTATTCTAGGATTTATTTATTTTTTTATTTTATTATATTTTTATTTTATTTTATTATATCTAATATTTATTAAGTGTCTAGGAGGAATTGAGGTAGTAGTCCTGGTTCTTTGTTGTGGTGGTGGTTGTTCATTTAATATTTTATTCTTCACTTATTATATGTAAAAACAATTTTTAACATTTGTTTTTTTTAATTTTTGAGTTCCAAATTGTCTCCCACTCTCCTTCCCCCATTCTCATTAAGAAAGCAAGCAATTTGATATAGGTTATGCATGCTCAGTCATGAAAAACACATGTGACAATACTGTTGTTCTTTGTAGTGCTGTGTACTGTCCTGGAACCATGTCCACTATTCAGCGGACAATAAAGTGTGGGAGCTCAGTCAAGTTCAGTAGCATTGACTGTCATATGAGATGGTGAGGTGGTCTGACTTTAGGGATCAGCTACTTATATGTATAGAATGGTACAATCTTGACGGAAAGTCACTGGAAGCTGTGCTTAATTGAAGAAACTCGAAATGTTTAGTACAGAGAAGAGAGGAATGGAGGGATTGTCCTGGGCAGATGACACAGATTTGACTTAGCCCTATAATCTAAGCAAGAACTTACTAGCCCTCAGGGCTGTCCCTGTCCCAAAGTGGAAGACTCTGCTTTAAGATGTAGGGCTTGAATTGTCCATATACCTGAAATCTTCTAGGCAGAGGTTGAATGGTCACTTGGGGTTTTTATAAAGGAAATTCTGGTTCATGTTGAAATTTGATATGAGACCTTCCATGCCCTTTCCACATCTGAGATTCTAGGCAGGGAGCTTGTGTAGGTTTCTGATGTCATTTTGTGGGTTATTTACTCTTGTCCTAGTTCCCTCTGGCTGGAGGAAAATTCCATCAAATGTCCTCAGTCATCTTCATGAAAGACTGCATGTGGGAAATGTGCTAGATTTGGAGTTGGGGATCTGGATTCAGGTCCTGGCCCTGCCACCTGTTGCCCGTGTGATCTGTGTGATGAAAAGTTAGCTTTTCTTAGTGGATAGGGCACTGAATTTGGAGTCAAGAACATCTTGTTCAAATCTGACCCTTAGACACTCACTAGCTGGGTTTGATTGAGCAAATCCTTCTAATAATGATAATTGCCTAATGATAAAATAATAGTAATAGCATTTATTAACACTGTATATGTTATCTCATTTGGTCCTCACAATAACGCTGTGAAGGAGGGGCTATTATTATCCTAATTTTCCATGTGAGGAAACTGAGACTGAGAGTTTAAGACCAGCTAGCAAGGTTCTGAGTCAGAGTTCCAATTCAGGTCTTCTTGACTCCAAGACCAGCACCCAATCCAGTCTGCTGCTCTGAAGGATAAGTCACTTAGCTTCTCTGAACCTGTTTCCTCATCTAGAGAAGGACGCGGTTGCATCAGAGAGCCTCTGAAGTCCTTTCCAATTTTATTTTATGATCCTAAGCTTCCCATCTCACCAGGAGAATAATGAGAGCAGCTACATAAACCATTCCTATTTTCCTATATGCCAGAGTGAAGAGAATGCATTGTTACAGGCACGTAGCTTCTCTTTCTCTCATTCCTATTTCCCCCAAGTTGCAAGCTTCCTGTTCCCCCTATCTCATTCCAGAGACTTAAGGCTGTCCTTCAATAAGCAGTTCTGTCTCCCAAGTGATCAGGTACATCAGATTGAATCCTGTTTCCCTGGGTCTTGTAGTCTGAGCTTTCCTTTTTTCTCTTCTGCCATGTCGGACTCACTCCTCTCATTTTCTGTCTTTTGGTTTTCAGGTTATAATGAACGTGGTCCAGAACAACCCCTTCCTGGTAAGTATGTTGACACTCTAATCTCATCATAATCATGGGCTACGTGGGAACCCTGAACCTTATTCCTTTCTTTACCCCTGAAATTGGAACCCAGTGCCTTTGCCCAATCCCCTGAGCCAGTAATCCATTCAGTTATTATGAGAAAGGAATCCAAGAAGTAGATTTAGGAGCTTTTGGGAAGTAATGAGGAAGAAAGACCTCCTATCACTGGAGGCTAAAGGATCACTTGTCAGGGATGTTGGAGTGTGCAGGTGTTCTTCAACTAGATGTACTCTGAGCATCATTTCAGCTCTGATATTATATGATTTGGTAATTCTGTGAAGAAAAGGCCCTAGTGAAGGGAAAGAGCGCTCAATATCCTTCCAGTCCCTCTTGCCCTTGACCTTGGCCTCATGTTCCAATATTTCCACTTCCTTTGTTAGATATTAGGTAGAGATGACTTGTTAAACTGTCTTCTCAATCAATAATTTACTCAGCAAACCTTTATTAAGTTTCTATCTATTAGTCACTGAGCTAAGTGCCCTATTTTTTAAAATTTTTGCTCTGAAAGGTGTTTACATTCGATTGCAGAGGAATACAGGTCCTCTGTCTGAGGCTGCATGGTGATAACTTAGCAAGGCATCCCCATGGGATAGTCAGGGGAATTAATGATGGACCTCAGTTCTTTAGGATAATTTTTTTTTCAGAATTTATTTTTCATTTTCAACATTCATTTCCACAAGATTTTGAACTCCAAATTTTCTCCCCCCTCCCACCCTCACCCCAAGATGTCAAGCAAACTGATTACTCCTTCCCCTATTCTGCCCTCTCTTATATCCCCTCCCAATCCCACCCTCTATTCCCTTACCCCTTACTTTCTTGTAGGGCAAGCTGGATTTCTATACCCCGTTGTCTCTATATCTTATTTCCTTGTTGCATGTAATATTTATTTTAAAAATTTTGAATTCCAGATTCTCTCTCTTCTTCCCTCCTTACTCACCTCCCTTGGGAAGACAAGCAATTCAAGATAGGTTATATGTGTGTAGTTATTCAAAACATCTCCATAGTAGTCATGTTGTGAAAGACTAACTCTATTTTCCTCCCTCCTATCCTGCCCCCATTTATTCTATTTTCTCCTTTGACCCTGTCCCTTTTTAAAAGTGTTTGGTTCTGACTACCCCTTGCTCCAATCTGCCCTCCCTTCTATCATCCTCCCCCCTCTTATTCCCTTCTCCCCTACTTTCCTGTAGGGTAAGATACCCAACTGAGTGTGTAGGTTATTCCCTCCTTAAGCCAAATTCAGTGAGAGTAAGGTTGACTCATTATTCCCTTTCACCTCCATGTCCTTCCCCTCCATTGTAATAGCTTTCTAAGAGGGATATTTTAAAGGAGAACTCATGGTGGTGTCCCTTGTACCTCTAAATGTCACTCTACTCACAATGTCACCAGCAGGGCACTTTATCCATGTCCTTAGGAAAAGATGCTCCTGTAGGAACCCAGGCAGCCAAGTCAACCAGAAGTGTTTGTCCACATGCATCCAGTCAGTCGTTTGTCAAATACTTACCAGGAATTTCCTACATGTGGAAGACTGAATTAATGACCACATAAATATTGGAATGACCCCACATAGTTGTAGGCCACAGTGGTCTCTGTCACTCTTCAATGTCACTGCTTTTTCTTAATTTTTTACACCTTTTGGTACACCCACTGTATCATCATTTATAAGTCTCAAGGCATCCTCAGGGCCTGGAACCTCCACAGACAGAAATTTGGCAACATTAGTAAGTACTCTGGGGAATGTCCACTGGGTCCTCCATGGAAGCTGAGGAGAGAATATGATGATGAAAATGAAAATGACCTTAAATCTTAAGATCACATCACTCTCAGAAATGGTCACCTTCCAAACAAGGGCAAACCAGTATTTGGAACTTGGTGTAGATAACACCTTGGGTAGGCTAGGGTGACCTTGGTATGGTGCATATCTCAAAGTCCTTTCCTCCAAAACACACAGCCCCCCACCCCCTACCCCACCACACACACAAGAAGAAGACAAATGTTTCTGGCAGTTGATTTAACAGTTAATCAAAAAATATTCCCGTAGTCCTTTGAAGTGAGACCATGTTTCCAATGCAAAACCTAAAGAAAGTGAAGGCCTGGGGCATTCTAGACAGGAAGCACAGAGTCTGTCTAGTTTTGTCAGTAGCAGCCTATTATACAAATCTCTCTTTCCTCCTGTGGTCCCTGAGCCTCACCCTACATGCTTTATGTCCTAATCAAGGGACTCTGTGACTAAGTGAAGCTGATCGTTTTTCTCCCATATATAATATAATATTCTCCACCCTGTGGCTTTCTCAATGATTTCCGTTCTTCATAATTTATCCTCAGCTCCAGTGAGAACCACTGTTGCTCCCGACAGAACTACATCACCATCATCTAGTACCTCAGGTACAAAAGGTGCACATACTATGCAGTGTGTTACTGTGTTTAGCTTGAAATTGAGAAGAATGGGAGGGGCATAGGCAAGGAAGGTTTGGGAAATGGTAGAGGTTCCTTAATATAGATGTCAATGGGCCATGGAGTATGAGTTTCCCTTTCAAGAAAGAATAAGACAATACAAGTCTAGGGTGTCATAGGGTCTATTTGTTTGATGTGCACGTGGCTCAGGCATGGCTCTTCTGTTTCCCTCCTTTGTTACAGATAGTAGATATAGCCTGGGACTCTTCACATTGAACTTTACTATAACAAACTTACGCTGTTTGGAAGACATGAATTACCCTGGCACTGGGATTTTTAATTCCACTGAGAGAATGCTTCAACTTCTGGTAAGATTCCATGGGCCCTGCCCAACCCCACTTCTGCAGGGCAAGCTTCTTCACTGTGGGGGGTAAAAAGCTGTTTACTCATTGCTCTTCTTATTTCCTTGACAGCTGAACCCATTGTTCAAAGAAAGCAGCATCAGTTCCTCCTACGTTGGATGTAAAACAATTGCACTGAGGTGAGACCTTAGAATAAAATCTGGAGACCTTAGATCATCTCCCTTAGTCCCACAGGTTCATTGCTAAGGTTCAGGGGGGTCAAATAACAGAGGCAGTATCCCCACATAGTGTCCATTTCCTCAATTTTCAGTTCTGAAATTGGTTTCCTTCTCATTCTCTTTATTCCTGGGTCCTTAGGAAAGTGATTCCACTTGTCTTTCATGATTGGGAACAAATTAGTGTAACATCTTGTGTGTGAGAGAAATATTTCTCTTTAGGGGGATATTTGTGGCTGTGCATCTATCTTACCCACACAAGGAATGGGAGTTTTTCCACCATCATGGGGTCGCTATCAGCCTTTTTGATGTCACTTAATTTCAGTTTAACTCTCCCCACTCTCTCTGTCAAACAAATCTCTCAGCATTTAATCTTGGGGGCCTCAACAATTGTTTTCTTCCACAGATGTCTGAGGGGTGGGTCAGAGACTGGAGTGAATTCTGTGTGCACCCATCGAGGGGGACCAACCAATCCTTCTCTAGACAAGGAGAAGTTGTATTGGGAGTTGAGCGACCAGACTGATGGCCTCACCAGACTGGGCCCCTACATTCTGGAAAGAAAAAGTTTCTACCTTGGTGGTAAGATTCTTCACTGGGACAATAATTGACCCCTTTCTCTCCAGCATAAGTTCCGTAATGAGAGCATAGTTCCAACATTAGTATCCTTTTCTTTAATTCCCAGAATGATTTAGGTCCTAATCCCCCCAAACTCAATCCTCCCTTGTCCAGGCACCTGCACCAAATGTGCCACATCCTTCCTTGGTTAATGTAGCCAATTTCTGTCATTGTCTGAAATGTTTTCATTAGTGCCAGGTCCTGGCTCTGCTTTTGGTTCTTTTAGAGGCAATATTTTAGTATTATTAGATAAAATCATAGGTGGAAGAAAATGTGCAAAGGTCAGGAAACCAGGAGGGTCAAGTGGCTAACAATGTTAGTCCAGAATTAAAAATCAATAAAGATGAGAAAGGTGCATCACCTCTAAGAAGCTGACATTTAACAAGAGCAAGGTAAAAATATGGATGTAGACTTACAAAGCGAATGAGCCAGACGACAATGGGGACGTGACAAGAAAGAATTCACATTGAGAAGAATTTAGAAGAGTTTAGCTGATTGAAATCTCCACATGGTCCAGTAGTGTGAGGGAACCCTCCAATTAGTCCACATAAAGACAAATATAGACCCTGTAAAAAGAAAGAAAGTTGTTTCACTGTCCTCTGGCCTGATCAGCCCCCGTTTACAATATTCTGTTGTGTTCTGAGGATTCATGCTTTAGGAAGAACATACACAGAAAGAAAATGGCCATCACGGAAAGTTAAAACTATGTGGTAAAAGGATTATTTGATGGAACTTGGTGTGTTTAGTACAAATTAAAGAGATTTAATGATTTTTCTCCAAATATTCAAGGGCCTCTAATGGAGCAAAGCATTTCACATCCTTCAACTTGACCTCAGAGTGTAGAATTATAAGTATTGTGTGAAGGTTGCTTTGTAATGTATTTAGATTTATATTAAGGGAAAAATTTTCCACTAATCATAGCCATTCAAAAGTAGAATGCACTGTCTTAGGAAAGAGTGTCAGTCCCCTTATGGAAGGTTCTCATGCTAAGACTAAATGGCATTTTGCTGGAAAATTAGAAGAGTTCTTCTATAAGAAGCTTGGACTACAATGAATTAATAAATAATTACTGTCGTGCATAAGGGTTCTTTCCTGCTCTTAGATTTGCCCAGGATAGTCAGTAGGTGGCTTGGTCTTTGCTATGTTTCTGTAGGTGCCACTAAAAATGAAATGAATCAGAGATCTCTTTGCTTCAACTGAATCCCCAAAGCTATAAGGGTCCATGTTACCTCTGCCTTCAATGGCAGAACTTCATGGAACAGAGTAAAGAAGCACCCAGAAGAAGGCTAATGTCCTCCCTTAAGGGTATGACAAGCGAACTCATACTCTTGTGTTCACTTCATGGCTAAGGCTCAGGGTGGGCAAGCACCAAAGGCAATGCCTCCACCCAGTGGCCATTTTCTACATTTTCAAATCAGAAAATGGTTTCATTCCCAGTGTCTTCATTCTTGGGTCCTTAAGAAAGTGATTCCTCTTGTCTGTCATGATTAGCCCCAAATACAAACATGCTGATAGCTCTTGATGCCATCCTAGCCTCTATGGAATTTCCTTCTTCTTTTCTGATCTCCTTCATTACATGTAATTTGGCTTTACAGGTTACAGTGAGTACCATACCCTGCATCTCATAACCAGTAAGTTTTTTGATATTCAAATCGAATTTTAGTCCCATGTTCCTTCCACTTTAGTCACTCCTGGGGTCTTTAAAAAGGATTTCTCCACCTCCCCTCGAAAAGGACTGTTCTGAGACATAGCAAATTTCCCACCGATAGAAATCATCATGAAGACACATGATGTTAAAAATTCTTCAGAAGAGGGCTAGATGCCCTCTGAGGGCTTTTCTTGTACTGAAATCCTATGAAGAAAATGTCCCACGTGGGAAAAATGGGGTCTAGGTCCTTCTGGACCTTCATGATCCAGAGATACTGTTACATTCCCTGGCATTCCAGGTCCTCTTGTCTGAGGCTGCATGGTGGAATAAGGCATCCCCATGGGGTGTTCAGGGAAATTAGCAGTTGATCTGAGCTGCTTAAGAGAGAATTTCTGAAGGAGATCTCATGGTGGTGTCCCCTGTACCTCTAAATGCCACTTCTCCTCACAGTGTCACAAGCAGGGTACTTCAGACATGTCCTTATGAAAGACTGCTCCTGTGAGAACCCAGGCAGCCAAGACAACCAGAAGTGTCTGGCTACATTCATTCAGTCAGTCCTTTGTCAAATACTTATAAGGGATTTCCTACATGTGGAACACTGATTTAATGACCACATAAATGCTGGGATGACCCAACAGAGTTAAAGGCCACAGGGGCCTCTGTCACTTTTCAATGTGTCCTCTTCTTCATTTTTTTACAGCTTCTGGTTCACCCACTGTGTCATCCTTTACAGCATTTGAGGCATCCCCAGAGCCTGGATCCTCCACAGGTAGAAAATCGGCAACATTAGTAACCTGGGAAATTTCCACTGGTCCCATATGAAAGCTGGGGAGAGAATATCATTATGAAAAGGAAAATTGCCTTAAGCCTTAAAAATCACCTCATTTTAAGATATACTTGCTTTCCAAACAAAAGGAAAAATTTGTGAATTTTTGGCCATTGATTTAAGAGCTAATCAAAAAATGTTCCCATAGTTCTTTCAAATGAGACCATGTTTCCCAAACAAGACATAAAGGAAGTGAAGGCTGGGGGAATTCTAAACAGGAAGCACAGAGGCTGACCAGTTTTGCCAGTAGCAGTCCATTACACAAAGAGCTCTTTCCTCCTATAGTCTCAGTACCACCCTCACAGATTTAAGTCCTACACACAGGATTCTGTGACTCAATGAAGTAGATAATATTTCTCTCACATCCAATATGAAATTGTCCACACTGTGGCTTTATCAATGATTTATCTTCATGATTTATCCTTAGCTCCTGTGAGAACCTCCATTGCACCTGACACCTTGTCAACTACAT